>NC_056749.1:591450684-591750684 GCF_019279795.1 Protopterus annectens
ACCAGTTGTGATTTCTTTTATTTTATTGTGTACCCTAGACAAGTTAGAACCCTTTTACAAATGCCAGATGTTTTAGAAGAATGTCCCTGTTTTCTGCTTGAATTAGACAACTGTCCAGATATGGATATATTTGAATATTTCTTTGTCTGCAAAATGCAATTACTGGAGCCAGGAACTTTGTGAAGACCCCGGGCGCAGTAGATAAGCCAAAGGGCAGTGCAGAGAACTGGTAATGCAAGTAGCCTGCTTTGAAGCGGAGGTATCTTCTGCAAGATTCCCTGATTGGGATATGCAGGTAAGCCTCTTTTAAATCGAGAGTTACCAACCACGCATCTTTGCCTAACATAGGAAGTAACTGTTGAAGAGTCAGCATCTTGAATTTTGGAATGTCCAAAAATGTGTTTAGACTAGATAAGTCCAGAATTGGACGCCATGATTTGTCTTTTCTGGGTACCAGGAAAAGTCTTGAATAGAAACCTTGTCCCTTTTCCTCTTCTGGTACTGGTTGAATAGTCCCCATGTTCATGAGGGACAGTACTAGTTTCTGGGTGTCTGCCCACTGATTTGGGGGCAGGTCTGGCCATCCGTTTGGGATTGGCAACGTGTGGAAATGAAATCTGTATTCCTGGGATACTACATTTAACACCCATTTGTCCTGGGTTATAAGTTGCCAGTTTCTTACATGAAGTGACAGTTTTCCCCCCAAAGGGGAAGCCAAAAGTTAAGTGCTTGGTAAGTGTAAAGGGAAGTCATTGAGACTGCTTACCATAGGTGCCTTGTTGTTTCCAGATTTGGAGGAGGAGGCACCCCATTGTTTTGCTCTGAAAGTCCCTTGTGACTGAAGCCTGGAGCCTTTGGAATGTCTGGGTTTGACTTGAGTAGCTCTCGAAGGAACTGGAAAGGACCAGTTCTTAGTAGGCCAATGCCTACTAAATCTTAGAGGTTGCACTTGTAAGAAATCTTTCACAGTTTGTATAGATTTAGCTTCATCTTCCATCTTTTTTAAAACTTCTTCAGCCTTATTACCAAAGAGACTGTCCTGTTGTAAAGGAGCATCCAACAATTTTTCTTTAACATGATCAGGCAAAGTTTGCTCTTTGAGCCAAGCATGCCTCCTTAGCAAAGACCCAGTTACAGCAGCCCTGCAAGAGGCTTCCAAAGAATCAAAACCACATTGCAAAGTATGTTTTCCAACTTGTTCAGCTGAATGCAATAAATCCTGTAAATCTTTATTTTCCACACAGTCAGAAATTAACATCATTTTCTGTTTAAGCAGTGCCATGATATGCTGTTGATATTTAAGCATATGAAATAGACAGTTTAAAGCCCTGATTGCCAAGGCTGCAGAAGTGTAAACCTTCTTACCCCATCTATCCAGCGCCCTGGAATCTCTATCTGAAGGGGTAGGATTTTTAGCAGTAGAGGCCTTAATACCCTTGGGACCCTGAGAAATGGTTTCAGGATCTGCAACAGGATTTTTTAAAAGGAATTTGTGGGAGTCAGGAACCTTGTAGCATCTGTCTGGCTTACAAGGAGCCAGAGGCAGAGAATCAGGAGCCATACTAGATTCTGAAAAAACATCAACAATGTCTAGAACAGGAGGTATAGCCAAAGGCCTATGCTGAGGAAGAAGAAGAAAATCCCTAAGTCTCTTTTTAGATTCAGAGAAATCCTGACTTTCCCAGTGGAAATGTTCCCTTAAAGTATACAAAGTTTCCCCAAAAGAAAAATCCTCAGGGGGTGAAGCAGAAGGAATGGAATCTTCTGCATCAGAGTCCTCATAAGTTTGTATAGACAAATCCTGTTCATTAGAAGAGTCAGAAGAAATAGAATCCTGTTGAGAAAATTCATAATCAATGTCTTGCCTGGGCCTCTTAGAAGGGGAGGGGTTGGCTACCCCTGATCAGAGTAATTAAATCTTCAGCCATTTTGATCTGTTTTTTAGGCATACGGGCCTGCACATGTGGCCCAAGCGTCAATTTTTTAGACACAGATTTTGATTTTGGCCTTAGTTTTGAAGATGGCGTCGGTCTAATATACAAATCTGTAGGCCTGAAAACACCCTCAGAAGCCAGTGCCTGCACAGCGGATCCGGACCCATCTAAGGTAGAGACATCCGCGGGTTCAATAATTGAAGCATCTCGCGGCATACGGGACTCCAAATTGGTCTCAGTAGAGGCCTGCAAATCAGAAGTAGCGGGTATCAGGGGCTGCGAAAGCGCCTCACTGAGTACCAGCGAACTGGCGACTGGCTTAGGAGAAGAGTCATCAGTTTTGGACCTCGACGCCCTGTCTCTTTTTCTTTGCATTTTTTAGGTATTCCAGTAATTGGATTGCTAACCGATGACATTTCTGGATAATTAAATCGCGAGTCAAAATATTTAAAAGCAAAAATATACCAACGTTTAATAGTGTGTTGATTAAATTTAGCACAAAACCGATAGCAAGGTATGTCGTGGTCAGGGCCAAGGCAAGGAATACAGTACAAATGAAAAGCTTTATGAGGTATTTGCTTTCCACAAGTAATGCAATTATTAACTTTTACTGACATTGGTAAGGAGCAAGAAAAATTTTCCCCAACGGGGTACTTAGCTTTAAGTTGAAGACTTCGGTTCTGAAACTCGAAAACAAAAATTTCAGGAGTCAGCTGACTGGTACTTGCGAACTGCTTCTGCTTCAGGCACCACACGGCAAGAAAGACTGCAGTAATGACGTTGGCTGCATGTTTTATACCCCTGACGTCATGGAAGAAGGGACAGCAACCGATGCAGGACCCAAGACTTTCTTAATCAGGCCGACTGAGGGTAACCTGCCAGCAGATTACCCAAATGTAATGACTGCAACAGTGAAACACGAAGAAAATGAAGTAAATTAATGGCTTGATTAATATCCACCCCAGAGGTTCTTTTAGGCAAGGAGGACAAACTGGTCCATAAGGTAACCCTGTTTTTGTGGAAGATAGGATATGGAGATTTTGGAGAGCCTGGAGGTCAGAAACTTGTCTCGCAGATGTAATGTCAACCAGAAAAACATTTTTCCAGGACAAAAACTTTAAATCAGATTTAGCTGATGGTTCAAAGGGGCACTGATTTAAACCTAGCAGTACAACTGTCAAATCCCAGGGTGGGGTAGGGTCCTTCACTTTGGGCTTAATCAAAAAAGTACATTTAAGAAAGGCCTTGCCTAATTCTGAAGAACCATTTTCACCTAAAAGAAAACTAGATATTGCTGCCAATTTCACTTTGATATTACAGAAACTAGCTCCTTCTTGAAATTAGATGCTAAAAACTCCAGGACCATGGAAGTAGCAGCAGTGAAGGGATCCAATTCAATTTACACAGTCCAAACAGAAAATCTTTTCATTTACCTTTGTAGATCTTCCTAGTGCAGGCCTTGTGGGAAGATCATAGCATCTATCGGACTGGGGAGAAAAGCCTGGGCTGTCTATCAGTGGAATTAGAGAAACTCTGCAGCCAACCAGAGGCATGTAATGTCTGGGTAATCTATTCCCATGGGATGAGAGAGATTGCCTGGATTGGGGTCTAGTATCCAGGGTGGATGTTGCAGGTTTGACCAATGGAAAGAGAAAGTACAGTTGTGTACAATGACCATAAATGTAGATGTTCGAGTGTATTCACTGTTGCAGTCATCACCTGTGGGTTATCCCTGCTGTGGTAGCCCTCAGCTGGCCCAAATACCAGAAGTCAATGTATTTGTGTGCTGGCTGCTGTTGCTTGTAGTCTGATGTCAGGTCGTCAGTACTATAAAGCAAGGCAGCCAACGTCATTACATCAGTTTTTCTTGCCATAACCCATCAGAAGCACAAAGGAAAAGAGAGAAGTGGTCCTGGTGGCTAAGAGCCACCTTGGGAAGTTTGTGTCCCCCTAGGGGAAGATGGTAAATGGGGGATGGAGGGAGGGAAACCAAGACTGCAATAGTGAATACACTCGAACATCTACATTTATGATAAGTGTACACAACTGTACTATGTTATTCGTGTTTCACTGTTGCAGTCATCACCTGTGGGAGGATTCCCAAAGCTGAGGTAAAGGGTGGAAGGATAGGTACAGTCCTAGGCATGGGTCAAGGAGGCCCTGCAGAACTGCAGAAGCAAACCCTGCCCTAGATTTAAAAAGAGAGGTAGGTGGTAATGCTTTGTAAAGGTATGGACAGAGGTCCAGGTAGCCGTTTCCAATATGTTCCTGGTAGGTACTCCTCTGAGGAAGGCAGTAGCAGTGGACGTTGCCCTAGTGGAGTGGGTACGGATAGACATAGGGATGGGTTTCCCATGTAGTCTAAAGCAAAAATGGATACAGTGTGAAATCCATTTGGAAATGTTTTTTTGGACATGGGCTTCCCCTCTGCCCCTGGGGCAAAGCTTACAAGAAGCTGGCCAGTTTTTCTGAATGGCTTAGTACAGTCCAGGTAGCACTGGAGTTATCTGTGCATGTCTAGTGAATGTAGAATTATTTCCCCCTTGTTTTGAGGGTTGGGAAAGAAGGTTGGAAGGTGTATGACCTGGTTAAGGGGTCACATCAGATACCACCTTGGGCATAAAGGAGGAGTTAGTCCTCAGGGAGACTATGCATGGAAAATTATGAAGGGCTCGACAGCCATGAGAGCTTGAAGTTCCGAGACCCTTTTGGCTGAGGCGATACTAGTAGAAAGGCAGTCTTTCAGGAGAGGTATTTCAATTCTGTTGAAGCGGCAGGCTCGAAAGGAAGTAAGGTTAGTTTCTCTAACACATAATTCAGGTCCCAGGGTGGAGTAGGAGGCCTTATATTAGAAGTCCCTCTGAGGAATTGCTTAATCAAAAGATGAGAGAAGAGGGGTTGGTTTCAATCATAATGGGCAGAGATGGCCGAGGCATGTATTTTAATATAGGAGAAGGAGAGGCCAGTAATGAGCAACTCTGCTAAGTAATCTAGGAGAGGGATGGAGGGTTGGGAGGTACTGCCCCTTTTTGATTATTTCCAGGAGCAGAATCTTTTCCACTTTCCTGCATAGGATTTTCTGGTGCTGAGCCTTCTGGCCTCTGTGATGATGTCCAGGACCTGTTTGCTTAACAGGGACTTCTAGTTAGTTTTTAGAGTATAAGCCATGCTGAAAGTTTGAGAGTCTGTAGGTCTGGGTGCAGTACCTTCCCCCTCTCCTGGGTCAAGAGGTCTGACCTTAGGGGAAGCAGCTTTGAGGACTGTAAGGTCAGACTGTGCAGTAAGGGGTACCAATGCTGTCTTGGGCCAGTCTGGAGCAATGAGGATGGCCTTTGGTCTCTCCTCTCTTATTTTGATCAGAACCTTGGGAATAAGGGGCAGTGGAGGGTATGCGTACACAAAGAGGGAACTCCAGGGGAAGGTCAAGGCATCCAACCTTCCATGCTAGGAGGTGATACTCCCTGTACAAAATTTGTGCAGCTGGTGGCTGAGGTGCAAGGCAAAGAGGTCCACCTCTGGGGTCCTGCACTCCTAGGTGATTTGCAGAAAGATTTCTCTGTGGAGCTGCCATTCATGGGGGTACAGTAATTTTCTGCTTAGGTGGTCTGCCAGTGTGTTGTTGATCCCTGTTAAGTATTGGGCAATTAGGTGCAGCCCCATGGAGGTGGCGGTAAGCCAGAGACCCATGGCTAACCTGCAAAGGGGGTAAGACTGGGTGCCCCCCTGCTTGTTGATGTACCACATTACTGTGGTGTTGTCTGTTTTTATGAGGAGGACCCCTGGTGTGAGATGGGGTTGGAAGGAAGTCAGAGCGTTTTGCACTGCCATCATTTCTTTCTGGTTGATGTGCAAGTGAAGTTGCTGGGCATTCCAAAGGCCTTGGCTACACCTGCCTACTAGGTGAGTGCCCTAAGCTATGTCTGAGGCGTTGGTGGTGATGGTCTGGCTGGAAGGGCAGGGGATGAAGGGAAGACCATTGTTAATGGCACAGGCCTCTGCCCACCAGAGAAATTCATCCCTTATGCAAGGAATCAGTGGGAGAGTGGTCTCTAGGGACTGAGTGCTGACACCAAAGGTTCTTAAGTACCATGAAGTTTTCTCATGTGAAGCCTGGCAAGAGGGATAAGAAGGATGCAAGATGCCATGTATCCCAGGGCTTGCAGGAACTTCCTCGCAGTAAGGTGACTTCTGGAAGCCAGCTGGGTGAAGTAGAGAGGCAGGAAGCTCTGCTTTTCTGGGGATAGGAAGGCCATTAGGGTTGCTGTGTCTAGCACAGCTCCCAGGAAAACAATTTTCCTGGTGGGGTTTTGCTTTGATTATTTCTCGTTGATGGAGAACCCTAAGGAAGTTGGGAATTTCTTGACAAAGAGAAGGTCCTGGAGGAACTTTTCTTTGCTGTTCACCTGAATGAGGCAGGCGTCCAGGTAAGGGTCAATCTGTATATTTCTCTGTCTGCAGAATGCTATAGCCGGGGCCAAGCATTTGGTGAATACAGTGGGAGCAGTAGATAAGCCAAAGGGCAGTGCAGAGAACTGAAAGTGCTGACTGCCTGCTCTGAAGCGCAGGAATTTTCTCCATGATTCCCTAATGGGGATGTGGAGGTAGGCATCTTTTTAGGTCTAGTGTCACCAGCCAGGCATTTTGTGTGAGCATAGGCAGGAGCTGCTGCAAGGTTAGCATTTTGAATCTGGGGACCATCAAGGAGGTGTTCAGTTTGGATAGATCCAGGATGGGGCGCCAATTGCCCTCTTTTCTGGGAACAAGGAATAGTCTGGAGTAAATCCTTTTCCTGTTTGATCTGGAGGGACAGGTTCTACTGCCCCCTGGGATATTAGAGTTTTTACCTGTTTTAATGCCTCTACCCACTGGTTTGAAGGGAGGTTTGGGTACCCTCTTGGAATAAGGAGTTCACTGAAAGAGACTCTGTATCCCTGAGAAATGATTTTTAATACCCACTGGTCCTCGGATATAGAGACCCAACTGTCCTTGAAGAGGGTGAGCTTTCCTCCTAGTTTTAGGTGAGTGAAAGGAGGGCAAAGATGGGAAGGAGAGTCATTGTGAGTGCTTGCCATAGAAACTTGGCTTAGAGCTCCCTGCCTTAGAGGTGGAAGTGGCCCATTGTTTGCTTCTTTGCTGGCCCTGTGATGGGGTCCTGGATGTCCTGTCTCTGTGTGGCTTACCTTGGCCCTGTCTGCTGGGTGCAGTGAAGGCTCAGTGCTTGGAGGGGAAGTTCCTGCTGAATCTGGGTGGTTCAACTTGAAAGAAATCTTTTACTGTTTGCATATATTTTGCTTTGTCTTCCATCTTTTTAAGCACCTCTTCTGCTTTTTCCCCAAACAGGTGTTCCTTATCTTGGGGTGCATCAATAAGTTTAGACTTGACATGATCAGGGTGAGGGTGTTCCTTCAGCCATGCGTGTCTTCTAATAACAGATCCTGTCACTGCTGCCTTGCTACAGGCTTCTAGGGCATCATATCCACATTGTAATGAGTGCTTGGCCACTTGACAAGCAGAGTGTAGTAATTCTGTCAGCTCTTTTTTGTTGGCACCATCAGGAGAGGTAGCAGTCTTCTGTTTTAATTGTTTCAAAGTGTGTTATTGATATTTTAACATATGGAACTGACAATTGAGTGCTCTGATAGTTAAAGTTGCAGAGGTGTATACTTTCTTACCCGATCTGTCCAGAGCTCTGGAGTCTTTGTCAGAAGGAAGAGGATTCTTGGCAGAACAAGTCTTAGCTCCTTTAGGTCCCTGTGTAATGACCTTATGGTCTGCAGCAGGGCTCCTGTACAGGTATTTGTGAGAATCCAGTACTCTGCAGTACCTGTCAGGTTTAGCTGGAGCAGGAGGCAGGGCACCAGGGGCTAAGCTGGATTCATGGAAAACATCATCCACCACTTCCAGAATAGGTGGGATGGCCAGGGGTCTGTGCTGGGCCAGGTACAGAAACTCTCCACGTCATTTCTTTGACTGTGGGTAGTTCTGAGATTCCCACTGAAAATGTTCCCTGAGGGAGTGAAGGGTTTCCCCGAAGGAGAGGTCCAATGGAGGGGAGGCAGGGGGGATAGATTCTTCTGCATCTGAATCCTCAAACAGTTAAGGGATGTTGTTCCTCTTCAAAAGCAGAATAATCAGATTGCTCAGACTCTTAGTCTGTCATAATTTCTGGAGAAGGGTACTTTTTCCTTTTAGGAGAGGGGGCCTGCATACCTCGGATAAGGGAGAGGAGATCCTCTGCCATTTTAAGCATTTGAGCTTGGGGTGGGGTGGAGCAATAGCAAGATGGTGACTAGAAGCAGATTTCCTAGTGGTGGCATGGCTTCTAAGCCTGAGAGAATCTGTCAGTCTCTGAGAAATGGTAGTTGGAAGAAAAGACGTCAGTTTTTGTCTGGAATCGGTAGTGTGAACAGCCTCCTCAGAAGCCGGTGCCAGCATCGCAGCTCCGGACTGAACTGAGGCAGAGGCAGCCAAAGACTCGAAAGACGGAAGTGGATTTTTGTGGCATACTGGATTCCAAAAGGGTCTCGGCAGAGGCCTGCGTAGAAAGCATTAGGGGCTGCAAAAGCACCTCATTGAATTCCGGAGAACTGACTACTTGCTTTAGCGGTAGTGTCATCGGAAGGCTTAGCCTTGTGTGGCTTTTCTCTACGTTTGATAGATTGTTGGCTGACAGATGCCATATCAGAATTCGAAGATGGAATACGAAAATAATTGTCTACAAAAACAGCTCTATGGCAAATGGTTCTCGCATTAAAGACAGCACAGAACTGGCAATGAGGGACGTCGTGGTCTGGGCCTAAACAAGTGATGCAGTAAGAATGAAAGTCTCGGTGTGGGATCTGCTTTCCACAGGCGAGACAATTGTTCGGGCATTGGTTAGAGCAAGAAAAAAGGATCCCCAACGGGGTACTTGGACGTTTTCTGCTAAAATTTGACTTCTGGTAGCGACTGACCAGCACTCGTGCGAACTGCTTCTGCTACGAGCTCCACGGCAAGAAAGACTGATGTAATGATGTTGGCAACCTTGTTTTATAGTACTGATGACCTGATGTGATTCAGGCCAGCCAAGGGCTACCACAGCAGGGATAACCCACAGGTGATGACTGCAACATTGAAACACGAAGAACATCCACACTTGACAAGGCTAAAGGGGGGCAATAAGGATAACCGTGCTCTTCAAATGAAGTGCCTTCTGTAAAAATTAGGGAATTAGAGGTATCGGGGATAAGTGTAATGGAGGCCAGAGGGCCAAACATGGACTAGAGCATCTCTCAAGTGACTCTCTCCGAAGGGAGATCAGGGCAAAGAACCTGCTGCACTTGTTGTAGGGAGATGCAAAGAGTTCACGGCGAGGTTGACCTCATCGACAGAAAATCTTCTCTGCCACTGAGGATTGAGAGACCACTCATGAAGCATCAGAATGGACATACCAAGTTTGTGTGCTAGCATGTTGGATTTCTCCTCTATATGCACTGGCATAAGAAAGCTGTTGGAGGAGATTGCTCACTGCCACACTCTCATTGCCTCTTGACAGAGGGGATAAAATCAGGTTCCTCCCTGTTTGTTGATGTACCTAACCACAGATGTCGGTTTGAATCACAACCGTCCCAAGATGAAGGGTATCCTGGAAGGCCTGCAACACAAGGAGGACCACTTTCATTTCAAGGACACTGATGTGCAAACTGTTCTCTTTTTGGGACCATGTGTCAGGCTCTCTGTCCCAAGAAATGCCCTCCCACCCCAATTAGGAGGCATCCGTGGTTACCATGGCTACTAGGGGTGGAAGAACAAGAGGACAGCCTTGGGAAACTTTGTCCAACTGAATCCACTAGCATAAGTGGTCTTTGTGTACTCATATGTCAGTTTGTTTGGTAAGCTCAAGGGATGGCAAAGAACTGACCACTTAGCTACAGTCCATCATAGGAAGTTACTAGACTGTTGACCCTGAGGCCCTTCCAAGCCTAGCCAAGAATTTAGCCCATGTTCCAACAAGTCAGCACCCAATGCCCCTGTACATCAGGGACACAGGTGGAATCCCGGAGATGTATTTTCTCTTCCCCATCCAGTTATCCAGGTGGCACTAAAAAAGGGTCAATGAGGTACTCTGCTTGATGTAGAAAGGGAGTCTATTCCACTGAAGGGGGAGTCTCTCTAACACAAATCTGTCCTGCCAAGAAGTCCTACTGATGTCACAGACCAGGTCGAGGTCATGCATGCAGGTTACTTGAGTGGAGCTTGACTTGTGGATATGCAGCAGACCCATCAAGGTGGGGTCAAAGAATACGAATATAAAAATGGACCATGGTAACCAAGGTTATGGCAGCTGCCAATGACCCTAAGGCCAGAAGAGTTAGTCTGGCTGAGGGAAAAGGATGCAAGATTACTTGCTTCACTTGACACCTTATGATTCGTACTCCATGTGGTGGATCTACAAGTTCATCAGCCATGGATTCACCCAAGAAGTAGATGGGCCAGACCCAAAAGCTTTTAAGAACACAAACTCCTCCTGGGAAGGGGAATTAGAGGACCATCCACCTTTCTGCTTGAGAATTTCTAAGATGTC
The DNA here is from genome assembly GCF_019279795.1 of Protopterus annectens. Classification (NCBI taxonomy): domain Eukaryota; kingdom Metazoa; phylum Chordata; order Ceratodontiformes; family Protopteridae; genus Protopterus; species Protopterus annectens. Next base: position 591,461,182 of record NC_056749.1, read on the forward strand.
TCTGAAGAAGGCATCATCTGGAGGAGATCTTGGGGACACCTTCCCTTCATCTAAGTCAGTGTCTTTGGGGAGGGACTCCCGAAGGGAGTGTGTGCATCTCCTCTTGCAAGTTTCTCTTATGAGGAACCTCCTCAGTATGACTATCTGGACAGCTGTCCAAAGAGAGGGGAAGTCCTCAAGGGGGTCTGTCTGGATGCTTGAAAGGGCTGGCTGTCCCTGTGTGATAGGTCTGAGGATCAGAGCTTGGACCCGATATCATCAGTTTTGTAGGATCCAAAGATATAAGAGTAGCAGTGTCTCTCAAATGAGATAAGACCCTCTCCACCACATTGAAGGCAGGAGAACCAGAAGAAGCTGCAGCTGGCCACATCAGAGCTGCAGCTCTAATGCCACCATGCCCTGACCCTGCCCGGATCTCTGCCTTGAAGGGGGAGTCAGACCCGAGCTGCCCAATGCCAAAGTCCCAAGGAGAGGAACAGTTCCAAAAATCTTGGAGTGGAACTCAGCCCCCAACTTTGTCTCTGAGACTCATCCTGGTCCAAGGGAATCAGTGTCAGTGTTGAAAACCTAGCTGTATTCGGACCTGATGCAGACACTCTCAGGATTCTCAGATCTGAGGGCTCAGAAATTACCAGTTGGATCGGAGAAGGAGAAATCATAGTACGGGAAGCAGAAGGGAGGCTCATGGATCCAATGGGAGCCACAGCCAGAATAAAACCCATCTGAATCTGAGCTCTGAGGAACATCCTCATCATCCTATCCACTTCAGCTTTAGAAAGGCTCCTGGAAGACCTGATGGAGGATGTGGTAGATTGGGGCTGAGACTCTCTCCTCAAAGTCTCCTGAAGGCACAGAGAATGAAGCTGAGGAGAGAGAGGTTCCAGAGAGAACTCTGGGGGCCTGGTCCTTGGTGATTCAGAAACAGAAGATGTCTGGTCCGAGGATGTCAGATCTGACCATTTTCACTTTGGATACAAGGCTGTGGGATACAATTTCTTGCAAACTTTGGCAGGAGGCTTCAACAAAGGAGTTGACTTAGGTGAGTGGGTTGGAGACAGCTTTCTTGATTCCTTCACCTCCAAAGAGGCTTTTGGTGTTATAGCAGGGGTTTGAACTCCTGGAGCAGAAGAGGAGGAAGAAAGTGATAGCAAGCCTTTTAAGACCACCTTGTTCCAATGGTGGTTAAGCACCCTGGAATTAAATCCTGGGTAAATGGAGCAGTCTGTATTCAAATATGAAGGCCCAGACAATAGACAAACTCCCTTTGGGCATCAGAATTAGGAAATCTCTTGCTCACAGGAAGTGCATTTATTAAAACCAGTGGGCTTGTCAGCCATAATCCTATGAAACGTATAAAAATAGGAGAGAGAAAGGCAACCTTTTTTTTTTTTTTTTTTTTTTTTTTTTTAAACCATCAACAATGGTAGGGTAAAAAGAGTTACCCTACAAAGGGTAGAAAGAAAAGAGGAGAAAGAAGAGGTAACCATGGTATCAGTCCTATTTCTCCAAATCTTGCATTTCTAATACTATGGCAGGAATTGACCCCATTCCTAAGTTAAAGTATTAAAGTTCATGAAATTAGCATCGTTTCAATCTTTGATGTCAGCCAAAAGTGCTCTTCGCAGCACCCGCAATGTGCCTGATAATGACTCCTCCTGCAATTCGCACGGGGTTACATGGATTGGTAACATATCTAAATATGATTGTAGATTACTTTTTTATAAGACCCGTTGCTCCTACTACTATTGGAACTGTCTGGGTATCTTTCTTCCATATTGCTCTAGTTTCTGCCTGCAGATCCTGATATTTTATGACTTGGTCTCTCTCTCTACGCAAGACACTGTAGTCACTGGGTGTGGCGATTTCAATGATCAATGCTACTTTTGTCTTCTCTTTATGTTTATTTATTTAATGTTTGTTCTGGTACTTTGAGAGCTACCCTATGTAAGAAAAAATAGAAGAAAGGAAGGCTAAGATTAACAACCCTAATGCAATAGAAAACTCATGAAACTAGGTAAGGTAGGAAGAGGTGTTGACAAAAAAAGTAAGGCAAAAGGCAAGTAAACCACACTCCCTGAAACAGAAAAAAAAAAAGCTCAGCAAGGCGGATCCGTGGTCTGTAGAGATATGGCAGCAAATTAAATCTAAGGTATTGCAGGCTGACTGGAGCATTAAGATAGAAAAAACACCCCAAAGCTCTGCGAGAAGGATCCATAGTCTGTAGAGATATGGCAGCAAATGAGTTCTGAAGTATTGCAGGTTGACTGGAGCATTACAGGTAAAGGGAGCAGCTCAAGAGTTGGATCTGAGAGTCTTGCAAATGCTGCTGAGTCAGATCAGAGGTTGGATCAAATACCCAATAGTTGAGGAATGAATGAAAAGGACATCAGATCTAGAGAATTCTGTAGCCACTAACTATACCCACCCTTTGCAACACTCACATCCTCAGACATCTGGACAGAAATCTAAAGCTTATTAGCTACCATTATACCAGAAGGTACAGAAGGGTCTGACTGGATCATTTACAGTGTCCAAACATGGGATGCTAAAGATAGTACCACTTGCTTGTACTCTCTCTCTTTCTGTGGGTATAAGAAACAGACACTACTAGGGTGTGTTTAGTCCTCATGAAAGTAATACTGTTTTACAGGGTAGGTCAGAAAGAACATCCCAGAATTTATGGAAACCAGAAAGCCTGCTATCATAGGCACACTCAAACCAAGGGCATTACAAATAACTCTCCTGATGGAAAAAATGGCTCTCAGTGGCCCTAAATAAGGGACCATATGGAGGTATATTGTCTGCAAGGCCTCTGTCAATCTGGACAGCACTACAGTAAACACACTGACTTTGCGGCAATGAACTGCAGCATCTTGTACTGAAAAGCAGTGTCCACACCAGGTAAACCAAAGAAGATTGTGTGGCTTTAATCAATGCTTATTTAAATTAATTCAGTTTAAATGAACTGGGAACTGTCATGTCATCATATAATGAACTTTGAACCCGTCAAGCTAATGTTTCCCCTTCTCTTTGCAGATATCAGCAACCCAAATGGAATGCAACAAAGAGTACATTTAGGCAAGTGCACAAATAGATGTGTGCCTAATGGCTTGTAAACAATGCTGGGTAGTTAAAATGTAACAGGAAACCAGGATGAACATTCTTAAGCTTTCAAAACGTATGGAACCAGCCACAGCAGGAGAAATTACTCTCCAGCCACATGAAACCAGGACATATAATACTGCAAGGTAAGGAATTTTAAATGCCAGTATGGCATGAACATACATTTGCGTTAAGAATTTACCATAATTGGAGATGTTCTACTATATTAACTGTTGCAGTCCTCATCTATGGAATGTCATGCCACTTACCAGCCTGAAGGTTTGCCTGACTTCTAGAGCTGTATCTTGCCCTAGAGGCATTGTTTGATGCCATCCTACTCAGACACGATGACCTTGGTTTATGGATGTGTACTATGCTAACCACCACTGGGGCCTTTTTAAGACTTCCCGTGCAACCAAAATGTGACCCTAAAGTTTTATGCTTTGAAATTTTTACAGGGGGTGATTTTTGGCTTTGAATTTTATTATGGACTACCTCTGTCCATCAGGTATATACGCACCAGACTAGGGGTTAACCTATGATGTTATGTAGTCCTATCTCGCCTACATTCTTACCCGTGGGTTCGGAGCCGAATATCGGCTCTGACTCGGCCAACTTTTTTAGCTCAAAGTCTTCTATTGGCTGGGCTAAGCAGGTATCCCATGATGGTGCACTGCTCCATATTCCCAGATCTCGTTTGCCGCTCGTGTAGCTCGGATGTGGTCTCGCTCTTGGCTGTGGCTAAGTACCTTTTTCTTGTCTTTGAGAAAAGATTGTTTCATAAACCAAAAGCTATTTTCATAGCTATTGTCTTTCAGTGTTGTTTTAGGTTTTTGGTAGTGTGCTTGTGTTTGTGGTATCCCGATAACTGTTCCCTCGGGCTAGGCCCATTTTCAGTTAGAGGACCTAGTCCTTTTGTCCTGTCTGCTCATTTCTTCATGGTCATTAACGCTAAACCATTTTGGTTAGAGGTTTGGTATCTGTTCCCTTACTTCATGGTCATTAACCGTTTTAGTTAGAGGTTTTTGACCTGGTTTGTCTCAGTGTGTGTTCTCCAGTGTTTGTGTACTGTTACAGTTCATAGCTTGTTCCCACATTTTTTGTGGTGTTGCGCATCTGAGTTTCTTGTCAGACCATTTCTTGGGTTGCGTTGTTGGTCTTTGTTGTTGAAAAATGTCCAAGGATTCCAAGGAGCACAAACCTTTGGGTTTCAAAAAGTGCTCTAAATGCGGGTACAAAATGTCCATCACCAATGGGCATTCTATTTGTGTCTATTACCTGGGAGCCATTCATCTGCAGGAGTCCTGCAGCTTTTGCCATGCGTTCAGTCCCAGAGTGCTCTAAGAGAGAAAGAATAAGCTGATCTTAAAGGGGACTCTTGAAACCCACTTTCGTAGAGGCTTTGGATTCTTCTCCCAGTGCTAAGTCTAAGTCATCCAAGTCAAAAAAGAGATCTCCGGCTCCGTCAACTTCATCGGAGCCTCTGGAGAAAATCACAAAACTTGCACTGACCTCCTCAGCTCCACTGTCCTTGGGGCCGCAGGAAGTGTCAGTGTTGGTGGAACCGGCATCGGCTCCAATTATATTGGAACCTCTTCGGAGCCGATCGCCCAGTCTTTGACCAGTTTCTCCTGAGAGGAGATCTCGATCTCCCTCCCTGTCCTCCAAATCCTCCAGGACCCTTTCGGATGTGGATGTTGATAAGGTGGTCCAGAGGCTCCTCCAGTCACTGGTTTTGGCGAAACTGTTTTCGGCTCCAGACCAGTCGGCTCTGGAGCCCGTCCTGACCACTTCTTCGATCATTCCTCCTCCGAGAGCATCTCTGTCTTTGCAGCCAGAATGTTCCGTGCCGTGTGATGTTCCTAGGCCAGTTCCGATGGCCCCTCCAGTCCTATCGGTACCATCGGCTCAGACCCTTTCGGCTCCGTCCTCGGGGTTCGGGACTCGGGATTCTTCAGTCAGGCCCGAGGGGGACATCTCGGGACATATTTCGGTTCCGAGTCTCCCTCTCAGTGCCTTGGCTTGGGGAACTCCGACTCCCGTCATGGTCTCGGAGACTGGCTGGTCCTCGGACTCGGAAAGGGGGGGCTGCCTTCGAGGCCGTACGGACTGAGCTGGCCAGATCGTCAGCTACATCAGGCGGTTCGGTCACTCTGTCCCCCAGCACTCCGGTGAGAGCCTCTGATCACCACCTATCCATGGACAGCAGAGCACCAAGGCCTAGGGATATCCCCACGAGTGGTCCCCAACTTTCTGAGGGTCCTTCAGAGTTCGTGCCTGAGGAGCCCCCTAGAAAGAAAACTTGCAAGAGGAAGCACATAGACTCCCAGGATGAGTCTTTCACCTCTGATACTGACCTCGAGGAATCGGAGGGGTCCCCCAAGTCATCCTCTGATGATGTTTCCTTCTCCGACATCCTGGAGATACTAAAACAAAGAGGTGGCTGGCCATCCAAAGCCCCCTCCGAGGAGGAGTCGGTATTCCTTAAGGCCTTTGGTGCTCAGCCCTCCGCCTCCTGGGTGTCCCCACCCTTCGACGTGCTCCTAGATTTGATTTGTCGGAGGGTGTGGGGAAAACCCTGATTCTGTGGAGCCAGTACCCAGGCGTCCCAACAAGTTTCTTTCTGCTCCCCAGGGTAAGGAGTTTCTGTCCAAAGGAGTCCCTGTAGATGCCATGGTGGTGGCTGCGGCCACTCAGAAGGAAGTAGCAGAGACCTCTTCCTCCGTCCATCCTCCTAACAAGGAGTCTAGGACCATGGACCGGTATGGGAAGCGTACCCTCTCATCAGCAACCTTTACCTTATGGTCGCTGAACTATCTGTCTCATTTCACTCGGCTCCAGAGAGATCTCCTCAAGGAGTTAGGAGATACTCTTGTGGGTAACGTCCCTGAGGTGGTAGCCCAGACGGCTAATGCCCAGGTGTCTACCCTCAATTCCATCATCAACTCCTCCATGCGGCTCATTTCGTATGCAGCCAATGGAGCGAGTAGGGCAGCAAGCTCAGGGGTCGCCCTTAGATGGCAAGCCTGGCTGCGCCTTTGTCACTTCGCGGAGGCCTTCAAGTCTTCCTTCACTGACACCCCCTTCGATGGTTCTTCCTTGTTCAGAACCAAAGTGAAAGACACCCTCACCAGGTGCGAGCAAGAGGGAAAGACCCCGTCTGCCATAGGGGTCCATTTTTCACTTCCCTCTAGGCCTTACCCCAAGGTCCAGTGGGGTGGGAAGATGTGGTTCAAAAAATCACAGAGGTTTTTTTCCTGCCGCACAAGGTGAGTCCCCCTCCAGAAGCAGAGGAGGGGGAGGTTATTCAGGGAGACGCCACCCTAGAGGCAGAGGGGGCCCCCGCAATTCAGGAGACTGATTCCTTGCCCGGCTCTCCCTACTCTCGTTCCTGAGGGAGTGCCCGACTGTGCTTATCCGGAGCCAGTCGGGGGTTGCATTTCGTTATATCCGGAAGCCTGGAAAAGCATTACCCAGGACCGATGGGTATTACGAATAATTTCCGGAGGTTATCTCATTCCATTTACGTCAGACCCCCCCCCCCTTCAATCATAAAAATCCCAGACGTTCCACCCAGTCAAAGGGATCAAGTAGCCTCAGAGGTTTCAAAGCTGCTAGGAAAAGGAGCCATCCAGCATGTCCCCTCAGACCAAATTGGATTAGGGACTTACTCAAGATTCTTTTTGGTGCCGAAAAGAACAGGGGACCTGAGACCCATATTAGATCTCAGCCAACTGAACAACTATGTACAGAAGTCCAAGTTCCAAATGGTCACACTACAATCGATTCTCCCATTGTTGGGAGAGGAGGTATGGATGTGCTCCATCGGCCTCAAGGATGCTTACTACCATGTCAAAATGGACAGGGCATCCAGGAGTCATCTACGCTTCCGGCTGGGAACCAGTCATTTCCAGTTTTGAGCCCTGCCCTTTGGTCTCACCACAGCCCCCAGGGTGTTCACCAAGTGTATGGCGGTGGTGACTGCTCACTTGGGATGTCAGGGATTCCAAGTGTTTCTGTATCTGGACGACTGGCTCCTTACCGCCCCCACCAGGCATCAACTAGTACAAACCAGAGATGTTACCACCACTCTATGTCAACAGTTGGGCATAAGACTAAATTGGGAAAAATTTGTTTTGTTGCCCTCGCAGCGTGTCACCTTTATAGGCACAGAATTAGACACCATTCGAATGCGAGCATTTTTATCACAGGAAAGGATCAGAGTCTTACAACAGATACACAGCCTGATGCCCCTGAGGAAAGTGAATGCGAGATGGGTTCTTCCAACTCCTGGGGACCATGGCAGCAACAATTATGTTGGTCCCTCTAGCGAGATTGCACATGAGACTTCTTCAATGGCTCCTCTTTGTTCAATGGTCTCTCCAAAAATTTCCACTTTCTCACCCTATTTTGCTCACGGACAGATGCAAATAGGATCTCAGTTGGTGGCTTTGCACCAACAATTTGGACGGGGGAAGGCCCTTCGTTCCACCCATCCCGGTTGCCACAGTGAATACGGACGCCTCCCAGATGGGGGGGGGGGGCATTACCTCGGCAGGACAGTCCAAGGCATGTGGCAAGATCACGAGATACATCTGCATATCAACATCCTAGAGATGAGAGCAGTGCTACTTGCGTTGCTGGCACTTCAGAGCTTTCTACCTCTAGGGACGATTACAATACACTCGGACAACATGTCAGTAGTGTGGTATCTAAACAAGCAAGGGGGAAACCAGGTCTTATCCCCTGTGCAGAGAGGCCATGCGAGTGTGGCAGTGGGCAGTATCTTCCCAACAGTTTCTGGTGGCAACGCACATTCTGGGGAAGTCCAACGTGATGGCGGACAGGCTAAGCAGAGCTATTCTGATGCCTTACGAGTGGTCCCTGAATCATCTAGTTGCAGAAGGAATCTTCAGCAGATGGGGTCAGCCTTGCTGCGACCTTTTTGCCAGCCCCCTCAATGCCAAATGCAGCAGCTACTTCATGCTGATCCCCCCCACAGGGAGTGTCACCCAGGGACGCTCTAGTTCACGATTGGCCCTCCGGTCTGCTTTATGCTTTCCCTCCGTTTCCCTTGCTGTCAAAAGTAATTCAGAAAGCACAATCCTTGGGAAGCAGAATGATTCTGATTGCTCCACACTGGCCTCGTCAAGTCTGGTTCCCATTTCTCCAACCATACATTGTGGACACTCCGGTTGACAGCCTGGCTACTCCACTTCCATCATTAGTTAGGCTTCATAATTTTTCAACGGAAGTAGTTCACATATTATCTTCCTCTCATAAGCCATCTACTAGGAAGATTTATTCTAGCAAATGGAAGAGATTTTCTGTTTGGGCGCATACCCAAGGAATTGACCCTTACACAGCCCCAATTGCTTCAGTCTTTGAGTTTTTGTCTATGCTTTTCCATCAGGGTTCCGCATCAGCTACCATAAAAGTTCAATTGGCAGCGATCTCTAATTTTCATGTTGCTAATGAGCCTAGTCTCATGGCTCATAGACTCTAAGGCTTTCCTGAAGGGTACTCTGTTACTCCGTTCTCCAGTCTCTGAACCTATCATGCCCTGGGATCTCAATTTTGTTCTACCAGCCCTTACTTCACCACCTTTCAAGCCTGCAGCTACCTGTGACTTGAAATTCTTGACCTGGAAAACAGCCTTCTTAACAGCAATCACTTCAGCAAGGCGAGTTTCAGAAATTCAAGCCCTTTCTATCAAACCTCCATACTTAATCTTCCATAAGGACAGGGTTTCTCTTAGACCAAACCCCTCTTTCCTTCCTAAAGTGGCTTCCGTATCTAATCTTATTCAATCTATTGAGTTGCCTGTATTCTTTCCTCATTTTTCAAACAAGGTAGAATTGAAATTTCACCAATTGGATGTACACAGACAGTTACGTTTCTATCTGCACCGAACAAAAGATCCGGAAGTCTGATCAACTATTTGTCTCCTTTTCGGAAAACAAAATTGGGTCCCCTGTCTCCAAAATCACCCTATCCAGATGGATATCTAGTTGCATCTCTTTCGCCTACCACACAGGAGAAAAAGATCTGCTGTTTCCGGTCAAGGCTCACTCTACTCGAGCTGTTTCTACATCTTCAGCCCATCAAGCCAGATTGTCAATGGATGATATATGTGCTGCAGCTACTTGGGCTTCTCCTCACACATTTGTTTCGCATTACAAATTGGACGTGGTATCTAGGGGCAGGTTATCCTTTGGTTCCACAGTACTCAGGAGTATCTTCCTATGAGCCACCCAGGATGTAGGTGCTAGGGACGCTGTCCCACGGGTAAGAATGTAGGCGAGATAGGACTACATAACATCAAGAAGTTATGTACTCACCATAACATTCGATGTATGTAGTCCATCTCGCCTCACATTCTTACTTACCCTCCCACCTTCCCCCTTCCTGGAGGATCTGGAGGTTAGGTTTCTATCTACAGAATTCCCTTTACTTTTAGCTTATTCTTTTTTACCTGGACGTTGTGTATGCATGGGGTATGAATGAGTATTGCAGAAAACTAGATCTGGGGATATGGAGCAGTGCACCATGGGATACCTCCTTAACCCAACCAATAGAAGACTTCGAGCTAAAAAAGTTGGCCGAGTCGGAGCCGATATTCGGCTCTGAACCCATGGGTAAGAATGTGAGGCGAGATGGACTACATACATCGAACGTTATGGTGAGTACATAACATCTTGAATTCATACCCACTGATCCTTAAATATGGTAAAGGTGATACAGGAATGCCATAGGACAATACCATCATCACATCTTTCTTGCCCTGGCTGGGCAAAGAGCCTGCCACAGGCATCACATTGTGAGTGGAACATGTGTGAGTACTCCCGACAAGCATGTCTATCCCAGAGTCTCCACTCTCCTTCTCCAGGATATGGATCAATTTTGAGGAGCAAGGTGACCTGGCAAGGATGAAAGGGAAAATGGTACACAAAGAGGTAGGAGACCTATCCCAGCCTGAGGAAGTCCAGCAAAATAAGAGATTGAATGGACTGCAACAGTGAATGTATTCAAACATTTACACTAACACAAAGCTCTTAGCACAACTGTACTGTGTTAATTATACACTTCATTGTTGCAGTTCTCATCTATGGATAACTGTCAGAGTATTTGTTCACAGGGTGGTTGGCCCAAATGGGATCCCCTAGGAGAACAGACTGCAACAGATGGCAGAGGAGAACCCTTTTCTAGCCCTGGACATAACTCCATAACTACAATGCTTTTAAAAGGTGTGAATTAAAGACCAAGTAGCTCCCTCAAAGTGAGGAAAGATATGATGGCTGCTGTGGCTCTGAGTGTGCTTTAACATGCCCTGGTAGAGGCTTTCCATAGGCAGAGAAGCAACAGCAGATACAGTGTGCCAAACATTTAAATAATGTCAAGTCTGTTTACTCTCTTTCCTTCCCTGCCTGTTGCAAATGAAAAATAATTGCTCTGATTGTAAGTAAAAAGTACAGTTTTGTACACTTACCATAAATGTAGATGTTCAAGTGTATTCACTGTTGCAGTCATCACACTTGAGGTTATCTGCCTGCAGGTAGCCCTCAGTCGGCTCGAATATCAGAGTCTTGGGATTTCTGCATTGGATGCTGTCACCTCTTCAATGACGTCAGGTCGTCATGGGTATAAACCATGCAGCCGATGCCATTACATCCATTTTTCTTGCCCCAGATGTCAGGAGCCCCCAAAACAGGAAGCAATTACATGGTGTGGAACACCTCCAATAAAAAGTAAACACAATTGCCATAAGATATGGCCAAAAACAGGATAGACAGAAACAATTGAAAAGTCAGGGGGCTGGAGGGAGGGTAACCAGGACTGCAACAGTGAATACACTCGAACACCTACATTTAAGTGTACACAACTGCACTATGTTCGTCATGTTTCACTGTTGCAGTCATCACACTTGGGTTGATTCCCAAAGCTGAAGAAGGGCGGAGGCAGTCAAGAAGTATTGGGGCTGGCCATCAGGCCTTGTAAGACTGCTGTGGCAAATCCAGCTCTGGATTTAGAAAAAATAGGTAAGTGGTAATGCTTGGTAAAGGTGTGTACAGAACTCCAGGTTGCAGCTTCCAGGATATCCCTGGTAGGGACTCCCCTGAGAAATGCTGTAGAGGTTGAGGTAGCCCTAGTGGAAAGACTTCTGATCCCCTGTGGGGTAGGTTTTCCATGGTGTTTGTAACAGAAATGGATGCAGTGTGCTATCCATTTGGAAATGGTTTGCTTTGAAATGGCTTTGCCCTCTGCCCCTGTAGCAAAGCTGACTAGCAGCTGGTCAGATTTTCTGAAAGGTTTAGTTCTGTTAAGGTAGAACTTCAGCTGTCTGTGCACGTCCAAGGAGTGCAGAATCCATTCCCCTTTATTCTGAGGATTAGGGAAAAAGGTTGGCAAATGGATGGATTGGTTTAAAGCCACACTGGATACCACCTTGGGCATAAATGATGGGTTAGTCCTGAGGGAAACCCTATCCGCATGGAAAATAATGACCACAGCCATTAGTGCCTGTAACTCGGATACTCTTCTTGCTGAAGTGATGGCTAGAAGTAAGGCTGTTTTCCAAGAGAGGGATTTTAACTCTGCTGCAGCAGCAGGCTCAAAAGGGGGAAGCGTGAGCTTCCCCAGTACAACGTTAAGGTCTCAGGCAGGGGTGGGAGATCTCCTCAGGGGCCTTAAATTATTAGCTCCTCTCAAGAACTGTCTGATGAGAGGGTCTGAAAATAGAGGTGGCCCAGTATTGTAATGAGCTGAGATGGCAGATGTATGAATTTTAATAGATAAGAAGGATAGGCCTTTGTGGAATAGCTCTGCTAGGTAATCCAGGATTTGAGGTAAGGGGGGCACAGCTGTGTCCTTTCCTTGAGACTGGCTCCAAGAATTATATCTTTTCCACTTTTCTGAATAGGATTTCTTAGTACTAGGCCTTCTGGCCTCAAGGATGACGTCCATCACCCATTTGCTGAGGGTTGCTGGTGGTGTATTCAAGGAATAAGCCAGGCTGCAAGGTTCAGGGTTTGCAGCTGTGGATGCAAAATCTGTCCCTCTTGCTGGGACAGCAGGGTCTGATGTAGGTGCCAGGGTGGCACTGCTGTCAGACTGCGTAGGAGTGGGTACCAGTGCTGGCATGGCCAGTCTGGGGCAATAAGGATTGTCCTTGGCCTGTTCTGTTTGATCTTGAGTAGTACTTTTGAGAGGAGGTGCAGAGGGGAAAAGGCATAACTTGAGAGGTTTTCCCATGTAAAGGATAGGGCATCCACTTTCCACGCTTGGCTGTAAGGATTTCTGGTGCAAAATTTGCTCGATTGATGGTTTAGGGGGGAGGCAAAGAGGTCCACCTCTGGAGTCCCCCATCTGTGGATTAGAAATTTGAACAAGTTGGGGTCTAGCTTCCACTCATGTGGGTCCAGCTAATTTCTGCTCAAGTCGTCTGCCAGTTAATTTTGTTTGCCTGGCAGGAATTATGTTCCACAAGGCCATGGCTAACCTGCAGAGTGAGTAGGAATGAGTTCCCCCCTGCTTCTTTATGTACCACATAACTGTGGTATTGTCTGTCATTACCAATAGTTGTCCTGGAAGGATAAGGTATTTGAAGGTTGTCAGAGCATTCTGTACAGCTAACATTTCTTTTTGATTGATATGCAGGGGAATTTGCACTGGGCTCCATTTGCCTTGAATACATTTGCCTGCCATGTGAGCCTCCCACGCATAACCTGACGCATCTATTGTCACGGTTTGGGAGCAAGGGGTTGAGTTAAAGGAAGTCCCTTGTTGTGGTTGCATGACTCTGCCCACCAAAGGAACTCTGCCCTTAGACAAGGGATGATAGGAATCAGTGTTTCCAGGTCCTGAGAATGTTGACACCAGAGACTTTTTAAGTACCATTGAAGTTTCCTCATATGCAGTCTTGCATATAGAATTAGAAGAATGCATGAGGCCATGAACCCTAGGGCTTGCAGAATTTTTCTTGCAGATAGCTTGGTTTTGGTGGCCATTAGTTTGAAGTAGTTTATCAAATAGACCTGTTTTTCTGGTGTTAGGAATGCCATCTGGGAAGTTGTGTTCAAGCTTGCTCCAAGGAATACAATTTTTTTGGCTGAGCACCAGTTGTTATTTCCTTTCATTGATGGTGTACTCCAGAGAAGTTAGAAGTCTCTTTACAAACGACAGGTGCTGAAGTAGCAATTCCTGACTGTCTGCCTGAATCAGGCAATTGTCCAAGTATGGGTAAATTTGAATATTTCTCTGCATGCAGTATGCAATAGCTGCAGCCAGGCACTTTGTGAATATCCTGGGTGCAGTAGATAAGCCAAAGGGAAGTGCAGAGAACTGCATAGAGCCTGCCCTGAAACATAGATATTTCCTGCAAGATTCCCTTATGGGGATGTGCAGATAAGCTTTTTTTATGTCTAGGGTGACTAGCCAGGCGTCCTTGGATAGCATAGGAAGAAGCTGGTGCAGAGTCAGCATTTTGAATTTTGGGACCACCAAGAAGGTGTTGAGAATTGACAGATCTAGGATAGGGCGCCAAGAGCCATCTTTTCTGAGCACCAGAAACAGTCTGGTGTAGAAACCCTGTCCTCTTTGCTATATTGGCACAGGTTGAATAGCCCTGATACTGAGAAGAGAAAGCACTTGCTTTTGAGCCTCTAACCACTGGTTTAGACGAAGGTCTGGCAACGCGCTTGGGGTTTGCAGTGAGTGGAAGTGGAATCTGTATCCCTAGAATACAATGTTTAGGACCCATCGGTCCTGGTTAATGGACATGCAGTTTTTTGCATGCAGGGCGAGTTTTCCTCCTAGGGGTGCAAGTACTTGGGCCTTGCTGGGAAGCAAGACAGACATGTCAATGTGAACTTTTTCCATAAGGGGGTGGCTTACCATTTCCTGTTTCAGAGGAGGGAGCACTCCATTGTTTAGATCTCTGAATATCCTGAGACTGTAGTCTTGGTGGCCTGTTGCCCCTGGGCTTTGGACTGAGAATGCCTGGGAGAGACTGGAAAGGACCAGTTTTTAGAAGGCCAATTCCTACTGAATCTAGGTGGCTGCACCTGTAAGAAATCTTTAACAGTTTGCATAGTTTTAGCTTTTTCCTCCATCTTTTTAAGAACTACTTCTGCTTTTGCGCCAAACAAACTTTCCTGGTTTAATGGAGCATCTAGTAATTTTGCTTTGACAAGGTCTGGCAAGATTTGCTCCTTCAGCAAGCATGCCTTCTCAGCAGAGACCCAGTGACAGCAGCCCTGCAAGATGCTTCTAAGGCATCAAAACCACACTGCAAAGTATGTTTACTAACTTGGTTTGCAGAATGCAATAACTCTTGTAAATCTTTATTTTCTGTACAATCTGGAAGCAATAACATTTTTTGTTTAATTAGTTCCATAATATGCTGCTGGTACTTCAACATGTGAAACTGGCAGTTCAAAGCCCAGATGGTAAGAGTTGCAGAGGTATACACCTTCTTACCTAATCTGTCTAAAGCTCTAGAATCCCTGTCCAAAGGGGTAGGGTTTTTGGCTGTAGTGGCCTTAATGCCTTTAGGTCCCTGGGAAATGGTCTTTGGATCTGCAGTGGGATTTATAAAGAGAAATTTGTGAGAGTTGGGTACTCTGTAGTACCTGTCAGGCTTTCTAGGAGCTGGTGGTAAAGTATCAGGCGTAAGACTGGATTCCATGAAGACATCATCTACAATATCCAGGACAGGGGGTATAGCTAGAGGCCTGTGCTGAGGCAAGTCTAAAAATTCTCTGAGTCTCTTTTTGGACTGAGGGTAGTTCTGGCATTCCCAGTGGAAATGCTCCCTTTAAAGTATGCAAGGTTTCACCAAAGAAAAGTCCTCTGGAGGGGAGGCAGAGGGAATGGAATCCTCTGCATCTGAATCCTCATAGGTAGATAAGGGAATACCATCAGACTCATGGTCTGTAGAATCAGGAGGAAAATCAATTCTTTGTCTTTTAGAGGGGGAAGGCTGGCTTCCCCTAATTAAACTTATAAGGTCTTCAACCATTCTAAGCATTTGTTTCTGTGGCAAGGGGGGCTTGAGCATGCACTTTGGTAGTCGGTTTTCTAGGCGTAGTGCAAACTCTGGGCCTGAGAAACTCTGTAGTTTTAATCAAAAACAAAGCATTTGGTTTAATGTGAACAATAGGTTGGAATATTTTATTTTTATTTATTTTACATTTGACCGGGCTAGTCCAACTGGATATATTTCCATTTTCAGTGGAATCCCGGGGAGAAAAGCTCCAATAGTAACACACCAATGTATCTCATGCATAATTAAACAAAGAAAGGAAGTTAAAATACTAAAAAATCACTATGAATGAGAAGAGAAGAAAAAAATTACACTTAATTCTAATAAATATACAATATAGGAATAGTCACTTTACATTATGTCATCTGAGTTGATGTACATTACATACAATATTAAATTCATAAGTACATTACTAGTGATTATAGGTACTTTAGGAGGGTAAGGAGTTTTGAGTAGAGAAAGGAGACAGTGAAGAGGTAGCCAGTGAAGAGGTAGCAATAGTGAAAGCAGAAGATTAGTCAGGGTTACAAGAGGGGCATAGCCAGTGTGTTTTAAGATGTTTCTTAAGCTTTTGTTTAAAGAGCGGAAGAGAGGGTAGTAAAGTTAGATCAGTTGGCAGCAGGTTCCAGTTTTTTCTAGCAGTGTTGGAGAACAAGAAATCACCAGCCAGGTTATTAGACTTGATTATGGTAGCCAGGAGTTTGCTAGAAGAGCGTAAGGAGTTCAGATTACTATAGGAGGTAATTAGGTTAGAAAGTACAGGAGTGTTGTAAGTTTGGCAAAATAACCTGTGAACAGTGGTAGGTTGGGAAAGTATCAACATATTTTTTAGTTCTAGCCAGTCTAGTTGCTTTAAGTTCTGACAATGGTGAGTTCCAAATGGATTCCCAGTGGGAAATCTGGCTATATTATTATAGGAGTTAGCTAGTTTGGCAAGATTATTTTTTTTAGGTTAGTGTAAATGGGTGAAGCATAAAGGAGGGTTGAGATTAAATGGGAGTGGGCAATTGTGGTTCTGGCTGCTGGACTTAAAAAGGTTTTTTTTCTATATAGAGCCCAATTTTCTATTAACTGATTTAATGGTGTTATTAATATGGTTATCAAAAGTAAGGTTATTGTCAATTGTGACTCCTAGCAGTTTGGTGGCAGTGTCAGGGGATATAAGGGTGCCATTTTTGGATTTGATTGAGAAATCTATCGGGGGGGGCTCAATGTTAGGTGTAAAGAGTAAGAGCTTGGTATTTTTGGCGTTCAAAAGGAGGCAACATTTTAAGAACCAAGCCTCAACTGCGCTAAATACTTTCTGGGTTAGAGAATGCAGTTCATTTGTGGATTTGGCAGAACATATGAGTGTAGAATCATCTGCATATTGAATGTAGGTGGCTTGAGGGATTGCTACATAGAGGTCATTGATGAATAATGAAAAAAGAAGAGGTCCTAGAATGGAGCCCTGAGGGACTCCAAGGGAAACTGGCAGGTGGGAAGATATCTTATTTTTCCAGAGAACGGTTTGTTGTCTATTGTTAAGGTAGGATATGAACCAGAGAATAGCCTTAGGGTCTAGAGAAAGGGATTCATGGGTGTTTATGAGTAGGGGATGGTTAACCATGTCAAAAGCTTTTGACAGATCAGTAAAGAGTGCTGATGAGAGGATGTTATTACGGTTTCTGTTGATGGAGTCGGTGAAAGATAGGAGAGCAGTGGTGGTACTATGAAAAGGCCTAAAGCCATGCTGGCAATTAGCTAGCATGTTGTGTTGTGTTAAGTAGTCCATTAGCTGACAGTGAATGCATTTTTCCATTACTTTTGCTAAGGGTGATAAGAGGGCTATAGGCCTACAGTTGGAATAATCATTAGAGTTACCACCTTTATGTAAAGGGATTATGTGTGAGATTTTCCAGATGTCTAGGATTATTCCCTCTTTTATGGTTCTATTTATGAGGATGGATATAGGATAGTCTACCGATTTAGCTGCTATTTGCAAGTATTTAGATGATAACTAGTCAGCAGAAGGGGTACAAGGTTTAAGTTTTTGGATGGAAGAGGTTGTGATGGGTTGAAGTTGGAATGATGGTAGAGTGTCATTTATAGAGATAGGGAAACTAGCATGGTCTGTGGATAGTTGATGAGCTAGTGATTGTATGGTGTCTGTGAAGTAGGTATTGAAGGCGTTTGCAGTTTGTTGGAAGGTATTACTATCAGCTCCTAGTGGGGATGGAATACTAGTGTGCCCAGGGTGTAGGAGTCTATTTAAGCTTGACCAGAACTTTTGTGGACTATGGTGGGTTTCCTGTAGTTTACAATAGTAGTTCTTTTTGTCGGTGAGTATAGCTTTTTTTGTAATATTTCTCAACTGTCTAAAGGTATGTTGCTCAGAGATAGTTCTGGTAGCTCTCCACCTGGCCCAGGATTTGTTCCTAAGCAATATCATTTGTCGTGTGTCTTTTGACAGCCAGGGGGCAGTTTTGGACCTTATTCTAAGAGACCATTTGGGTGCGTGCTCATTTAGGATTGTTAAGAATTTAGAGTTTAAATATTTAACAGCTTCTTCAAGTGGAAGAGTCTTTAAAGGGTTCCAGTTGCAGGCGTTAAGCTCATTTTGGAAATAAACACAGTTAAAGTGTTTATTGGACTGTGAGATTCTATAAGTGGGGGTGTTTGGAATATCATTTTTATGTCTAATAATGTAAGTTAAGGTATGATCCCTTACATCGTCAGGTAAAGTTCCTACTTTGCAAGTTTGTTGTTTATTAATAAGAATCCAATCTAAGATGCTCTCTTTTTTGTTTGGTTTGTTTATTCTAGTAGTGGTGGTGATCGTTTGACTAAATCCATGAAGATTAATATGTGAAGAAGAGTAATCAGTATTGATACACTTCCAGTCAGTATTAAAATCGCCTAGTATAATTGTTTCTTGTGGACAGGTAGTAGATACCCAGCTTAGAATACTCTCTATTGAAGAGATATTTCCAGGAGGTAGGTAGATTCAGATGATGTTAAGGGATTTGTTAGTATTGAGTTGTAATTTGGAGATAATGACTTCAGCCTTACTATCTTGGGGTGGGATATAAGGAATAGAGGAGAGCTGTAGTCCAGTTTTAAAGAGAAGAGCTACTCCACCACCCTTACGTTTAGTGCGGTCCAGTCTCAATATATTATAAGCTGGGGGAATTAACTCATTGTCCTTAGTTCTAGGTTTTAACCATGTTTCTGTGAGACAGAAGATATCAAAGGAATGAATATCAAGAAGGGCATGGAGATGGGCAACTTTGTTGTTGATACTACGGATATTAAGATGTCCTATTAGTAAGGGTTTGGAGAGACTGGTCAAGGTAGGTAGGGTAGATGCAGTGCTGCTGCGAGTTATTCCAATGGACGTATTGCTTGGTCCTGGGTTGGGGTGGATATCACCATCTTTTAAGGTTGGAGCTTTTAGCCTGGAGACTGGGTTGTAAATATAGCTAGTTAGGTATTTTAGCTTCCTTAAAGTGGGGTTATAGAATTTAATGTGCAAGAGACGGTGTGATATTTTGCTAGTAGGTAACATGGTGTGGATGTGATATTTATATGAGTAGGGGTAAGGGTATAGTTTTGAAAATCTGTGTGTTTTGGAGAGTAGTTGAAGTGGTAATAATTTACTGTTTCAAATGAGGTAAGGAGATATGCTGAGGTGAGGACAGGTATAAGTATGGCTATGAGTATTAACATAATTAGGACAGGTTTAGTTGTTGTGGGCATATTACTATTACTTGTGCAACTGTAGCACGGTTCTCTGTACAATTAGGAAAGAGGTTGAACAGGGATGAGGGAATAGAAGGAATGAAGGTATGATGGAGTGTTAGAAGGAAAAAGAAAATAAAGGAAGTAAGTAGGGAATAATACTGAAGGTGGAGGTATTTGAGCTAGTTGGATGAGGAGAAATGCACCCTCAGAAGCTGGTGCCTGCACAGCAGCTCCAGACCTATTCAAGGTAGAGACATCCACAGGTTCCATGGTTGAAGAAGCATCTTCTGACATACCGGACTCTGAATGGGTCTCAGCAGAGGCCTGCGAATCTGCAGAAGCGGGTATCAGGGGCTGCAAAAGCACCTCACTGAGTACCAGCGGACTGGTATCTAGCTTAATGGAAGCATCGTCCGCAGTTTTGGACCTATGCGGTCTGTCTCTGTCTTTATCCTTACGTTTTTTCGGAAGATCGGTAGTCAGATGGTTTATCGAAGCCATTTCGGAATATGGAGAATGAGAGCAAAAAACTTTGCAATAAAGACAGCCTGACGATGAATAGTTCAGGTGTTAAACAAGGCACAAAACCTACAGAGAAGAACATCATGGCCTGGGCCTAAACAGATGATGCAACAAGAATGAAAATCTCTGTGAGGTATTTGCTTTCCACAGGCAAGACAATTGTTAACTTTTTCTGACATCGGTTAGAGCAAGAAAAAAAAAAGACTCCCCAATGGGGTACTTAGCTTTAGAAGACTTCAAGTTTGAAATTCGAAAAATGAAAATTTCAGTAAGCGTCCGACTGGCACTTGCGAACTTGCTTCTGCTTTGCGCTCCCACGTGGCAAGAAAAGCTGATGTAATGGCGACGGCTGCATGTTTTATACCCATAACGACCTGACGTCATGGAAGAGGTGACAGCATCAGACGCAGAAATCCCAAGACTCTGGTATTCGGGCCGACTGAGGGCTACCTGCAGGCAGATAACCCCAAGTGTGATGACTGCAACAGTGAAACACGAAGAACATCCTCAGTTGCCTATGCACATCCGTTACCTCTCCTGGCATAAAAGATGGGCTGGTGAGAAGGGATACTTTATCTTTGTGGAATATCAGAAATGGAGCCTTACACATCAGTGCCTGTAATTCTGAAACTCCACTTGTAGACATCACAGCCACCAAAAACAAACTCTGGGATACATACTTCAAATGGGCTGAAGCAGCATGTTCAAAAGAAGCAAAGGTTAGACTTCCAAGATGGCTGCACAATGATCAAGAGCTTAACTTCAGCTCTCCCAGAGTAAAAAAAAAAAAAAAGTAATTCTTGCTATTTAAAAAAGTTGCTGGCTATTAAGTACACTGCCTGGATGTCAGCAAAGACGAAACTTAGAGTCTGAAAGAAAATCGACTAGAAAAGTTGAACAGAAAACACAACTGGAAAGAATCCTGCAGCTTTAAACAAAAAGCAGTTCAAGCTCCAGCTTTGGGGAAAGACATGGCTTCCAGATATGTACAGGAAAAAAATAAGTTAAATGTGCTCAGAGCTGACTCAAATAAAAGAAACACTGAAGGAATATATCAACTTAAAAAACAAAAGACTGGAAAAATTGAAGATGGTTTAAACAGATATTCAGATGAACTGACAAAACTATAAAAATCAGAGGCCAAAATGAAGAAAAGGCTGCATGAATATGAGACTACTCAAGAAAAAAAGTTTAAAAAAATGGAAGAATTAAGAGGACAGAGCTCACATGAAAACCTAACAGACTGTATTAATTTTATGAGGAAACAAATAAGCAGCTGGACTGCTACTCCACAGCAAGATTTGTTAATTGAAAGGGCAGATCATGTGTAGGCTCCATACCTGGCCATGAGAAAGCAGCCAACACCCATATTAGAAAAGAGGCAATCCTACCAGCACAAAGAATTTATTCTGGCAAAACTGTGGCAAAAGGGCAAAGTATCAGAAGTTGGAGACAGTAGAGTGTATATGGAAAATGATAATTCACTGTACACCATGCAGAAGAGAAGCAAATTTTATTCCAGCAATCAGGGAACGTCAAGCGACAGGTATGAGATTCAAACTCTTGTATCCAGCTGTCTACAGATTTTTTCTTCTCCTGCAGGATCAAAGTTATTTTTTGATGGAGAATATGCCAAGGAGGAAATATACATGTTTGTCGAAGAAAAAGTGAGCCATCAAAGTAAAAGGGACTTTGTTCATTTTTCTGATTATAAAGCTCATAGAGCATTCTTACAGTGAAACCTTTTCCAGTGTTCCAAAGGAAAATGCTTGAGAGACCGAGAATAGGATAGGAGCTGACTAGAAGAATAAGGAATACCTTGGAAATTAACCAGAATCTGGAGTTGGGAGATGAAGATGAAGATGAACAGAAAGGCAACCAACAACATGTAAATTAGGGAATACATGTGAGATTACAAAGCAACAGTCCTCCATTTGTGAAGGTTTTAGCATAATGGTTAAGGTACTTACCTTACAGACACAAGGTACAGGGTTACTGGACAGGCTTAACATGACCCTTTCAGGCAGTTAACCTTCTATTCACCTAGGAGTAGAAAATGTGAGAATTTGAATCCAGGGTATGAACACCCTGTTTTACATAGATCACCTTAAGATCTTATCTCTGTACTCAGTCTCCTACAGGTTACTGAGAGGCAATCTGTGCCTACTGTACAAGGCATCACTGGATCCAGCTCTGACGGATCTCTTACACATCCACAAGTCAACCACCAGAAACACTAGATCCAAGGACCCGAAAGTACAGTTTTGTACCTACCATAAATGTAGATGTTCGAGTGTTCACCCTGCTGCAGTCACCACACTTGGGTTATCCGGCCATCAGGCGGTCCCGCAGGTGGCCCGAATTCCAAAGTCTTGGTCCGGCATCGGTTGCTGTCGCTTCTTCCCTGACGTCAGTGCGCCAGGGGTATATAAGTGGCATCCGACGCCATTTTCTTAAGTTTTTCTTGCCCCAGATGTCAGGTGCCCCCAATAGGTAGGCAATATATATATATATGTATATATATGTATATATATATATATATATATATATATATATATATGTACATATAGCTATATAAAAATAAAACAATACCCTTAGGCACAAGCAAATACACCACAGAGGAAGCATAGGATAGAGTGGTAGAGATAAGTTCAGCTAGTTCAGAGGGGATGGAGGGAGGGTAACCTGGACTGCAGCAGGGTGAACACTCGAACATCTACATTTATGGTAGGTACAAAACTGTACTATGTTCATCGTGTTACCCTGCTGCAGTCATCACACTTGGGTTGAATCCCAAAGCTAAGGATGGGAGGTGGAGTCAAACAGGGTTAGAAGAAACTAGTAAGCCCTGCAGAACTGCAGTGGCAAAACCAGCTCTAGTCTTAGAGTATAGAGGTAAGTGATAGTGCTTGGTGAAGGTGTGCACTGAACTCAAGTAGCAGCTTCTAGAATATCCTTGGTTGGCACTCCCCTGAGAAAGGCTGCTGATGTAGCTGTAGCCCTGGTGGAGTGGGACCTAATGTTAGCAGGTACTGGTTTCCCATGATGTGTGTAGCAGAATCGTATGCAATGACCTATCCATTTAGAAATGGTCTGTTTTGAGATAGCTTTTCCTTGTGATCCTGTAGCATAGGCTACAAAAAGCTGGTCAGTTTTTCTGAAAGCCTTAGTTTTATCCAAGTAGTAACATAATTGCCTGTGAATGTCCAAAGAGTGCAGGAGTCTTTCTCCTTTGTTCTGCGGATTTGGGAAGAAGGTGGGCAAGTGAATGGTTTGGTTTAGGGCCACACTGGATACCACCTTTGGCATAAAGGAAGGATTAGTTCATACAGAGACTCTGTCTTGATGAAAAATGAGGAAAGGTTCCACTGCCATTAGTGCCTGTAGCTCGAGACTCTTCTAGCTGAAGTTATTGCTAGTAGGAGGGCAGTTTTCTATGAAAGAAATTTTAAATCAGCTGAAAAAGCTGGTTCAAAGGGCGGCAATGTAAGCTTTTCCAGTACAAAGTTGAGATCCCAAGTAGGTGTTGGAGCTCTCCTTGGTGGTCTTAAGTTCTTGGCCCCTCTGAGGTACTGTCTTAAGAGTGGATGTGAGAATAAAGGAGGATCCGTGCTGTAATGAGCTGAAATTGCTGAGGTGTAGATCTTAATAGATGAAAAGGAAAGTCCTTTGTGTAACATCTCAGTTAAATATTGTAGACTCTGAGGGATGTTTGGATCAAGGGGATTTAGGACTTTAGCCTGGTTCCAAATCTTTTCCATTTGTCTGAATATGTTTTCCTGGTGCTGGGCCTCCTGGCCTCCAGAATGACATCCATAACCGCTTTGGATAAAGGTGTTGGCTGGTTGTTTAGGTAATTTGCCATGCAGCCAGGTTTAAAGTCTTGAGCTGGCTGTGTAGAATCTGACTGTCTCGCTGGGTGAGCATGTGAGGAATTTGTGGCAAAATCCATGGTGGGCCATGTTCCTTAAAACTGGATACTAATGCTGGCGTGGCCAGTCTGGTGCAACGAGTATCATTTGTGGCCTCTCTAATCTGACTTTCAGCAGTACCTTTGCTAGAAGAGGCAGTGGAGGGAAGGCATACACTGTTAATGTTTTCCAACTGAATGAGAGGGCGTCCACTTTCCCAGCTAGTGGATGGAAGGTCCTTGTGCAAACTTTTTGAAGTTGGTGGTTGTGGGGGCTTGCAAACAGATCTATGTCTAGGCATCCTCATCTTTGAGCTATCATTGCAAATATTTGTGGATCTAGTTTCCATTCGTGTGGATCCATGATGTTTCTGCTTAGGTCATCTGCCAATGTGTTTTTCTTTCCTGGCAGGAATTGTGCTTGTAATTGAACCTGGTAAGATAGTGCAGTGTTCCACAAGGTCATTGCTTGCCTGCATAGAGGGTAGGAATGCGTGCCCCCTTGCTTGTTTATGTACCACATGACTGTGGTATTGTCTGTCTTTATTATTAGTTGTCCTGGGTGTAGAAGGTCCTTGAAAGCTGTTAGGGCATTCTGTACTGCTAGCATTTCTTTTTGATTGATATGCAAATGTCTCTGATCTGTAGTCCATTTGCCCTGAATGCACTGCCCTGCCATGTGTGCTCCCCAGGCATAGCCCGATGCATCTGTTGTCATAGCTTTCCTGGCTGTGGGTAAGGTGAAAGGATGACCCTTGTTGAGGTGACATGCCTGTGCCCACCATAGAAACTCCTGTTGAAGGCAGGGAATTAGTGGTATCATTGTTTCCAAGCTGTGGCTGTGCTGAGTCCATACACTTTTCAGGTACCATTGTAATTTCCTCATATGCAGTTTTGCAAATGGTATTAGTAGTATGCAAGATGCCATGAATCCCAAGGCCTGCAGAATTTTTCTTGCAGGGAGTTGGGTCTTTGTTGCCATTATTTTGAAATATTGAAACAGCTGTCGTTGCTTGTCTGGCGTGAGATAAGCCATCTGGGCCGTTGTATTCAAGCTGGCACCCAGGAATATTATGTTTTGTGAGGGCGGCAGTATTGATTTCTTTTCGTTTACTGTGTACCCTAGGCAACTTAGAAGGTGTTTGACAAATGCCAGATGCTTTAAAAGAATGTCCTTGCTTTCTGCTTGAATAAGGCAGTCGTCCAGTTATGGGTATATTTGAATTCCTCTTTGTCTGCAGTATGCAATTACTGGTGCCAGTCATTTTGTAAAGACCCTGGGCACAGTATATAAGCCAAAGGGCAGTGCAGAGAACTGATAATGCTTTGAACCTGCAATGAAGCGGAGGTATCTTCTGCAATTTTGTCTGATAGGGACATGCAGGTATGCCTCCTTGAGGTCCAAAGTGACTAGCCAAGCATTCTTGCCCAGCATGGGAAGAAGCTGCTGTAGTGTTATCATCTTGAATTTTGGTACTTGCAGATAGGTGTTCAGAATTGAGAAATCCAGAATGGGTCTCCATGTCTTGTCCTTTCTTGGGACTAGAAAGTCTCGAGTAAAATCCTTGTCCTTGCTCCTGTGTAGGTACCTGTTGAATGGCTCTCATGTTCATGAGAGCTGTAATTTGTTTTTGTGCTTCTGCCCATTGATTTGGTGGCAGGTTTGGCATTCCTTTGATCCTTGGTAAGGTATGAAAGTGGAATCTGTATCCTTGAGAGACCATGTTTAGAACCCATTTGTCTTTTGTGATGATGTGCCAGTTGTCTGCAAAAAATGCTAGTTTTCCTCCCAAGGGAGTTGCCAGGTGAGATTTGCTTGGTAGTCTGAGGATAGAGTCATTGTGTTTGTCTTCTGCTAGCTTGGGGCCTGTCTTCTCCTCCTTTCTGGGTAGCAGAACCCCATTGGTGAGGTTTGTAAGGGCCCTGTGACTGACCTCTGCCCCTTGGGCGTCTGTATTTGCCCCTCTGTGATCTGTCTGAAGCTGGAAAGGACCAATTTTTTGTTGGCCAATTTCTGCTGAAGCGAGGGGGTGGTACCTGCAAAAAATCATTGACCGTTTGCATACACTTTGCCTTATCCTCCATTTTCTTTAAAACAACTTCTGCTTTGACACCAAATAATACATCCTGCTGTAAGGGTGCATCCAATAATTTTGGTTTAACATGGTCAGGGAGGGTTTGTTCTTTTAACCAAGCATGTCTACGTATGACAGAGCCAGTAACAGCTGCTCTACAGGAAGCTTCCAATGAATCAAATCCGCATTGTAAAGTATGTTTGCCCACCTGTTCAGCTGCATGCAACAGATCCTGCATTTCCTTGACTCCAGGCTGTTCAGAATGTGTGCTCATTTGTCCTTGCGTTTTTTAAACATAGCGGTAGTTGGAGGATCCGACGACATAATGTAGTTGAATTTTCTGCCAAAATAATGTCGGGCGGTTTCAGCCCGACGCTTAATAGTGCGTTTATTGAACCTAGCGCAAAATCGACAACCAGAAACATCGTGGTCTGGGCCTAGGCAAGGAATACAATAAGAATGAAAATCCTTATGAGGTATTTGCTTCCCACAAGAAATACAATTATTAACTTTGTCTGACATCGGTCTGAGGCAAGAAAAGTTTCCCCAACGGGGTACTTAGCTTTATAGAAGACTTCGGCTGAAATTCTGTTCGGAAATCTCAGGAGCTGGCCGACCGGCACTTGCGAACTGCTTCTGCTTTGGGCACCGCGCGGCAAGAAAGACTGAAGAAAATGGCGTCGGCTGCCTCTTTTATACCCCTGCTGCACTGACGTCAGGGAAGAAGCGACGACAACCAACGCCGGACCAAGGCTTTGGAATTCAGGCCGACTGCGGGACCACCTGATGGAAGGATAACCCAAGTGTGATGACTGCAGCAGCATAGCACGATGAACATCCTGCATTTCCTTGAATCCAGGCTGTTCAGAATGTGTGCTTATTTTTTGTTTTAACTGAGACATTAGAAATTGCTGATATTTCAACATGTGAAACTGGCAATTTAATGCTCTCATAGCCAGAGTTGCTGAGGTGTATATTTTCTTTCCCCATCTGTCTAGGGCTCTGGAATCCCTTTCAGAGGGCACAGGACTTTTAGCCATAGAAGCTTTTCCTCCCTTAGGACCCTGGGAAATTGTTTCTGGGTCAGCTACAGGGCTTTTATAAAGGAATTTGTGTGAGTCAGGTACTCTTGTAGTATCTGTCTGATCTGGCTGGAGCAGGAGGTAGAGAGTCTGAATTTAAACTAGACTCAGAATAAACATCATCCACAATATCTAAAACAGGAGGGATAGCAAGAGGTCTGTGCTGGGGTAGTAAAAGGAACTCTCTGAGCCTTTTCTTAGAATCTGAGTAGTCCTGGCCTTCCCAGTGGAAATGTTCCCTCAAAGTATGTAAAGTTTCCCCAGAAGAGTAGTCTTCAGGGGGAGATGCTGAGGGAACAGAGTCTTCAGCATCAGAATCTTCATAAGGTGGAAAGGTGTAATAGTGTTCCTCAGAAGAATCTGAGGAGAGAGAAACTTGGTCAGAGGATGCATAGTCCTCCTCTTATCTTGGTCTTTTATCAGGAGGGAGATGGGGACCCCTGATAAGGGTAATCAAATCTTCAACCATCTTAAAGCATCTGTTTCTTAGGCATGGGGCCTTGAACTGTGGACTGATGTACAGTGTTCTTAGGTTTTAAAGGAGTTTTAAGCATAGCATAAGATTTAATGGTGAGTGTAGTCGGTTTAAAGACACCTTCTGCAACCAAAGGTGTTTCCACTGCACCAGTGTCGAGTTCTGCTCCGGTGTTGGTAGATGGCTGTGTCGGCCTAGTAGACTCCGCTTGGGAATCCGCAGCTGTCTGGGGTTCCAGTTCTGCGGTCGTCAGGGGCTGCGTAGGCGCCTCACTGAAAACTGGAGAACCGGCGACAGGCCCAGCTGAGGCCTCGGGGTCTGGCTTATTCCTAGGCTGCCTGTCCTTATCCTTGCGTTTTTTTATGAATGGCGGTCGTCGGCTGCTCCGACGGCATGATATAATTAAATTTCCTACCAAAGTAATGCCGTGCGAAGTCAAAACGGAGTTTGATATTTCGTTTATTAAACCTAGCGCAAAACCGACAACCTGTGACGTCGTGGTCTGGGCCTAGGCAAGGAATACAAAAGGAGTGGAAGTCCTTATGAGGTATTTGCTTCCCACAAGAAATGCAATTGTTAACTTTTTCTGACATCGGACTGAGGCAAGAAAATGTTCCCCAATGGGATACTTAGCTTTATTGAAGACTTCGGACTGAAATTCAAAACGAAAATCTCAGGTGTCGGAAAACCGGCACTTTTGAACTGCTTCTGCTTCGGGCACCGCGCGGTAAGAAAGACTAAAGAAAATGGCGTTGATTGCCACTTATATACCCCTGGCGCACTGACGTCAGGGAAGAAGCAACAGCAACCGACGCTGGACCAAGACTTTGGAATTCGGGCCGACTGCGGGACCGCCTGATGGCAGGATAACCCAAGTGTGATGATTGCAGCAGGGTAACACGATGAACATCTTTGTCAGCAATATAAATAGAACCTGCTGGAGGTATTGTGTCACAAAGAATCACCAAGCTATGAACAAAATCCCCAGCAACATGAAGCAAAGTTCATCCCTGACCCTGTTCAATAGGAATTTTAGTCATTGGACAGGGAATCGGAAAAGCACCCCCTAGCCTGGCCCCCATGTCTTTGATGGACAGAGGCTGCCAGTAAGTAAATTAATCCCCAACTAACATATCCTCCCCCCACACACAACCGTTGGCTACTGCCTTACTAACACACCCCACTGTATATGCATCCAAGGAACTCAAACAAAACTAGGCTGGATTGCATGGCTAGGCTGGTAAAGACCCTGGTAGTCATTAGCCTATAAACCCATCAACAGGAAAAAGTGGGAAGAATATACTTTTGCTGATTATGTTAAACTTATGAGGGACTGAAAGGCATTTGCCTCACTTCATATCATTAACATTTGGAAGGACATGGGGGAAAGGTAAGAAGGGAAAAGGTAACCAAGTAAAATAGTTTCTGCTCTTAACAGTATTTCTATAAATCTTTTCATGATATAAATTACAAGTTTCATGGTGAGGCATTTTTGGTTAGTGTTGTAAGTGATAAAGATTCTGGAGTAAACAGATGCATTTTTTCTTTTTTGTTCCTCTTTTTTAATATTAAGAAATGTACGCATTGCAATAGAAAAAAGACTGGACAAAAGTATGATTAAGTTAATGCGCCATAAGCTTGCATTGTTGAGGTAGGGAAAGAGAAGTAAAAGCACACAGATCATAACATATGTAGAGCAGATTTGTTTTCTCTTACTTTTGCACAGGTGAATGCCTGGATTTAGACCATTGGCTTAATCTAACAAGTTTTAAGTGGAAACAAGTAAATAAGAGAATACAGAATGTAATGTAAAGTTTTCCTTTAGCAATAAATGTTCAGCAAGTCTTTTAGGAGCCTGCAGCTAAGGGCTATTTTTTTTTCTTTTTCTCTTATGTTTCCGCTGAGACAAGCTGATTATAAAGCAATAACAAGCCAGGACACAGGGTTCTTTAAGACTAAAAGTTAATGTTTTCTGAAAGAGTGCAAGTTGTTTTTCACATCTGGGAGGGGAATAAAGATAAAAAATAAACATACATCAATTAAGTTAAGTAGGAACACATGCAGTAACATGCCATCTTAGCATGAATAACCTTACATTTACATCAGATACTGCTTTTGTCTGCAGCGGTCTATTTAGGACATTTTTTTCTACTAGGAGGGTTAAACTTCTTTTTATGAAGTTGTACATAATTTTGTGTGTTTATATAACATTAACATGTTCTGAGGGTGTGCTTGGTTTTTTGTTTGAGGGTTTTCAATAAAACAAAAAGCCTTGTAAAAAGTAACATAGGTTCAAATGGAGATGACATGAAACAAATGTATAAAAGATCAACCTGTCAAACATTAGTGGGTGCATGCATCACAAAGGTTGGAAACAGACATCTAAAAAAGTTGCCATGTACAACCAATGGGAACAACTTATAATGGTGATATACCTCTTAGCCCAAGAAATCTGGACAAAGCCTGATATAACGGGGGACAACGGCCCCAAAACAGACAACTTTAAATACTTCTCTTACAAATTTAGAAAGTAGCCAGAACAGAATTTTGGGTTACAATGTATTTTCTAAAGAATATGAAGTATGAACCGAAATACATGTCATTATTTAATGATTTCATTCCTCGGATAATTCCCAGTGATTTGCCAGAAAACCATAAACTATGCAGATCAGACTGAAATTTTGAGGCTAAAATCTGGACAGTTGAGAGGTATAAATGATGACTCTTTGCACTTTTTCACAGAATGTGAATGGTTTCAAAGATATAGACAAAAAGGAAAGAACAATGAATTATATTAAAAAATGCAGACTGAAAATATCAATGCTATATGAGACACATTTGAAAAGAAATGAGCATGTGAATTTGATAAAGGATTTCAGGATGGATATTTAGCAGAATATCAGGAACAAAGGGAAAGGGGAATACTTACATTAATTGGTAGAGGAGGAAAAAAGATGACAATGGTAGATATGTGGTAGTAAGGGGATACTAGCAAAGGAAGACGATTATGCTAGCATGTATTTATATTCCACCTACAATTGCTGTTAAAGAGCTTAACACATTTTTGGGAAGAATAACCAGCTTTCAGAAAGGAATATTACTTACAGATAGGACTGGAATTTGATTTGCAATAATGAGGATGCATCTGGAGGACATATAAGTGAAAATATAACAAGAGGGTACATTTTGGAATAAATGTATGGAAGATGTGAATCCAATTGTATGAACTCATAGAACTTGTATATTATTCCTCAATGTATAATACCTGGGCTAGACTAGACAGAAATTATATTTCACAAGAGCACGCCAATTAAATGGGAAAATTACTTGGGAGGTATTAGGAAAAATGGAAAATACTTCAGAAGTTACAGCCAGTTAGTTGGATGAAATGAAAGTGGATTTTAAAAATATGGAAGAAATAAAAGAAAATACATATGGTTAAGAAGTAAAAATAATTACTTAGAGGTCTAACAAAAGTTAAAGAATTGCAGAATATGGGGAATCTCACAGAACAAGAGGAGGCACAACTGCAAACTGCTAAAGAGAAAATAAGACTACCTACACAATATGGAGGAGTTTAGAAAGGCTGCTGTTACGCAACTGGATTTTGATAATTCCAAAGAACAAAAACTTTTAGCACAATGATTTGGACAATAAAGTAGAAAGGATTGCTGCCAAACTTAGGGAGCCTAAACAAGAAAAATAATCAGATAACTTATATATATAGCTGTATCTGAGACATTTCAAAAATTTTATGAAAATCTGTATAAAGCATAAAAAACAAATTGAAATATTTATGGAAGACTTAAATATGCTAAGGTTAAAGGTAGATTAAGTTCAACAATTAACAGTTAAGATAGGATGAGACACGATAAAAATGGTGATGTATAAGCAATATGCTGGAAAGTCTACAGGAATAGACTGTATTCTTGTGGATGTTTACAAGCTTGGATGGAAAAAAACTGATAAAGATAGGGAATATTTTGTTTAATGATACTTTAAAAGGAAAAGCAACAACAACATCCTGGAAGAAAGCCGTTGTGACTGTAATACCTAAAGATGGAAAGACCCATCAGATTCAGCTTCACATAAGCCTATTTCAATTTTAAAAGATTGTAAAGTGCTCATGTCTACAACAGCTAAAAGAATGGCAAAGTTGTTGCCAAAATTGACAACTAAGGATGAATATGGTTTTGTAGAGAGGAGGCAAAACATTTGACAACATTGCTAGAATGATGATCCAGAGGAAAGAGGAATGTAAGATATCATCACTGTTGTTGGTGGGTCTTCATTCGACAGCTAGGATTTTATGAGTAGGGCAATAGAAGCATTTGCATTTTCTGATATAATAATAATGTTACTTAAGAGGATAGATGAGGGATCAGAGGCGAAAATCAAAGTGGGAGGGTTTATCTCCAAGATGTGTCTGAACAGAGGAACCAAGCAGGGATGTCCTCTTTCACCTTTGTTATTTGTATTACATTTAGATCCACTGGCAAACAAAATAAAGGACACAGAAATTCAAAGATATAATTGGTATGGTATCAACAAAAGTTGGTTTTCTTTGCAGACAATATTATTTTGTACACGATAAAACCAGAAAAGAACATCTCACTGTCATGGAACATTCTGAGAGAGTTTCAAGTTTTTTCAGGATATAAAAATTAAAGAAGATAAAATACAGGCTATAGTTGTAAACTATATACTCAAACATGAATTGTTTCAGCAATACTTATATTTATGGGGACATGATAAAATGAAGTACTCAGGAGTATGGGTTAAAAAGGATTCTGTTATGGCAGCTAAGGATATGTGGGAAGAGACTAAACAAAATATCATACAAAAAGTGAGAAACTGAAAGCTCTAGTCTATAGACATGGATAACAAAATACAAGCAGTAAAAGTGGTTTTAATCCCTTTAGTTTTGGACATAGATCAGGCATATTTTTATCAAACAGAGAAGTTATGGTCAGTAACTAAAAAAGAGTTGAAGGATTTTATCTGGGAGGAGAAAAGGGCAAGAGTC
Source organism: Protopterus annectens (assembly GCF_019279795.1). Classification (NCBI taxonomy): domain Eukaryota; kingdom Metazoa; phylum Chordata; order Ceratodontiformes; family Protopteridae; genus Protopterus; species Protopterus annectens. The sequence continues at coordinate 591,493,140 of NC_056749.1, forward strand.
AAGTGGAATAAGTTGAAAGTGGAATAAGTTGATCCTTCAAACAGAACAAGGTGGTTTAGGATTACCCGATTCAAAGGTATATTTTAGAGCTACACAGCTACAGCTCATTTACTTAACACAATGAGAAAGCTGTAATTCAAAGTGGAAAGAGATAATGAAACAGGGAGGAAATTCAAGAAACTGGGACAAAAGTGGGATTTTGAAATAAGATCCCTAAGGAGAACAACATTCATACAGAATATTATATTTACAAAGTAGCAAATAATATTCCAACGACTAAGACAATATGGGAATGGAGAAAGTAGATTCTGCTAGTAAGAATGAATGCAATTAGGGGTACAGGGAATAGGAAAAGAGGGTCGACTTTACTGGAGGAAACTGACAAAGGTACTGGGAATAAATAATTAGAGCAGGAAAGGTAACAGAATGGGAACAGGCCAAGAAGAGATTTGGACTGCAGGCTATTGGCTGTCTTCCCTATTAGGGACTGAAATCAGAGTATAGGCAAAGATAAAAAGATACTGTGATCATGTAGAGTTTTTAGCTGAATCTAGAGAAGCTGCTATTAAAAACATGATAATTAGTATGGATCCCCAAATATGCAATAAAGTCTAGAAGATTTAGGATTTTTGTTTGAAAGTGTTTGCTTTGGTATTTTTATACCCCAAGCAGACTCCAATAATGGCATATGCTGGAATGATGGGGAAGAAAGAGGTAACTGGGATCAAATGTTCTGGAAGTGTACTAAACTGGCAGTCTAAAATTCCCTAAAGAGTATGGTGTCAGAAATACTGGACAAGCAAATTAATGTAACTAAGAGAATAATTTTTGGAGGTGGGATATAAGATATGAATTGCCTACACACAGTAAGGCGTTTAGGTATAATTCTGCTGGCTGCCAAAAAAGCAATTATTATAAAATGGAAACTGAAGCCTAAGCCAACCATACTTGAAGTAGTAAATATTATAAGAGAGACAAAAGAAGTAGAAATTGTGTTTTTAGAAAAGGATAAGAGCAAACTACATAGAAAAAAGTGGAAATTGTTGGAACAATGCATGCAGAAAAATGCTTTGAAAGAGGAACGAGGTTTAAGGGAATGTAGGAATTGACCAGTTTTATGTAATGTTGGATGGATTATATTGTACAAAAGAATATATAATGATGCATCTTGCTTAAGTGTGAATAAGATAATATATGTTTTTTCTTTTATATACATGAACATTTGCTTAAGTCACAAGTGATAATTTCATAAAAGTGCTTAAAAAAAAAAGCGAACGTTAACATTTCCAATGCAGAATTGGGATTGGGTGGTGGGAATATATCTCTTTTAGGTGGCCTAAGATGCAATACTTCTTCAGAAGCTGCTTTATTGGCAGCTGGTTAAAATACAGGGGGTCCAAAGCAAAGCAAGCTGAGATATCAGAGCCATAGGCCTTTAAGGAAACACAAGACAAACCCATTTTGTAGAGGTCTCAAATTAATAACACTTGGGCATTATTTTTCCTTGTGTCTGTTTTTCTTGCTTCCCTCATAATGCTCATCATATTCTGAAAAAAAAATAAAAATTAAAAAAAAAAACATTTGTCTGGCTGAGATGATCGGTAATTTATCAAAGCTGTCAGTCTTAGAGTGGTCTGACTGGTGTGCATGAAGGAATTTTCCTGAGTTAAGAAATCCCTATGCTGAGACATCACTTTTGGCTCGCCCCTTACTGGGCTTAGCAGGAGGGAGAACCAATTTTGTTGCGCCAAAATAAGTGTATCAGTATGATTTTTGGTTTGTAACAATCTATGGGTTTTGGATATGGGGGGGCATAACAGACCCTCTAAAACAGGTTTAAGGGAAGGTAGGAACTGAGAAGTTTATGTAATGTTGAAGTGAATCAAAACTGTTAAAAAGAAAACATGCACAAAGCATAAAAATAACAAAAAATATTACTATGGTTCACTTTTCTGTTAACATATATGCACCTATTCCATTGTTTAAATTGTGCTTTAATAAATACATTAAAAAAAGATGACTTCAGCTAATGCCCCTCTTATACCACCACTGTCTTTACATCTTGAGTGGGAAGGAGGTAGATAAAAACCACTGGGGAAAGTACAACTCAAAGTCAGGCTAACCTTAGAGCTACCTACTGGCAGGACATTCCACAGATGAAGACTGCAACAGTAAACAGTGAATACCTATCCAGGTTACAGATGATGGTTTGATATTTGCTAGTCTAACTGCACCCCTGAAAAAACTATGCAGAAAAAATTCCAAGCTTTTCTTCCCTTCCTAATGTGTATATACACACAGCATGACTGAATAGGCAAGAAACAAAAGTTATGAACTTGCCATAACAACAGATCTTTGTTGTCCGTTTCTGTCATTCCTGAAAATATGGGTCTTCAGATCACAGTCTGATTACACTTTGGCCACTTTCAAACTTCAGATGAGGTGCTCAGGGTTCCTCCCCTTACCTATAATTCCCTGTATTGACCCAGCTACCTTTGCTAAGTTTGTCCACAAGGCAAAAAATAGGCAAATATACAGTGTAAGACAGAAATAAGAAACCAGCTAAAAGGCTTGGTCATGATACGGATCCTCTAAAAACCAAGGCTAAGTCAGTCAGAGCAGCCCAGGAGTAAGAATGCCAAATACTATACTGCACATGGAAGGGGGAAGGAGGGTAAGAAATTGAGGAAAGACAGAAACATACAACACAGATCTACTGTTATGATGAGTGCATAACTTTCATCTCTGATGTTGTCTTTTCTGTCTATTCCTCAACCTATGGGACAGTCTCCAGCTACTGTACCACTTGGGTGGTCTTATGGAAGGATACCAGAGCACAGCTGAACCAAAGGAGGCTTTTAATCTAGACTGTACTGCATGTCCAATTTATAATGTGACAAAGTTAAGGACCTTAGACCAGATAGCGGCTGCCCAGATGTCACTGAGAGTTACTCTGGAAAAGAAGGATGTTGATGAAGCCACAGATCTACTACAATGGGCTTTTGGAGGGGAAGGCAGTGAAAAACTCCTTTCTTTGTTAACATAATATATACATTAAGGCAACCAATGGGAGAGAGTAACTTTGGATACCCCCTTTCCCTTCTTGACAGGGGAGTAAGAAACAAATAACTGATCAGTCTCTATGAAGGCTTTTGTTCAATGTAAATAGAACCTTAACTGATGGTGAATATCTAGTAAGTGTAATGTGTATTCACCTTTGAAAATGTTGGAAAAAATGCATGGAGATTTATGGATTGGTTGACAGAGCGTTCAGAAGCTACCTTGGGCAGAAAAAAAGGGTTAGTTGTCCAGCACATTCTGTCTTTGTGACAGACTGTGTAAGATGTTTTGCAGACAAGACATGGAATTCAGAAATCCTCCTAGCAAAAGCAAGAGCCACCAGAAACAGTTTTCCATAAGAAAATTTCAAATCCGCTTTGGAGCAGGTTCAAATGGAGGGCTAGGTAAGACAATATTGGGGGTGGGGGCTGGATCTCTTAGCGAAGGCTGTAACAAAAAAAGTTCCTCCAAGAAGGACATTGGACAGTCTTAATGATGTAATCTAGCCAATGTGAAAGGAAGATATGGCAGCTAGCTGTACTTTCATAGTAGAACAGCTGGCTCTATTCAATCATTTTGAAAATGATAGGGCAGAAACTCCAAGACTGCTAGAACAGGAGCCTAAAAAGGATCAGTACCACTCAACTACCCAAAGGGAGAACCTTTTCCATTTAATTTTGTAAATTTTGCATGTCAAAGGTTTCTGGAAAGAAGTTAGAATATGAAGAGCCAAGGAGAAAACCTGAATTGTCTAGCCATCACTGCAACTGCAGAACAATGTGGTCAAGTTGAAGGCTTGAATGTCCGGGTAAGGTGATCCCAACAAGTGAGAGAATGTATCTGGAGCCGAGCCCAGCACCCAGACGGGATGTACTACATGAGCCACAGGATGGGAAACCATACTTGTCAAGGCCAGTACGGGGCTATAAGGTTGAATCATCATCTTACCAATGCTTTCTGTAAAAGTTTTGGAACCAAAGGAATGGAAGGGACAAAGAGGTCTTGAGGGCGAAATGTGGGTCAGAGCAGCCCATGGTGACTCTCCTCCTGTGGGATAGGAGCAAAGAACCTGCTATAATTGGCGTTCCACCCCAAAGAACTAATATTTGCTCCTTGACTACTTGATTGACAGAACACTCATGAGGAAGGAGGGTAGACCTGCTCCACCTATCTGCTTACACACTGGATTTTACTGGGACGTGTGTTGCTATTAGAAAGTTGTGAGAAGATTTCACCCACTGCCATAATCTCATGGCCTTTCCACATAACAGATAAGATCTGGTTCCTCCCTGCTTGTTGATATACCAGACTACTGCCATGTGGTCTGTCTGGCTAGATATCATCTAAATGGAGAAAGTCCTGAAAGGCCTGCAACACTAGGAGGACCATTCTCATCTCCAGGACAATGTCATGAAGACTGGCCTCTGACTGCAAACATGTAACTGGGACCACCTTTCCCAAGTACTGCTCCCTCCCCACCCCAAGTGGGAAGTGTCTGTGGTTGCCACGGCTTGGACAGATGGAAGATTGAAAGGATGTTCTTTTGAAACATGTGGTGACTCAAGCCACCACCTGATATGTGTTTTGCAAATCCCGGTTAAAGAAACTTGGAAAGAAATGCATTATTATCTTACCAACCACTGGAATGCAAGAGTCCACTGTACAGCTCTCATGTAGTACTGACCAAGGGAACCATGGTGATCAAAGCTGCAATGGAGTCTAAAAGACAGAATCATTCTTGATGGTGGTGACAAGACAAGATGGTTATGGCTGGACGGTGAATGGATATAATCCTTGGTTGGGGAAGTTTTGCACTTTGACGCCTTGTGTCCAACTCACTTTCTACAAACTTTAAAGACTGACCTCGATGAAGAGTGGACTTTGTTAAATTCACTTTAAATGCGTAGGTCTGAAGATAGGTGGAGCAAGGAGTTCCTGGATTGAATGAGTAGAGCTCTGGGAAGGGCTGTGACAAGCCAATCATGTAAGTAAGAGAACACATTGAACTCTTGTAGTCGGAGATGAGCTGCCACACATTTGATGAACTCCTTGGGTGGGGGTGGCAGTCTGTGGCGAGACCGAATGGTAGAGCTCTGAACTGAAAATGGATGGCTCACAGCTGGAAGTGATGGCACCTTCTGGACTGTTTTTCCATTTTTATGTGGTAGTATGCATCCTGAAAATCCTTCAAGCACATTTAGTCATTCTTTCTCTCAGATGAGAGAGAACAGACTATAACGTGACCATCAAGAATTTTGTTTTTCTTACAAAACTGTTCAAGTAACTTAGGACAAGAATTCGACTATGTACCCATTTTTTTTGGCACCAAGAAGAACCTGGAGTAAATTCCAGATCCTCTTTGGTCACTGAAAAGCCTTCTCACAGAAAGGACCTCTGAAGCCTTGTTTCTACAGACCACCTCTGCCTCTAGGACAACATCCAATATAAAAGTAGGGGTCTCTGTCTCCAGAAGTGTCACGTGAAAAAACTTCGTATTTACAGACCAGATTTTCTTACTTCCTTTTTGATTTCTGGAAAAGGTCCTCTGAGAAGTAAAAAAAAAAAAAGATTCCTATGGTAGAAAGGGATTTACTTTCTTTTTCACTTTTAAAGACGGTGGCCGTCACTTTAGGACCAAAGAGTGTTGATCTGCCATAAAAGGCATTCAGAAAAGACATCTTAAACAGTTTTGTGAAATTTCAGGTCCTCTTACAACTATGTCTCCTGATGGATATAACTCTGCCTGTTGCTCCAGACACACCCTTTGTGGTCTTGGAGATAAGGTGCAATGATATATTAGCCAAGGACTGGAGAGTAGCTAGCTGTGCATCAATGGAGTTTCTTTGATTTGAAGGCAAGGTCCATGGGAGAGAAATGGATATCTCCTTAATCAAATCTTTCTGAAAAAGGTAATGTGTCAAATAATTCAATGCCCTCACCAAAATAGTAGATGAGAAGTAGACTTGTTTCCCAAATTTGTCCAACTCACAAGACTCCCTGTTCATTGGACAGACATGGGAAATATCTTTTGCTTGTTCCTTTTTGGTGGCTGACACTGCTACCATAGAATCCTCAACTGGACCCTTGCTCCAATGGGGATGATCTTTGGGGGTGATGAGGAACTTATCTGGTTTCTTGAGATGGGTTCAACTATGTCTTACTCCCTCCAAGCCCATTTAGAGATACGGTCCATCATTTCATCTCTGGATAAAACTACCCAAGACACAGATGTACTACAACCAAAAATCTCGCTAAAAACTGAGTGTTCAGGAAAAAGTGTCTGGGTGGACCATCCCCCCTTTCTGTATAAGCAGTTCAAGGATTTCTCCAAACAAAATATACTCAAGGGGTAGATATCTGGAGGAACATTCTCCTTAAAAGGCAGGATCAAGGTGACATGACTCCTGACAGGAATCCAAGTGCTCTTTTTGCACATATGCTTCCTGTGCACCTCCTCAGTGGGATGTTCTGCGGAGGACTCAGAAGCCGAGGTGGTCTTCCCCATAGGAGCAGGTGCAAGACATTTGGTTATTGGCTGTCCCAGTGGGACAAGAAGAGTAGGGTCTGGACCATTGTAGATCCTTTGGGGGAAGGACAGATCCATACTGGGGGGGGGGGGTATGTCTTCTCTCTTGAATGAGAGAGTACTCTCTTGAAAGTCTAGAAAGCTGAGCTTGATATGGATCTAGAGAGCCTTGCCCTAGGCACTAAGCCCAGAAGGAGGCTCAATCTGGGCTATGACAAGGTTCAGACCAGAGGCTGACGTCAGAATGGATCTGTCTACCATAGAGGCTCAGAGTGGGAGAAACATATCCAAAGACCAAACCTACCCTGCCAGGGTCTACCTGGACCATTTGGCTCCAAGACTCAGACTGCTATGAACCAGTCGGAGCCAACAGATTCAAAGAACTCATCAGTGTTGAGGAATAAAGCCTAGAGTTCTAATCTGAAAGGCTGAATTGGAGGAGGAGTACTTTCTGAATGTGGGAAAAAAACCATTCCCTTGGCCCCAGTGGAGGCCAGAGCTGGGATGACTCATAACTGGATCTGGTTTCAAAGAAATCTCATCTTGTCCATGTCTGCTTTGACAAGATTCCTGGAAGATTTGGCTAATTGGAAGGATGAAGCAGCAGAGGGGAGTCTGGAATGACTACTGCTTTTACTGAATGGATAACAAATTAAACAGGCTCTGTTGAGAACTCTGAGGAGTGCTGAATCCAATGAGTATTGGATCGGTGAAAAGTGTTTGCTCCAAAGGTTTAGAGACTTTAGAAGACAAATCTGAAGAAGATGAATTGTCCAGAGACACTTCAAGGTTTTAGATTTTGCCTTCTCTTTTGTTTTGGTTTTCTACTTAAGCTTTTCAACTGACTTCTTTGAAGGAGAAGAGGAAGGTTTTGAAGAAGTGCCATCTCCCAAAGGTGTTGGAAAAAGCTCTTTCAATATTAACTTGTTTCATCTTTCAACAATGGCCCATTGGCCAAAGGCTTCACAAATGGATAGGAGGTATCCAAATGTGAGAGGCTTAGACAATACACAAATTTACTGTATGCAGAGTTTAACCTGTGGGCACAGACAACACACTTTTTAAAACCAGATGGTTTGCCCAACATCTTAGAAAACAAGGGGGGAAAAATAGATATAAGTATAAAGAGCTATAGAGCTGTTAATTTTTTTTTGTTTTATGGAAAAAGAAAAAGGTCCAGTGCCAAAGTCAAAGAATAATTGTGTAAAATCTTACCATAACCATAGATGTCCTTCTCTTCTGTGTTGCAGTATTCTTAGTGTGGGATTCCCTGCCTCAGGCGACCCGAACATGGGCTCCTTATACAAAAGCTTAAGCCTGGTTACTGTAGGTGCATGGGATGTTGCATGTAGGGCCATAAACCAGGGACCTTAAATGTAACGTCTGCATGCACAAACCTCAGAACTTAAATACCCAGACAGACAGTCCAGTAGAGAGAGGCAAATGATGTCCACAAAAGGTGCAAAGTGCCACTTGCTGGCTATTCTGACCTCAGCCTAGGGGGTGTCCCAAGGTGCTTCTTAGGTCAAAAGGAATAAAGGGGGGTAGGTGAGGGGGAAGGAATACTGCAATATGGAAGAGAAGGACATCTATGGTTATGGTAAGATTTTACAAAACTATTTTATGTCCTTCTGTTCCTATGTCTCTTAGTGTGGGAGAGTGCCACAGCTTAGGAAGGGTGGAGGAAGAGGTAGCCAATTTTAGAAAGCCCTGCAGGATTTCCCTAGCAAACCCTGCCCTAGCTCTGCAGACATGGTCCAATTTGTAGTGTCTGGTAAAAGTATGTATGGTGGACCAGATGGCGGCCTCCAGAATGGAGGCTGTGTTTAGGCCTTTGAGGAAGGCTTTGGAGGATGTCACGTCCCTTGTAGAATGAGCACTTACTCCCCGGGGTAGGTCCTCACCATGGTGGGAGTAACAGGAACAAATAGTTTTTTCTGATCCAGCAGGAAATGGTTTGTTTGGAGACTGCCTTTCCCAGGGCTCTGGGGTGGAAGAATACATTTGTTGGATTTTCTGATGGACTTAGTTTTATCTAAATAAAACCTTAGTTGTCTGTGCATATCTAGTGAATGGAGTATCTTCTTAATGTCATTAGTGGGAGAGGTGAATAAGGTGGGCAGGTGAATGGATTGGTTTAAGGACAGTTTGCTGACCACCTGACCATCTTTGGCATGAAAGGAGGGTCAGTGCGCAGGATCACCCTGTCCTTGCGGAAGATAGTGTAGGGTGAGAGCAGGCCATGAGAGCTTGTAACTCTATGACACCCTTCTAGCAGAGGTGAGAGCCATGAGCAGTATAGTCTTACATGTGCACATTTCGAGCGTTGCACCAGTGGCTGGCTCGAATGGAGGCAGTGAGAGTTTTTTCCAGGATGAAGTTTAGGACCCAAGGAGGTGGGACAGGCTTTCTTGGTGGTCTGATGTGCAAGACCCCCCCTTCAGGAATAATTTAACATCTAGCCTGGCTAGTAGAGCGGGTTCTGTTGGTAAGCAGGCAGAGGCTTCAGAGTTCTAGTGGTAAGCAGGCAGAGACTGCAGATTGGTGGACATTCACCGAAGAGTATGAAAGGCCAGCCTTGATAAGTTCACACACATAAATAAGGACTAGAGGGGTATCCACTTGAAAGGGGTCCCTGTGCCTATGGAGACACCACTTGGAGAATCTTTCCCATTTTGACATGTAGGATCTCCTTGTAGTTGGGTTTCCTGGCCTCCCTCAGGACTGAAAGCACATCCTCGGAGTAGTAGTGTCTGAAGGGAATTAAAGGTTTATCACCCAGAGTGTTAGAACATCTGTAGGTGTGGGTGAATGAAAGATTCCTTCTGTTGTGAGTAGGTCCACCTTGTGGGGTAACCTGTGGCGATTGCCCTTGGCTAGTGAGAGTAGCAGGGGGAACCAGTATTGCCTTGACAAATAGGGAGTCACCAGCAAGATGTTTGGTTTGCCCTTCCTGATCTTCAGGAGGATGTTTTGAATGAGAGGGAAGGGTGGAAATGAATACAGAAACCGTCCCTTCCATGAAATGCTGAAGTATCTATGCTCCAGGCAAGTGGAAAGTGATCCTTGGCACAGAATTTCTTCAACTGTCTGTTCTGGGGGGAGGCAAACAAATCTACCTGAGGTGTGCCCCACAAGTGGACAAAGTCTAGAAAAATGTCCCTGTTTAGTATCCACTCGTGCTGTTGGTTGTTCTGGGAAGGAATGTATGTTGCCTGCTGAGGTAAGTTATTTCTGGAGGCAAGGTCACAAATTTGGATAGTTATCCAGCAAAGAAGGTAGGACTTGGTCCCTCCTTGTTTGCTGAAGTACCACATGACTGTGGTATTGTCTGTGAAGATTTGAAGGGGGCCTGGTTGCAGGATTGGGAGAAAGGCTTTCAGGGCCAAAAAGACTGCTGTCATTTCCCTCACACTGATATGTTTCTTTTGGAGGTAGGATGCCAGGTCTCCTGTACCATGAAACCCTTCATGGTAGCCCCCAACCCTAGGTCTGATGCATCTGCATGCATGTAGTGGGTTGGGGTGGGGGGGGGGTTGAAGTGGAAGGCCTGGGTTCATCTGTATTTGTTGAATCCACCACCTTAGCTCTGCGTTCAGGTAGGGCAAGAGTGTAATCTGAAACTCTAGAGGGTGTTCGTGTTGAGACCACACATTCTTCAAGTACCACTGCAGTTTTCACATATGCATTCTGGCCAAAGGCTGCATAGGGATGGTGGCTGCCATCAGCCCCAGGACCCTTAAGAATGGTCTTGCAGATATATGCTGAATCTGCATTAGGTCTTGGAAGTGGGTAAAGAGAGAGAGCTTTGTCCTGAGGGAGGAATTCCCACATCAGGTCTGTTCTGATCCAGCAACCCAGAAATATTTTGTGCCGCTGGGGGGTTAGGGATGATTTTGGAATGTTTTGGGTGAACCACAGGCACTGAAGCAGAGAAATGGTGAACTGCAGACGGTTTTGTAGAGTGTCCTCTCTTTCTGCTAGAATGAGGATGTCATCTAGGTAGGGATAAAATTGGACAAAACTAAATATACGCAGGGAAGACAAAGTGCACGAATCAAACCAATGTAGTAGTAAATCCAAAAAAGAAATCCAGCACAACGGGAAGATGAAAATTCTTAGAATTTATTGTGGCAAACCCTGTTAACACAAATATACAAAAAAAACGGTTTCGGCTAAACAATTTTAGCCTTCTTCAGTGCATCAAAAAGTGTTCTTAAGGCAGACACACGTTGCTACTTATAAATATATATATATATATATATATATATATATATAAATATATATATATATATATATATATATATGTATGTATATTTATATACACACATATATATGCCAAAAGGCATGATTACTTAATTGAAATCATCCAACAATTGGTTCAAATCAAAATTAACAACTCATTCAAGCCAGGTTTAAATAAAGCCTCTAGCCTGATAATCCAAGAGGATTCCTTCTGGTTTAGTATAGTGTGCCATCCAGCTTTACATGACCTGTTCCTTTGAATTGTATCTGTTATAGTAAAAGTGAATTTGGCAGTTTTGTGTGTTAAAGTATGTTTATAAAAGGCATTAGTAACCCTTTTGTTTCTTACTTCACTTAAATGTTCACTGATTCTATGTCTGAAGGGTCTCGACATTTGCCCAACATAAAAAGAAGAACAAGAGCAGGTGGCCAGATAAACAATCCAATTATTACTGCAATTTCCAAAACATCTTATGTCATAAATTTTTGATGTGTTGCTACTAGTAAATTCCTTGGTTTGAGATACATGTGTACACGCACTACAATAACCACAAGCAACACATCCTAATAATATATCTCCAAATAAGGTCCCCAGTTGACTGATGGGTAAAGTGTAATGTTTATAGTGGGTTAGATATGATTTAATAGTTCTCCCTCTACAGTAATAGAATAAACATCATGAGTTGAGCAATTTTCCCAATTTATCATGGTCTAGCAAAATATCCCAACGGTTAGCTGCCTTTCACGAATATATGTTCATCGACACAAACGAAGAATGAGAACAGCGAAGTACCAAAAAAGCGAAATGGAGAACGCTGAACACATTCCCGGAAGTAACAGCGCCATACAGGTAAGGTAAACCTAACTGGACAAACCTTACCTAAAACACTTTTTCAAACTTTTTGCAGGGGGGCAAGCCTCCCTGCACCCCCCTACTTAAATATACCAACTCCGAGACTGCACTACAGTGGGGAAAAAGATTAATTTCCTCATCCCCATGATCACCCTGCTGGCCAAGAAAATCTGTTTGGCATTCTCCATTTGGTACTTCGCTGTTCTCGTTCTTCGACGTTTATGTGTCATTGAATATGTATTCGCGAAAGACAGCTTTCACAATTCTGATATAGACCCGAGCAAGGCAGTCACACATTGTTGGAAACATTTCTGTCATGAAAGGGCTGTCTTTGGAGGTGGTCTGGCTCCTGGTTCCTTTCCTATGCCTGGAAGAGGACGGAGTAGCAGAGGAGGGTCTTCTCCTGACAAAGGTAGTCTTAGCAAGATCATTGCAGTAATATTTAGGATTGGGAGACACCAGCAAGTGCTTGATGCTCTTTACTTTTCTCCTGAAGGTTTTTAAAGAGGTCTGCAGACGGTTTACCAAACAGGAGATTGTGGTCTAAAGGGACATCTAGAATTGTTTTACTTGAAATCCTCTAGTAGGGGTTGAAGGCATAGCCATGAATATCTATGTAGTACTAAAACGGAAGCAGCAGACCTTGCAGAGGCCTCTGCTGAATCATAACTACATCTAACAGAATGCCTGGCCACTTCAGAAGCCAGGGATTGTTTTTGATGCTACCTCTGTCTTGCTAGGGCAGTCAGATATGGATGACAGGAGGGTACTTGCTAGGGCAGTCAGATATGGATGACAGGAGGGTAGAAGCTTGGGATACAAGGTCCAAAGCATATTTTACCATATAGGTTTGGTAGTTGTTAGCTCTGAAGGCTAGGGTGGAAGAGGTATAAAACCTTCTTGCCCATCCTGTCCACGTTTCTAATATCATTGTCAGTAGGTAACACTGACAATGAAGGAATCAGTCTTGACTGCTTGTCTGGGGATACAGCAAACACTGCTGGGTCTGCCAGGTGTGGTTTTACCAGGAATTTTTGTTCATCTGGTACTTTATAGAAACGGTCAGGCCTCTTAGGTCAGGAGGCTGAGAGTCTGGGTTTTTAGATACTGCAGAGAATGCATCAAGGTAGGCAGGAATAACTGCTGGAATGGCTGAAGGGGAGGGAGATTCCACTTGAAGTAACTCAAAGTATCTCTTGAGTTTCAGTAATTTGGGAGGTGTCCAATTTAAAATATTCTTTCATTTTTTGTGATGGTCTCCCCAAAGGTGGTATCCTCCGGTGGAGAGTCCCCTTCTATGGATTCCTCATCAGGGGAATAATACTTTTATGGGGAGGCAATATGAGAAGAGCAAGTAATGGATTAATCTGAAAATGAATAGTAAGCCTCCTGTTCTTCTTTCCCTTCATGGGCAGTGGGAAGGAGGAGCGAAGCAGCGGAGGCAGGCCTAGGAATGGTGGAGGGGAAAGAGGCCGTGGGCCTAAGGGCCATGAAGGCCTGCATCAAGGAGTTGGTGAAAGACTGCCAGTTTGGAACTCCCTCTGTGGGTGGAGGTAGGTGCTTAATTTCCTGCTGTCTTTTCAAAGGAGTTGTATTAGGAGAAAGCCTGTTTTCAGAGGCCTGAATAGAAGTTGGTGCTTCAGGCAAAGGCATTCCGGTCGGTCATCCGGCATTGTCTGGTTCCCTCTCGACATTGGTTGGAAAGTACAGCTGTGTACACTTACCATAAATGTAGAAGTTAGAGTGTTAGTCACTGTTGCAGTCATCACTTTTGGGTTATCTGCTTGCAGTAGCCCTCAGTCGGCCTGACTAACAAAGTCTTGGGTCCTGCATCAGTTGCTGCCCCCTTCTTCCATGACGTCAAGTCGTCAGGGGTATAAAACATGCAGCTGTAGCCATTACATCAGTTTTTCTTGCCCCAGATGTCAGGTGCCCCCTTAATGTGAAGCAATAAAAAAAGTACAGTTGTGTACCTACCATAAATGTAGATGTTCAAGTGTATTCACTGTTGCAGTCATTACACTTGGGTTATCCTGCTGGCAGGCTACCCTCAGTCGTCCTGAATTCCAAAGTCTTGGTCCGGCATCGGTTGCTGTCGCCTCTTCCCTGACGTCAGTGCGCCAGGGCTATAAAAGATGCAGCCAACGCTATTTTCTTCAGTTTTTCTTGCCCCAGATGTCAGGTGCCCCCAAAAAGGAAGGCTAAAAATTCTGCCTTATAAAAAAGCATGCAGTAACATAATCATTACCTTCATGTACAAGCAAATACACCACATAGGTTGTATAGAATAGAAAAGTATAGATAAGTCCCAGCAATGAAAAGGGGGATGAAGGGAGGGTAACCTGGACTGCAACAGTGAATACACTTGAACATCTACATTTATGGTAGGTACACAACTGTACTATGTTCGCCGTGTTTCACTGTTGCAGTCATAACACTTGGGTTGAATCCCAAAGCTGAGGTTAGGAGGCTGGGCCTAAATAGAATTAGGAGTGGCTATGAGGCCCTGCAGAAAGTACAGTTTTGTACCTACCATAAATGTAGATGTTCGAGTGCTCATACAGCTGCAGTCATAACAGATGGGTTATCCTGCCATCAGGCGGGTCCTCGGTCGGCCGAATTCCAAAGTCTAGGTCTGGCGTTGGTTGTCGTCGCTTCCTCCCTGACGTCAGTGCGGCAGGGGTATAAAAGAGGCAGCCGACGCCATTTTCTTCAGTTTTTCTTGCCCCAGATGTCAGGTGCCCCAGAAGGAAGGCAAACATAATGTTATGCAAAAGTGCAATGTTGATGAATCAAAAACAGTAGTTGCAAGCAAATACACCATAAAAGAATACCCCAAAAGGTTATATGAAAAGGGTTTGTCCTAAGAGGGGTTGGAGGGAAACATAATGTTATGCAAAAGTGCAATGTTGATAAATCAAAAACAGTAGTTGCAAGCAAATACACCATAAATGAATACCCCAAAAGGTTATATGAAAAGGGTTTGTCATAAGGCCTGTCCTAAGAGAGGTTGGAGGGAGGGAAACCTGGACTGCAGCTGTATGAGCACTCAAACATCTACATTTATGGTAGGTACAAAACTGTACTATGTTCATCGTGCATACAGCTGCAGTCAGAACAGATGGGTAGAATCCCAAAGCTAAGTAAGGGTGGTAGGCACTAAGTGGAACTAGGAGGGGCTAGGATGCCCTGCAGGACTGCTGTGGAAAAGCCCGCTCTAGATTTAGAGTATAGTGGGAGGTGATAGTGCTTGGAGAAAGTGTGCACTGAACTCCAGGTGGCTGCTTCCAAAATATCCTTGGTAGGGACCCCCCTGAGGAATGCTGCAGAGGTAGCTGTGGCTCTGGTGGAGTGGGATCTGATGCATGCAGGCACAGTTTTTCCATGAAATGAGTAACAAAAGCGTATGCAGTGGGCTATCCATTTTGAAATAGTCTGTTTGGAAATAGCCTTTCCTTGAGTACCTGCAGCATAGGACACAGAGTTGCTCAGATTTCCTGAATGGCTTTGTCCTGTCCAAATAATAACGAAGTTGTCTGTGAATGTCCAAGGAATGTAGTAGTCTTTCCCCTTTGTTTTGTGGATTAGGATAAAAGGTAGGTAAGTGGATAGTCTGATTCAAAGCTACACTGGATACTACCTTTGGCATAAAGGTAGGGTTGGTTCGTAAGGAAACTCTGTCCTGATGGAAAATGATGAATGGTTGCACAGCCATGAGGGCCTGTAGCTCCAAAACCCTGCGAGCTGAGGTGATAGCCAGAAGAAAGGCTGTTTTCCATGACAAGTACTGTAACTCTGATGAAGAAGCTGGCTCAAGGGAGGAAGGGTCAGCTTTTTCAATCTGGTTGAGGTCCCAAGCAGGGACTGGTAGTTTCCTTGGGGTTTTATATTCTTTGCCCTCTGAGGAACTGCCTTAAGAGAGGATGAGAGAATAAAGGAGGATCTGTGTTGTATTGTGCAGAAATGGCTGAAGCGTGGATCTTGATGGAGGAGAAGGAAAGTCCATTGTTTAACATCTCAGCTAGGTACTGTAAAATTTGAGGTATATTTATTACCCAAGGATTCTGTCCCTTCTTTTGATTCCAGGCACAAAATCGTTTCCATTTGGCAGAGTAGGCCTTTCTAGTAGAAGGTCTTCTGGCCTCCAAGATGACATCCTGCACCTCCTTGGAGAGGAGAAACTGTTGGGAAATCAAGGAATTCTCCATGCAGCTAGATTTAGAGTTTTGAGGTGGCTGTGAAGAGTTTTGTAGTTGTGCTGGGACAACAGAAGAGGGACTAGAGGTAGGATCCATGGTGGAGAATGTGTCAGGCTCTTCAGCAGCGGATACCAGTGTTGTCTTGGCCAGTCTGGAGCAATGAGAATCATTTTCGGCCTCTCTGCTCTGGCTTTTAATAGAAATTTGGGCAGCAGAGGAAGAGGCGGGAAGGCATAGACTGTCAATGTTGCCCAATTGAAGGAAAGTGCGTCCACTTTCCAGGCCTGTGGATGATAGGTCCTTGAACAAAATTTTTTCAACTGGCAATTTCTGTGGGTAGCAAAGAGATCTATGTCTGGCTGTCCCCATGCCTGAGTTATCTTTGTGAAAATTTGAGGATGCAACTTCCATTCGTGTGGATCTGTCATATTTCTGCTTAGGTTGTCTGCCAGTGTGTTTTCCTTCCCTGGCAGGAATTGTGCCTGTAGTTGAATTTTCAATTCCAGTGCTGTGTTCCATAGGGTCATGGCTTGCCTGCACAGGGGGTATGAATGAGTTCCCCCCTGTTTATGTACCACATCACTGTGGTGTTGTCTGTCCTTATCAATAGCTGGCATGGATGCAGTAGGTCTTTGAAGGTCATAATAGCCTTTTGCACGGCTAGCATTTCCTTTTGGTTGATGTGAAGGAGCTTCTCTTTTCGTGCCCATTTTCCCTGAGTGCACTGATCTGTCATGTGTGCTCCCCAGGCGTAGTCTGAGGTGTCTGTTGTGATGATTTGAGTTGCTTGAGGTACACAGAAAGGAAGACCTGTGTTTCTTTGGCAAGCTTGAGCCCACCACATAAATTCCTTTTGAAGGCATGGAATGAGTGGTATAATTGCTTCCAAGCTGTGGCTGTGTTGAGACCATAAGTTTTTTAGGTACCATTGAAGTTTCCTCATTTGCAGCTTTGCACATGGGATTAGTAGGATGCAAGATGCCATGAATCCCAGAGCCTGCAGGACTTTCCTTGCAGTTAGCCTGGTGTAAGTTGCCATTTTTCTGAAGTATTGAGACAGTTGCCCTTGCTTGTCTGGCGTGAGGTAGGCCATCTGGGTGGTTGTATCCAAGCTGGCACCCAGGAAAATTATTTGCTGAGAGGGTATTAGTTTTGATTTCTTTTTGTTGACTGTGTATCCCAGGAAGTTCAACAGTTTTATTACAAATGCCAGGTGCTGCAGTAGTATGTCCTTGCTGTCCGCTTGGATCAGGCAGTCGTCCAGATATGGGTAGATTTGTATCACTTGTAGTCTGCAGAAGGCGATTACTGATGCCAGGCATTTTGTAAACACTCTGGGCGCACTAGATAAGCCAAAGGGCAATGCAGAGAATTGGTAATGGGTTGAACCTGCAAGAAATCTGAGGTATCTTCTGCAATCTTGTCTGATAGGGACATACAGGTATGCCTCCTTGAGGTCCAATGTTACCAGCCAAGACTCCTTGCCCAGCATGGGAAGAAGCTGCTGTAATGTGAGCATCTTGAATTTTGGCACCTGTAGATATGTGTTTAGGATGGACAGGTCTAAGATAGGTCTCCAATCTTTGTCTTTCCTTGGCACCAGGAATAGTCTGGAATAAAACCCTTGACCTTGTTCTTTTGCAGGTACCTCTTGAATTGCTTTCATATCCATGAGAGCTGAAATTTGTTTTTGTGCCTCTGCCCTTTGATTTTGTGGCTGGTTTGGCATGCCTCTCATTTTTGGAAGGGTGTGAAAGTGGAACCTGTAGCCTCTGTCTATAATGTCCAGAATCAATTTGTCTTTTGTAACAATATGCCAATTTTTTGAGAATAATGTTAGTTTTCCGCCCAAAGGTGCTGCCATTAAAGCTTTGCTTGGCAGGTGTAGGGGGAAGTCATTGTGTCTGTTTTCTAAAAGACTGTGATCTATCTTCTCCACCTCTTGGGGTTGGTGCTTGCCACTGTCTGGCTCTGAAAGATCCTTGAGGTTGCCCTCTACACCTTGGATGCCTGTATCTGCCCCTTTGAGGTCTGTCCGTGGCTGGAAAGGACCAATTTTTTGAAGGCCAGTTTCTGCTGAAACATGGAGGCTGTACCTGCAGGAAATCTTTCACTGTTTGCATTGATTTCGCTTTTTCCTCCATTTTCTTTAGCACCTCCTCTGCTTTAACACCAAACAATACATCTTTTTGAAGAGGTGCATCTAATAATTTAGCTTTGACATGATCTGGTAAGGTTTGCTCTTTGAGCCAAGCATGCCTACGTATTAACAGACCCCGTAACAGCAGCTCTACATGAGGCCTCTACAGCATCAAAACCACACTGCAAGGTATGTTTACCCACTTACTCTGCACCATGCAACAAATCCTGCAACTCTTTTAAATCTGGTTGTTCTGGTTGTGTCATCTTGCTTTTCAGCTGAGATATCAAAAACTGTTGATACTTTAACATATGGAACTGATAGTTTAATGCCCTCATGGTTAAAGTGGCAGAGGTGTACACCTTTTTCCCCCACCTTTCTAAAGATCTGGAATCTCTCTCTGAAGGTAATGGGTTTTTAGCAGTAGAGGCCTTAATTCCCTTGGGACCCTGTGAAATAGTTTCTGGGTCAGCAGTATGGCTTTTATATAGGAACTGGTGAGAATCAGGAACCCAGTAATACCCGTCTGGTTTAACAGGAGTTTCCCCGCCAGGAGTGGCGTCGGTATCTGTAGTAGGAATGGGGGCCGAGGAGCCTGCGACCTCGGGTACTGAAGACACCGGTAATGCATTGTCATCGGTACTCAGGGGCTGCGTAGGCGCCTCGCTGAGTACCGGAGAACCGGTAGTCGGCCTTAGCATGGTATCAGTAGGTGGTACGGACCTCATATGTCGGTCCTTAACTTTGCGTTTTTTGCTCAAAACTGGAGTCGGAGTATCCAACGACATAATATAATTAAATTTTTTGCCAAAAAAGTGAAGGGCGAACTCCTTGAATCTAGCACAAAAACGGCAGGCCGAGACGTCGTAGTCTGGGCCTAAGCAAGGTATACAGTAAGAGTGGGAATCCTTGTGCGGTATTTGCTTCCCACATGAAATGCAATTATTAACTTTGTCTGACATCGGTCTGAGGCAAGAAAAGTTTCCCCAACGGGGTACTTAGCTTTCAAGAAGACTTCGGCTGAAATACTTTCGTAAATCTCAGGAGCTGGCCGACTGGCACTTGGCGAACTGCTTCTGCTTTGGGCACCGCGCGGCAAGAAAGACTGAAGAAAATGGCGTCGGCTGCCTCTTTTATACCCCTGCCGCACTGACGTCAGGGAGGAAGCGACGACAACCGACGCCGGACCTAGACTTTGGAATTCGGCCGACCGAGGACCCGCCTGACGGCAGGATAACCCATCTGTTATGACTGCAGCTGTATGCACGATGAACATCTGCAGTGGCAAAGCCTGCTCTGGATTTAGAGTAAAGAGGTAAGTGGTAGTGCTTTGTAAAAGTGTGCACTGAAGTCCAAGTTGCAGCCTCCAAAATATCCTTGGTTGGTACTCCTCTGAGGAAGGCTACTGAAGTAGCTGCTGCTCTGGTTGAATGTGGCCTAATGCCCTTAGGCACTGATTTGCCATGTGAACAGCAGAAAAGAATGCAGTGGCCTATCCATTTTGAAATAGTCTGCTTTGAAATAGCCTTTCCTTGTGATCCTGCAGCATATGCCACTAAAAGTTGCTCAGTCTTTCTGAAAGCTTTAGTTTTGTCCAAGTAGAAGCGTGACTGTCTCTGTATGTCCAAAGAATGCAGAAGTCTCTCCCCTTTATTCTGTTGGTTTGGATAAAAGGTAGGCAAATGAATGGTTTGGTTAAGAGCCACACTGGACACTACCTTAGGCATTAATGTTGGGTTTGTCCTTAGAGAAACCCTGTCTGGATGGAAAATAAAAGGTTCCACAGCCATTAATGCCTGTAACTGTGAGACTCTTCTTGCTGAAGTTATTGCTAGGAGCAGAGCTGTTTTCCATGATAAGAATTTTATCTCAGCTGTATTGGCTGGCTCAAAGGAGGCAGTGTGAGCTTTTCCAAGACAAAATTGAGGTCCCATGCAGGTATTGGTGCTCTCCTTGGAGGTCGTATGTTTTTGGCCCCTCTGAGATACTGCCTTAGCAGTGGATGTGAAAAAATAGGTGGGTCCATACTGTAATGAGCTGAAATGGCAGAGGCATGGATCTTAATTGATGAGAAGGATAGGCCTTTGTCCAGCATCTCAGTTAGGTATTGTAAAATCTGAGGAATATTTGGTACAAGTGTGTCAATTCCTTGTGCCTGGTTCCAAGCACAGAATCTTTTCCATTTTTCTGCATAAGATTTTCTGGTGCTGGGCCTCCTGGCCTCCAAAATAACATCCATAACCGCTTTAGAGAGAGGTGTGTTCTGAATGGTTACATTATCCACCATGCAGCCAAATTTAGGATTCTGAGTTGGCTGTGCAGGATCTGGTTGTTTTGTTGGGTCAGTAAATGAGGAATTTGAGGTAATGTCCAGGCTGGGCCTTGAGACAAGCTCTTTAGGATTGGGTACCAGTGCTGGCGTGGCCAATCCAGGGCAATCAGTATCATTTTTGGCTTCTCTTGTCTGACCTTTAGGAGTACCTTGGGGAGAAGAGGCAGTGGAGGAAAGGCATATACTGCAAGTGTTTTCCAGCTGAATGACAGCGCATCCACTTTCCACGCTTGTTTGTAATAAGTCCTTGTGCAGAATTTCTGTAGTTGGCAGTTGTGAGGGGAGGCAAATAGATCTATGTCTGGGCATCCCCATTTCCTTGTTATCATGGTGAAGATTTGTGGATCTAGTTTCCACTCGTGAGGATCCATGAGGTTTCTGCTTAGTTCGTCTGCCAGAGCATTTGTCTTTCCTGGCAGGAATTGTTCTTGTAGGTGTACTTGATAAGTCAAAGCTGTGCTCCACAAAATCATGGCTTGTCTGCAGAGGGGGTAAGAATGTGTGCCTCCCTGCTTGTTTATATACCACATGACTGTAGTACTGTCCGTCTTTATCAGCAGTTGTCCTGGATGAAGTAGATCCTTGAAGGCTGTCAGGGCATTCTGTACAGCTAGCATCTCTTTTTGATTGATATGAAGGTGCCTTTGGCTTGCGGGCTATGTGCCCTGGATACATTTTCCTGCCATGTGGGCCCCCCAGGCATAATCTGATGCATCTGTTGTTAATCTCTGCCTGGCTGTGGGTAAAATGAATGGCTGTCCCTTGTTGTGGTGACAGGCCTGTGCCCACCATTGAAACTCCTGTTGCAGGCAGGGAATGAGAGTAATTAATGTTTCCAGGCTGTGGCAATGTTGAGTCCAAACACTTTTTAGATACCATTGTAGCTTCCTCATATGCAGTCTTGCATATGGAATTAGCAGAATGCAGGATGCCATGTAGCCAAAGCCTGCAGAATTTTTCTGCAGATAACTGGGTCTTTGTTGCCATGCTTTTGAAGTAAGAAGTCAGTTGCCTTTGTTTGTCTGATGTGAGATAAGCCATCTGGGCAGTTGTATTTAAGCTTGTACCCAGGAATATTATCTCTTGAGAGGGTACTAGTTTTGATTTCTTTTTGTTTACTGTGTACCCTAGGCAAATTAGTAATCTTTTTACAAATGCCAGATGCTTTAGTAGAATGTCTTTGTTCTCTGCTTGAATAAGGCAGTCGTCCAAGTAGGGATATATTTGAATTACTCTGTCTGCAAATTGCAGTTACTGGTGCCAGGCATTTTGTGAAGACCCTGGGTGCAGTAGATAAGCCAAAGGGCAGTGCAGAGAATTGGTAGTGCATTGAGCCAGCTATGAATCTGAGGTATCTTCTGCAAGATTGTCTGATTGGGACATGCAGGTATGCCTCTTTGAGGTCCAAAGTTACAAGCCAAGCCTTCTTGCCCAGCATGGGCAGAAGCTGCTGCAGAGTCAACATTTTGAATTTTGGAACATCCAGAAAAGTGTTTAGAATAGACAGGTCCAGAATTGGTCTCCAGGCTTTGTCCTTTCTGGGTACTAAGAAACATCTTGAGTAAAATCCTTGTCCCTGCTCTTGTTGTGGTACTGAATGAATAGCCCTCATGTCCATGAGAGATGAAACTTGTTTTTGTGCCTCTGCCCATTGATTGTGTGGCAGGTCTGGCATACCTTTTGCCTTTGGAAAGGTGTGAAAGTGGAACCTGTAGCCCTGAGAGACTATATTTAATACCCATTTGTCCTGGGTGATCATGTGCCAATTTTGTGAAAAAAGTGCTAGCTTTGCCCCCTAAGGGTGCTGCCAAAAGTTAATTGCTTGGGGTTAGCAGAGGAAAGTCATTGGGACTGTTTCCTATATGGCTGTGATTTGTCTTCTCCGCTTTTGGAGGTAGTAGTACCCCATTGTTTGGGCCTGTATGAGCCCTGGGGTTGTTGTCTGTGAGATAAGCCATCTGGGCAGTTGTATTTAAGCTTGTACCCAGGAATATTATCTCTTGAGAGGGTACTAGTTTTGATTTCTTTTTGTTTACTGTGTACCCTAGGCAAATTAGTAATCTTTTTACAAATGCCAGATGCTTTAGTAGAATGTCTTTGTTCTCTGCTTGAATAAGGCAGTCGTCCAAGTAGGGATATATTTGAATTACTCTGTCTGCAAATTGCAGTTACTGGTGCCAGGCATTTTGTGAAGACCCTGGGTGCAGTAGATAAGCCAAAGGGCAGTGCAGAGAATTGGTAGTGCATTGAGCCAGCTATGAATCTGAGGTATCTTCTGCAAGATTGTCTGATTGGGACATGCAGGTATGCCTCTTTGAGGTCCAAAGTTACAAGCCAAGCCTTCTTGCCCAGCATGGGCAGAAGCTGCTGCAGAGTCAACATTTTGAATTTTGGAACATCCAGAAAAGTGTTTAGAATAGACAGGTCCAGAATTGGTCTCCAGGCTTTGTCCTTTCTGGGTACTAAGAAACATCTTGAGTAAAATCCTTTTCCCTGCTCTTGTTGTGGTACTGAATGAATAGCCCTCATGTCCATGAGAGATGAAACTTGTTTTTGTGCCTCTGCCCATTGATTGTGTGGCAGGTCTGGCATACCTTTTGCCTTTGGAAAGGTGTGAAAGTGGAACCTGTAGCCCTGAGAGACTACATTTAATACCCATTTGTCCTGGGTGATCATGTGCCAATTTTGTGAAAAAAGTGCTAGCTTTGCCCCCTAAGGGTGCTGCCAAAAGTTAAGTGCTTGGGGTTAGCAGAGGAAAGTCATTGGGACTGTTTCCTATATGGCTGTGATTTGTCTTCTCCGCTTTTGGAGGTAGTAGTACCCCATTGTTTGGGCCTGTATGAGCCCTGGGGTTGTTGTCTGCCTCTAGGGCATCTGTATATGCCTCTTTGTGGCCTGTCTGACACTGGAAAGGACCAATTCTTAGAAGGCCAGTTCCTGCTAAATCTGGGTGGTTGTACCTGTAAGAAATCCTTTACTGTCTGCATAGATTTCGCTTTATCCTCCCATTTTCTTCAACACCTCTTCTGCCTTAACACCAAACAAAGTATCATGCTGTAATGGAGCATCCAATAATTTTGCTTTAACATGATCAGGCAGATTCTGTTCCTTTAACCAAGCATGCCTTCTAATAACAGAACCTGTAACAGCGGCCCTGCAAGAGGCCTCCAGTGAATCAAACCCACATTGCAAAGTATGCTTTCCCACTTGTTCAGCTGCATGCAATAACTCCTGCATTTCCTTGTTTTCAGAACATTCAGAATTAGTCAACATTTTCTGTTTTAGCAGTGACATTAAGTATTGCTGATATTTAAGCATATGAAACTGACAATTTAAAGCCCATACAGCCAAGGTAGCAGAAGTGTAAACTTTTTTCTCCCATCTGTCCAGTGCCCTAGAATCCCTATCCAAGGGAACAGGGTTTTTTGCAGTAGAGGCCTTGACCCCTTTGGGACCCTGAGATATTGTTTCTGGGTCAGCAGCAGGGTTTTTATGAAGAAATGTATGAGAGTCTGGAACCCTGTAGTATCTGTCTGGCTTAACAGGTGCAGGAGGTAAAGAGTCAAGGGACAGGCCGGACTCTGAAAATACATCTACAATGTCTAGAACAGGTGGGATAGCAAGAGGTCTGTGCTGAGGAAGTAGAAGAAAGTCTCTGAGCCTTTTCTTAGATTCTGAGTAATCTTGGCTCTCCCAGTGGAAATCCTCCCTCATGGTATGCAGGGTTTCCCCAAAAGAATAATCCTCAGGAGGAGAAGCTGAAGGAATAGATTCTTCAGCATCAGAATCCTCATAGGGAGTCAAAGCATATCCCTGTTCTGAAGAGGAGTCAGAGGAAATGGAAACCTGGTCAGAGGAATCATATTCTGTGTCTTGCTGAGGCCTCTTATCAGGAGGGTGGTGGGAACCCCTGATCAAAGTAATAAGGTCTTCGGCCATTTTAAGCATCTGTTTCTTAGGCATGGAAGTCTGACCAGGAGAATGCTGTACTTGTTTCTTTGTCTTTAAATCTGTTTTAGTCTTTGCCTTGGAAGCTGAGGTTGGCTTAACATATAACTGTGTAGGCCTGAAAACACCCTCAGAAGCCGATGCCTGCACAGCAGCTCCGGACCCATCTGAGGGAATAGTTTCTGAGTGTCCAATACCTTGAGTATCCAGAGGCCTAGCTGTCTCCACATGGGAGTCGGTAGCGGCCTGTGGCTCTGAGGTAGCGGGCGTCAGGGGCTGCGAAAGCGCCTCAGTGAGAACTGGCGACTGGCGTAGTGGAGGCATCGTCATCGGTTTTGGACCTCGGATGCCTGTCCTTTTCCTTGCGCTTTTTATAAACTCCGGTCGGCAGCTGTACCGACGGCATTTTATAATTAAACCTTCGGCCAAAGTAATGAAAAGCAAAATTGTACCGACGCTTAATAGTTCGTTGGTTAAATCTAGCACAAAACCAACAGCTAACAACATCGTGGTCAGGGCCTAGGCAAGGAATACAGTAAGAATGAAAATCCTTATGAGGTATTTGCTTCCCACAAGAAATACAATTGTTAACTTTTTCTGACATTGGTCTGGAGCAAGAAAAAAGTTTCCTCAATGGGGTACTTAGCTTTATTGAAGACTTCGGATCTGAAATTCGATTTCGAAAATCTCAGGAGTCTGCCGACCGGCACTTGCGAACTGCTTTTGCTTTGGGCACCGCGTGGCAAGAAAGACTGAAGAAAATGGCATCGGCTGCATCTTTCATACCCCTGGCGCACTGACGTCAGGGAAGAGGCGACAGCAACTGACACCGGACCAAGACTTTGGAATTCAGGCCGACTGCGGGTAGCCTGCCAGCAGGATAACCCAAGTGTAATGACTGCAACAGTGAAACATGATGAACATCTATAAATATACAAGGTTATACCTCTAAAAAAAAAGCAAATACACCAAAAAGCTTTTGAACATAGAAAAGGAAAGTAGAAGAAAGGGGACTGGAGGGAGGGTAACCAGGACTGCAACAGTGAATAGATTCAAACATATGTATTTATGGTAAGTGTACACAGCTGTACTATGTTCTTCGTGTTTCACTGGTGCAGTCATCACTTTTGGGTAGATTCCTAAAGCTAAGGATGGAAGGAGGAATTTAGATAGCATTACGACCAGCTAAAAGGCCCTGCAAGACTGCAGTGGCAAAGCCAGCTGTGGATTTAGAGAAAACTGGCAGATGGTAATCCTTGGTGAAAGTATGTACAGAACTCCAGGTAGCAGCTTCTAGGATGTCCCTGGTGGGGACGCCTCTGAGAAATGCTGTAGAAGTAGATGCAGCCCTGTTCGAGTGGGGTCTGATCCCCTGTGGGATAGGTTTTCCATAGTGTTTGTAGCAGAAATTAATGCAGTGGCCTATCCATTTGGAAATGGTTTGCTTTGAAATAGCCTTTCCCTCTGCCCATGCAGCAAATGCCACCAGAAGTTGATCAGATCTCCTTTGAGGTTTATTTCTGTCCAAGCAGAATCTAAGTTGTCTGTGCACATCTAAGGAGTGCAGAATCCCTCCCCCTTTGTTCTGTGGATTGGGAAAGAAAGTTGGCAAATGAATGGACTGATTAACGGCCACACTGGATACCACCTTGGGCATGAAGGAGGGATTAGTCCTGACAGACACCCTGTCCGTATGAAAGATGATGAAAGGCTCCACTGCCATGAGGGCCTGTAATTCAGATACCCTTCTAGCTGAAATGATTGCTAAAAGGAAGGTGGTTTCCAGGAAAGAAATTTCAAGTCTGCAGTAGCAGCTGGTTCGAAAGGAGGGAGAGTGAGTTTTTCCAGTACAAAGTTAAGGTCCGAGGCAGGGGTTGGAGCTCTCCTGAGTGGCCTCAACTTTTTGGCCCCTCTGAGATACTGCTTTAGCAGAGGATGAGAGAAGGGGGGGGGGTTCTGTGTTGTAATGAGCTGAAATGGCTGAGGCATGGATTTTTATGGAAGAAAAAGACAGGCCTTTGAGAAGCATCTCAGTTAAGTATTGCAAAATCTGATGTAAATTGGGCACTGTTGTGCTTATCCCTTGAGATTGATTCCAGGCTCAGAATCTTTTCCATTTGTCAGCATAAGATTTTCTAGTACTAGGTCTCTACTCACCTCCAAAATGACATACATCACAGGTTTGCTGAGGGATGCTAAGGGGGAATTTAAGTGATTAGCCAAGCTGCAAGATTCAATGTTTGGAGTGGAGGGTGCAGAATTTGGTTGTTCTGCTGAGACAATAAGGAAGGTGTTTGAGGCAGGTGCCATGGAGAAATTTTTGACAGACTGCGTAGGAGTAGGTACCAGTGTTGGCGAGGCCAGTCTGGAGCAATCAAAATAATTTTTGGTTTGTCTTGTTTGACTTTTAGTAGAACTTTGGAGAGCAGAGGCAGAGGGGGAAAGGCATAGAGTGATGGGTTTTCCCAGCTGAAGGACAGAGCATCCACATTCCAGGCTTTTTTGTGAGGAGTTCTTGTGCAAAATTTGTCCAACTGGTACTTCTGGGGTGAGGCATAAAGATATATGTCTGGGCTCCCCCATTTGCTTGTCAACATGTTGAAAATCCGTGGTTCCAGTTTCCATTCATGTGGGTCCATGAGATTTCTGCTTAGTTCATCTGCCAAAATATTCAGCTTTCCTGGCAGGAATTGAGCTTGTAGTTGTACTCGATAGCTCAAGGTCGTGTTCCACAATGCCATGGCTAGTCTGCCGAGGGGGTAGGAATGTGTACCCCCCTGCTTGTTTATGTACCACATAACTGTGGTGTTGTCTGTCTTTACCATTAGCTGTCTGGGTTTGGCTTGAGTGGCTATGGAAGGAACTGGAAATGACCAGTTCTTAGTAGGCCAGTGCCTACTAAATCTTGGAAGTTGTAGTTGTAAGAAACATTTGCATAGATTTAGCTTCATCTTGCATCTTTTTTAGAACTTCTTCAGCCTTATTGCCAAACAGACGGTCCTGCTGCAAAGGAGCATCCAACAATTTTGCTTTAACATGATCAGGCAGAGATTGCTCCTTAAGCCAAACATGCCTTCTAAGCACAGACCCAGTAACAGCACCCCTGCAAGAGGCCTCCAAAGAATCAAAACCACATTGCAAAGTATGATGTTAAGTTGTCTATCTCGCCTTCGTTCTTGCTGGTTGGGATCGGCTCCGACTCAGCCATCTTCTATAGCTCGAGAGCTGTTTATCCCATGATGCCTAGTGATAGCTACCCAGATCTCGTTTGCCGCTTCAGCTGTGAGGTGTCGTTTTTCTGGCTCAGGCTCGTATAAAGTTTCTTTATACAACTTTTTTACTAAAAAACGTCTTTTTCCAAGGCGTTATTAACTTTTAGTCTTATTTTTATTAGCCAAGTGTGTATTTGTAGCTTCCTTCCCTTCCTTGTAGAACTCGTTTAATTTAGAGAGTTCTCCCCCTCCCCCCCTTTTCCTTTTCTTGTCAGGTTAGCCATTTAGGTTAGAGGCTTTCCTTCTACCTTCTTTATAGGCTAGCCATTTAAGTTAGAGGCTTTCCTATCAAAAAAAAAAAAAAAAAACTTTAGCTTTAGTCTGTAGTATGCTGTATTTTTCTGTAGACTGTATTTTGCTTTGTTAGCTATTGTTGTATTTCTTGTTACAGGATGTCAAAAGAATCCAAGTGTCTGGGTTCAAGAAGTGTGACTCATGCTGTCAAAAAATGTCTCTGACAGATGGGCACACTACTTGCGTCTATTGTTTAGGCGCTGTGCACCTGCAGGACTCTTGCTCTATCTGCCATGTATTTAGTTCAAGAGTTCTGCAGGAGCGTACGAATAAGCTTATTCTTAGGGGTCTTTTAAAGCCCCAGGATTCACCGGCCAAGACTCAGCCTGTGAAATCCCCTAAATCTATCAAGGCATTGGCTCCAAGCTCGGAGCCGTCTTTGGTTCAGACTCTACCTGCTACTTTGGTTCCGGCTGGAACCAATAAGACTATCTCCCCGTCGGCTCCATCAGAAACTTCGGAGCCTTCGCGGAGCCACAAGAGGCTGAGGTCCCCTTCTTTGGAATCGATACATTCGGCCCCTTGGTCTCCCCTGCTTCAGAGCGAGCATAGTCACAGATCTTCTCACTCCTCTCGATCCTCTAGACTGTTGGATCATGATGTGGAGAGAGTGGTCAGTAGGTTGCTAAAGTCGCAGGCACTTGCCAAGATGTTGTCCAGCCCTCCTCAACAGGTGTCAGCTCCGTCCACTTCTATCAATGTTCCTCCTCCGACTCCATTGAGCTCAGAGCCGGGGTTCGAGTAGTGGAACCGTTGGCTCCGATAACTCTATCTCCTTCAGTTCCGTCGTCGGCTCAGATTACCTCGATGGTGCCATCCGTCGAGGGATCTAGGCGCCGGGGCTCCCTCGTCAGCTCCGAGGGGGCGAGTGGCATTGGACCCTTGTCCGACCCCGTTCTCCCTCTTGGAGCTTTGGCGCAGGTGAGCTCGGCTCTTACATCGGCCTCAGAGCAGTCTCCCTCGGTGCGGAGAAGGATTCCGATTTCCTCGGAACCGGAGCCTTCTCTGCATCATGGCAGGGATGCCTTCGATGTCATGAGGAGTGTGCTGGCCACTGAGTCAGCTCCACTATCGGCCCCACCGGCTCCGTCCCCTGTAGTGCCTGTGCCAACCTCTGCTCCTCCTCCAGACCCCAAGCGTGGGGAACCGACGCTCCAGGGCATTCAGAGGAGCCCCCTCGTAAGAAGTGCAAGAGGAAGCACATTGACTCCCCTGAGTCTGTCACTTCTGATACAGACTTAGATGATTCGGAAGGGTCCCCAAGATCCCCCTCTGAAGAGGTTTCCTTTTCGGACATCCTAGAAATGCTTAAGCAGAGGGGGAACTGGAATCCCCTAGCCCCTACCGAGGATGTCTGTATTCCTGGATGCGTTCGGTTCCCGTCCTTCCACCTCCTGGGTTTCTCCGCCTTTTGATCCACTTATGTCAGTGGTGGCTCGAAAGGCTTGGTCAGCTCCGGATACAGTGGAACCAACTCCGAGGAGACCTGGCAAGTTCATTACAGCACCCCATGATAAGCAGTTCTTTACCAAAGGTGTTCCTGTTGATGCCATGGTGGTAGCAGCAGCCACCAAAAAAGAGTTAGCGGAGACTTCTTCATCTGTCCATCCTCCTAAACAAGGAGTCTAGGACCATGGACAGATACGGGAAGTGAAGGTTTGCTTCAGCGACCTTTTCTATGAGGTCACTGAACTACTTATGCCATTTTACCCGGCTTCAGAGGGATCTCCTTAAAGAGCTCGGAGACACCCTTCAAGATCCATCAGCTGAGGGGGCTCAAGCTAAAGTGGCTTCCCAGCTGGCGATGCTTAATTCTGTAGTCAACTCCTCCATGAGGCTCATTTCCTATGCAGCCGATGGTGCGAGTAGAGCCGCAGGTACAGGTGTGGCCCTTAGGAGGCATGCATGGATGCGGCTGTGTAATTTTGCGGAACCCTTTAGAGCATCATTCATCAACATCCACTTTGATGGTTCCTTTCTTTTTGGACCACAGGTGAAAGACACTGACTAGGTTTGAGCAAGAAGGCAAGATTCTCTCTGCCGTGGGAGTAAGTTTTTCCACTCCTTCTAGACCATACCCCAAGGGTCATAATAGTGCTAAAATGTGGTTCCGAAAATCCCAGGGAGCCTCGCCTGACACACATAGCGATTATTTCTCCAGGGGCAGAGGAGGAAACAACAGACGCCGCCCTCATGGCAGAGAGGGTCCGCAGAACCAGGGCAACAGAGAATCTTTCTCTGATAAGCAATTTCAGCATCCCTGAAGGGTTTCCCGACTGCCCGCCTCTGGAGGCAGTTGGGGGAAGACTTTCACTGTACCCAAAAGCCTGGCAAAGTTTAATGCAAGACAAATGGGTACGGTCAATTATATCCGGAGGTTACAAAATTCCCTTCTCTCAACCCCCCTTACCGTAAAGGAAATCCCTTCCAGATATTCCACCCAATCTGAGGGACCAAGCAGTCATAGAAGTTTCAAAACTGCTAGAAAAGAGAGTCATCCAGGAAGTCCCGGCAGACCAACATGGATCCGGAACTTACTCAAGGTTCTTTTTGGTACCAAAAAAGACAGGGGACTGGAGACCGATTTTGGATCTCAGCAGACTAAACAGGTCTGTTCAAAGAACAAAGTTTCGGATGGTCATGATACAGTCCATTCTACCCTTTCTGGGTCAGGACAATTGGATGTGCTCCATAGATCTTCAGGATGCGTACTACCATATCAAAATGGACAGGCGCTCCAGGAGACTTCTTCGCTTCCGGCTGGGAGCCAGTCATTACCAGTTCGGAGCTCTGCCCTTTGGTCTCACCACAGCCCCCAGGGTGTTCACCAAATGTATGGCAGTGGTCACAGCTCACCTGAGACATCTAGGATTTCAGGTGTTTCCATATCTAGACGACTGGCTCCTCAATGCTACTACCAGGCATTAACTTATGCAAGCCAGGGACTACACAATCACAATCTGCTCTCAGCTAGACATTACAATAAACTTCAAAAAATCTGCCTTGTTGCCCTGTCAATCTATCACCTATACAGGAGCAGACTTAGATACAAGGAACATGTCCTCAAGGCTACCGCTAGAAAGGGTGTCTACAATTCGCCATCAAGTACAAATTCTAATGCAGAGCAAAAGAATCCAAGTCAGGTTCATCCTTCAAACTCTGGGTTCCATGGCAGCAGCAATTCTTCTAATCCCACTGGCCCATTTTCACATGAGGATCCTTCAATGGCTTTTGTTCACACAGTGGTCTTTCTAACAGCTGCCCATGTCTCACATGATCATGATTACAGAAGCATGCAAAAGGCATCTTTGCTGGTGGATGGTCTCCCCACTAGTGGCTCAGGGCAGACCCTTCATTCAGCCCCCTCCGGTTGCCACA
Source organism: Protopterus annectens (assembly GCF_019279795.1). NCBI lineage: Eukaryota > Metazoa > Chordata > Ceratodontiformes > Protopteridae > Protopterus > Protopterus annectens. Next base: position 591,524,387 of record NC_056749.1, read on the forward strand.
GTGACCACAGATGCCTCCTGATAGGGTGGGGGGGGCATTATCAGGGCAGGACAGTCCAAGGCACTTGGCAGCCTCACGGGTACCATCTGCATATAAACGTCCTAGAAATGAGAGCCGTGCTCCTAGCATTGCAAGCTCTTCAGGACTCTCTCCCTTCTGGGACCATTGCAATTCAAACGGACAACATGTCAGTGGTGTGGTACATCAACAAGCAGGGCGGAACCAGGTCCTAACCCCTATGTCGAGAAGCACTCAGACTTTGGCAGTGGGCATTTTCCTCCCAATGATTTCTGATTGCGATGCACATCCCTGGGAGGTCCAACACCATAGCAGACAGGCTCAGCAGAGCTATTCTCATGCCTCACGAGTGGTCTCTGAATCAGGAAGTTGTGGATCTTATCTTCCGCAAATGGGGACAGCCTTGCTGCGATCTTTTTGCCACCCCCTTCAACAGCAAATGCAGCAACTACTTCTCCCGCTTCCAGGTCACTCACCTAGAGATGCTCTAGTCTACGATTGGCCTCAGGGACTTCTTTATGCCTTTCCCCCATTTCCCCTGATTCCAAAACTCATACAGAAAGCAGTATCGTTGGGCTGCAAAATGATCCTCATTGCCCCCTACTGGCCTCGACAGATATGGTTTCTGTTCCTGCACCATTACCTTCTCGATCAGCCCTGGACTCTGGATCCGATTCCAGACCTACTGATTCATCAATCAGGTGGGCTGCATCAATCCCTCCAAACACTCCAGCTCACAGCTTGGTTGCTCCACTTCCAACCTTAGCCAGGCTTCCCAGCATTTCCCCGGCCATACGTGAGATTATTGTCTTCTCTTCACAAGTCCACAACTAGAAAAACTTATGCTAGCAAATGGAAACGTTTTTCTTGTTGGGCAGAGGCTAGGAATGTAGATCCCTTTTCAGCCCCGGTCCACGAATTTTTGGAATTCCTAGCACAACTTTTTCATTCTGAGTCCGCTTCTGCTACAATCAGGGTTCAATTGGCGGCCATTTCTAACTTTCATGTTGGGTTGTCAAATTCAAACATTATGTCTCAAACTCTGTAAAGCTTTTCTGAGAGTGACTACTCTCCTTAGACCTCCAGTGAGAGATCCCCCTTCCTCCTTGGGACCTTAATTTGGTACTAAGCTCCTTAATTCTGCCCCCCTTTGAACCAGCAGCGTCCTGCTCCATTAAGTTTCGATCTTGGAAAACACTCTTTCTGGTAGCTATTACTTCAGCCAGACGCGTCTTGGAACTTCATGCACTGTGTGTTCATCCTCCATACTTGGTTTTTCAGAAGGACAGGGTTGCTCTGAGGACTTATCCTTTGTTTCTTCCGAAAGTCTGCTCAGAAAATAATTTAAACCAATCTATAGACCTTCCTGTGTTTCTCCCTAACCACACCAACAAGGCAGAGTACAAATTACACCAATTGGACGTTCATAGACAATTGCGTTTTTACTTGCACAGGACTAAGGAAATAAGGAAGTCGGACTAACTATTCCTTTCCTATGCTCTAGGCAAACAAGGTCTCCCAGTTTCCAAGGTGACCTTATCCAGGTGGTTGTCTCACATTATTACTTTCATTTATCAATTAAGAAACAAAGAGTTGCCTATCAAACCGAAAGGTCATTCTACTAGGGCCTTGGCCACCTCTGTAGCCTTCCAATCTAGGTTGCCCATGGATTCTATTTGTGCAGCTGCTACGTGGGCAAATCCTCATACCTTTATTTCTCATTACAAACTAGATATGGTCTCCAGGAGCAGAGCTGACTTTGGTTCCACTGTTCTGAAGAGTCTGTTCCAATGAGCCACCCAGGACTGTAGGTGCTAGGGACACTGTCCCAACCAGCAAGAAGGAAGGCGAGATAGACAACTTAACATAAAGAAGTTACGTAACTACCATAACGTTCCATGTTAGTTGTCTTCATCTCGCCTTCTTTCTTGCATCCCCACCCTCCGTCCCCCTGTCCTATTGGACCGAGAGGAGTTCTGGTTTCACTGGCTGAGTTTTCTCTGGTTTGTTTCCTCTACTGACTTAAAGTGTGTGACAGGTATGCTCAACCTGTTTGTTTGGACAGGTTGATTCTCTGGCTATGTCTGGGGTTAGCTATTTCAAACGAGATCTGGGTAGCTATCGCTAGGCATCATGGGATAAGGGGTAGCCTCGAGCCAGTAAACAGCTCTCGAGCTACAGAAGATGGCAGAGTCAGAGCCGAGGATCGGCTCCGATCCCAACCAGCAAGAAATAAGGTGAGACGAAGACAACTAACATGGAACATTATGGTAGGTACATAACTTCTTTTTTTCCAACTTGTTCAGCTAAATGAAATAAATCTGTAAATCCTTATTTTCCACACAGTCAGAAATCAACATCATTTTCTGTTTAATCAATCCCATGATATCATCTTCTTTCAGCTGTTCCCGTTAGGGGTTGCCACAGCGGATCATCTGTTTCCATTTCTTCCTGTCCTCTGCATCGTGCTCTTTCACACCAACCGCCTGCATGTCCTCTCCCACGACATCCATAAACCTTATCTTAGGCCTTCCTCTTTTCCTCTTACCTGGCAGCTCCATCCTTAGCATCCTTTTCCCAATATACCCAGCATCCCTCTCCTCAGCACATGTCCAAACCAACGCAATTGCGCCTCTCTTGCTTTGTCTACAAACTGTCCAACCTGAGCTGACCCTCTAATATACCGATTCCTAATCCTGTCCATCCTAGTCACACCCAGTGAGCTTCTTAACATCTTTAACTCTGCCACATCCAGCTCTGACTCCTGCCTTTTTGTCAATGCCACCGTCGCCAACCCATATAACATAGCTGGTCTCACTACCCTCTTGTAGACCTTCCCTTTCACTCTTACTGGTACCAGTCTGTCACAAATTACTCCTGACACACTTCTCCACCCATTCTACCCTGCCTGTACTCTCTTCTTCACCTCTCTTCCACAGTCACCATTACTCTGAACTGTTGATCCCAAATACTTAAACTCATCCACCTTTACAAACTCTACTCCCTGCATCCTCACCATTCCTCTACCCTCCCTCTCATTTACACACACATACTCTGTTTTAGCCCTGCTGACCTTCATTCCTCTCCTCTCTGAAGCATATCTCCACCTCTCCAGGGTCGCCTCAACCCGGTCCCTACTCTCACTACAGTTCACAATGTCATCTGCAAACATTATAGTCCACGGGACCTCCTGTCTGATCTCATCTGTCAACCTGTCCATCACCACTGCCAATAAGAAAGGGGCTCAGAGCTGATCCTTGATGTAATCCCACCTCCACCTTAAACATATCTGTCACTCCCACCGCAGTCCTCACCAATGTCACACTACCCTCATACATATCCTGTACCACTCTTACATACTTCTCTGCCACTCCCGACTTCCTCATACATTACCACAACTCCTCTCTAGGCACCCTGTCATATGCTTTCTCTAAGTCCGTAAAGACACAATGCAACTCCTTCTGACCTTCTCTGTATTTCTCCAACACTCTCAGAGCAAACATTGCATCTGTAGTGCTCTTTCTTGGCATGAAACCATACTGCTGATCACTAATCATCACCTCCTTTCTTAACCTAGCTTCCACTACTCTTTCCCATAACTTCAAGCTGTGACCAATCACTTTTATCCCACTGTAGTTACTGCAGCTCTGCACATCACCCTTATTCTTAAAGATAGGTACCAAAACACTTTCTCCACTCCTCAGGCATCCTCTGACTTTCCAAAATTTCATTAAACAATCTGGTTAAAAATTCCACTGCCATTTCTCCTAAGCACCTCCATGCTTCCACTGCTATGTCATCTGGGCCAACAGCCTTTCCATTCTTCATCCTCTTCATAGCTATCTTTACTTCCTCCTTGCTAATCTGTTTCACTTCCTGATTTACTATCCCCACATCATCCAACCTTCTCTCTCTCTCATTCTCTTCATTCATCAGCCCCTCAAAGTACTCCTTCCATCTACTCAACACTCTCCTCGCTTGTGAGTACGTTTCCCTCATTATCCTTTATCACCCTTACTTGCTGCACATCTTTCCCAGCTCTGTCCCTCTGTCTACCAATTGGTACAGGTCCTTTTCTCCCTTTTTAGTGTCCAATCTCTCATACAACTCTCCATATGCCTTATCCTTAGCCTTCGCCACCTCTCTCTCTTTGCCATGCGCCTCATCACCTTATACACTTCTACTTTCTTCATCTCTTTGACAATCCCACTTCTTCGCCAGCCACTTTCTCTGTATACTCTCCTGTACTTCCTCATTCCAACACCAGGTCTCCTTGTCATCCTTCCTCTGTCAAGATGTCACACCAAGCACCTTTCTAGCAGTCTCCCTTACTAGCTCTGATGTAGTTACCCAGCTATTCGGTAACTCTTCACTGCCTCCCAGTGCCTGTCTTAACTCTTCCCTGAACTCCACCTCACAATCATCCTTTTTTAACTTCCACCATTTAATCCTTGGCACTGCTTTCACACTCCTCCTCCTCTTCTTGATCACCAACATCATCCTACAGACCACCATTCTATGCTGCTTAACTACACTTTCCCCTGTCACCGCTTTAGTCTCCAATCTCCTTCAGACTGGCCCTCCTACATAGGATATAATCTACCTCTGTGCATCTTCCTCCACTCTTGTACGTCACCCTATGCTCCTCCCTCTTCTTAAAATATGTATTCACCACAGCCATGTCCATCCTTTTCGCAAAATCCACAATCATCTGACCTTCTGCATTCCTCTCCTTAACACCATAACCTACCCATCACTTCCTCATCCCCTCTGTTCACTTCACTAACATACCCTTTGAAGTCCGCTCCAATCACTAGTCCCATGATAAGCAATCCCATGATATGCTGTTGATATTTTAGCATATGGAATTGACAGTTTAAAGCCCTGATTACCAAGGTTGCAGAAGTATAAACCTTTTTACCCCATCTATCCAGCGCCCTGGAGTCTCTATCAGAAGGGGTAGGATTTTTAGCAGTAGAAGCCTTAATACCCTTGGGCCCCTGAGAAATTGTTTCAAGGTCCACAACAGGATTTTTGAAAAGGAATTTGTGGGAGTCAGGAACCATGTAGTATCTGTCTGGCTTACAAGGGGCCAGAGGCAGGGAATCAGGGGCCATACTGGATTCTGAAAACACATCAACAATGTCTAGTACAGGAGGTATAGCCAAAGGCCTATGCTGAGGAAGAAGAAGGAAATCCCTAAGCCTCTTTTTGGATTCAGAAAAATAAATGCTCCCTTAAGGTATGTAAAGTTTCCCCAAAAGAGTAATCTTCAGGGGGAGAAGTAGAAGGAATGGAATCCTCTGCATCAGAATCCTCATAAGTAGGTATGGACAAATCCCGTTCATTAGAAGAGTCAGAAGAAACAGAGTCCTGTTGAGAAGATTCATAGTCAAGTTCAGCCTTAGGCCTCTTAGAAAGTGGGGGGGAAAGGGGCCTGAACATGTGGCCTGGGCGTCGGTCTTTTACACACAGATCAAGATTTTGACTTTAATATTGAAGGTGGTGTCTGTTTAATATACAAATCTGTAAGCCTGAATACACCCTCAGAAGCCGGTGCCTGCACAGCGGCTCTGGACCCATCCAAGGTAGAGACATCCGCGGGTTCCACAGGTGAAATGGGTGTCAGTAGAGGCCTGCGAATCATGCGAATCAGAAGTAGCGGATATCAGGGGCTGCAAAAGCGCCTCACTGAGTACCAGCGAACTGGTGACTGGCTTAGAAGCGTCGTCGGCAGTTTTGGACCTCAACGGCCCGTCTCTGTCTTTTTCTTTGCACTTCTTCGGTATTCCAGTAGTCAGATGGCTAACCGGCATCATTTCTGGATAATTAAATCGAGAACTGAAATATTTAGAAGCAGAAATGTACCGACGACAGTGCGCTGATTAAATAAAGCACAAAACTAACAGCAAGGTACGTCGTGGTCAGGGCCTAAGCAAGGAATACAGTACAAATGAAAATCCTTATGAGGTATTTGCTTCCAACAAGTAATACAATTATTAACTTTTACTGACATCGGAATGAGCAAGAAAAAGTTCCCCAACGGGGTACTTAGCTTTTAGTCGAAGACTTCGGTTCTGAAACTCGAAAACGAAAATTTCAGGAGTCGGCTGACCGGCACTTGCGAACTGCTTCTGCTTCGGGCACTGCGCGGAAAGAAAGACTGATGTAATGGTGTCGGCTGCATGTTTTATACCCCTGACGACCTGACGTCATGGAAGAAGGGACAGCAACCAATGCAAGACCCAAGACTTTGTTAATCAGGCCGACTGAGGGCAACCTGTCAGCAGATTACCCAAATGTAATGACTGCAACAGTGAAACACGAAGAACATCTGCTTAAGCAGTGGATGAGAGAAGAGGGGTGGTTCTGTGTTATAATGAGCTGAGATGGCTGAGGCGTGAATTTTTATGGAGGAGAAAGACAGGTCCTTATGAAGCATCTCAGTTCAGTATTGTGAAATCTGAGGTAAATTGGGCACTTTTGTGCTCATCCCTTGAGACTGGTTCCAGGCACAGAATCTTTTCCATTTTTCAGTGTAAGACTTTCTAGTACTAGGCCTCCTTGCCTCTAAAATATCCATCACTAGTTTACTGAGGGATGGTAAAGGAGAAATTATGTAATTAACCAGGCTGCTAGATTCAGTGTTTGAAGCTGAGGGTGCAGAATTTGGTTCTCCTGCTGAGACAATAGAGTAGGAGTCTGAGGCAGGTGCCTTGGGGCCAACAGTGACAAATTGCACAAGAGGGGGTACCAGTGTTGGCATGGCCAGTCTGGTGCAATCAAAATCGTCCTTGGTTTGTCTTGTTTGATCTTTAGTAGTACTTTGGAGAGCAGAGGCAGAGGAGGAAAGGCATAAACTGACAGGTTTTTCCAGCTGAAGGACAGAGCATCCACTTTCCAGGCTTGTTTGTGGGGAGTCCTTGTGCAAAATTTGTCCAACTGATAGCTCTGGGGGGAGGCAAACAGGTCTATATCTGAGCTCCCCCATTTGCTTGTCAACATGTTGAAAATCCTTGGTTCCAGTTTCCACTTGTGTGGGTCCATGAGGTTTCTGCTTAGCTCGTCTGCCAGTGTGTTTAGTTTTCCTGGCAGGAATTGAGCTTGTAGATACACTTGATAGTTCAGGGCTGTGTTCCACAATGCCATGGCTAGTCTGCAGAGGGGGTAAGAATGTGTACCCCCTGCTTGTTTATGTACCACATAACAGTGGTGTTGTCCACCTTTATCATTAATTGTCCTGGAAAAATGTGGTCCTTGAAGGCTGTCAGAGCATTCTGTACAGCTAACATTTCTTTTTGATTGATATGCAGGTGCATTTGACTAGGGTTCCATTTGCCCTGAATGCACTTCTCTGCCAAATGAGCCCCCCCATGCATAATCTGATGCATCTATTGTTAGGGTGGCAGGGGGTGATGTGAATGGTAGCCCCTTGTTTTGGTGGCAGGCCTCTGCCCACCACAGAAACTCTAGGCGTAGGCAAGGTATGATAGGAATAATTGTTTCTAGATTCTGAGAATGATGGCACCATAGGCTTTTTAGATACCATTGTAGTTTCCTCATATGCAGTCTTGCATATGGAATTAGAAGAATGCAGGAGGCCATGAACCCCAGGGCTTGTAGTATTTGCCTTGCAGATAGTAGGGGTTTTGTGGCCACTTGTTTGAAGTAGGTTGTCAAATTAATTTGTTTCTCTGGCATGAGGTAAGCCATCTTGGAAGTTGTATTCAAGCTTGCTCCCAGGAATATAATTTGTTGACAGGGTACCAGGTGTGATTTCTTTATGTTTATAGTGTTCCCCAGAAAAGTCAGCACCCTTTGAACGAAGGCCAGATGATTCAAAAGTATGTCCTGGCTTTCTGCCTGAATTAAACAATCATCCAGGTATGGGTATATTTGAACATTTCTTTGCCTGCAATATGCAATGACTGGGGCTAGGCATTTTGTGAATACCCTGGGTGCAGTAGATAAGCCAAAGGGCAGTGCAGAGAACTGGTAGTGATTGTAGCCTGCTTTGAAGCGTAGGTATCCTCTGCAAGATTCCCTGATTGGGATGTGCAGGTATGCTTCCTTTAAATTGAGTGTAGCCATCCAGGCATCTTTTCCTAGCATGGGAAGCAACTGGTAAAGAGTCAGCATCTTGAATTTTGGAATCACCAAATAAGTGTTTAGAGTAGACAGGTCCAGGATTGGATGCCATGAATTGTCCTTTCTGGGTACCAGGAAAAGTCTTGAGTAGAAATCTTGCCCTTTTTCCTCTTCTGGTACAGTTTCATGCTGGGCATAACTTCTGAAGCTGCTTCCTCAAGGGGAGTCAAAGTAGACGGCTCTAACAGATGTCCCTCAACTCCTAAATCAGAGGCTAGTAAGAAGTCCAATGGCAGAGAGGCAGAAGTACTAGGCCTTGACATCTTGGCCTTTTTTTGTGGCAGTTCTGCTGGGGTGGCCAACTCAGGATCCATCCTGAGCACTAGCTTTTTTTAACCTGTTTTTTTAAATATAGATTTAGGGCGGCCAGACAGCTTCTGAGGGTCTTGGGTATGAAGAATTGACAAACAGGGCAAGAGGTATGGTCGTGTTCTTGGCCTAGGCAGAAAATGCAATGGTCGTTTGTACCCTTATGCGGAATCTGGCACCTGCATCGGCATTTATCCTTCTTAGCGGACACCAGCTAACAGTTGGGTACAGCAAACCAAGTTCAAGCAAGAATTAAAAAAAAATCCCAATGGAGTACTTAGCTTTAGATGTCTTCAAAGAAGAAGATTGAAGCGTTCAATGTGATGGTCAACTGCGGATGAAAAGTTCTGAGGTCTGTGCGTGCAGACAGCACATTTTAGGTCCCTGGTTTATGGCCCTACGTGTGATGTCCCACACACCTACAGCAACCAGGCTTAAACTTTTGTATAAGGAGCCGACATTCGGGTTCCCTGAGGGAATCCCACACTAAGAATACTGCAACATAGGAACAAGAGGACATCAAGAAAATAACTTGGGGAAGGAGCAGAAGATAAAGGGTTAAAGAACAATCTTTATTGCAAACCATTTAAAGATATATAAAAATATACAGTAAAAATGAGAAACACACACACACAAATATATATATATATATATATATATATATATATATATATATATAAATATATATAAATATAAATATATATATATATGGGTTCACTACATAATCTCGAAAGTGTGAAATACTGAATTTAAAAATCTCGAGACTATACAGCCGAAAGCCCTAAATGCTGAAAGACCAGAAGCGCGAAATTCGAAATCCCGAATGTACAACAGACATACAGCATACACACAACTCCCCCCACAATCAAACATATCACCCTACACTACAGATAAGATGGGGGCAAGCCCCGCTGCACCCCCCAAGTGGGAGGCTGCACACCCCACACCCTCCCCCTACTTAAATATACTAACTCTGAGATTGCACAGACAGACACACAAGGGAAACTCACACCCACACATTTTATAGTCCCTCACACACACACACACATCACAGTCACAACACACACTAACACACACTAAAGCCCCTAACCAACACACTTACACATAGATACTTACCTGAATTCCACCTATCCATCCACAAACTGCAACATCAGAAGCGCTACTTCAATATCTCCGCACATCGGGATTTTGAATTTCGTGCTTCTGGTCTTTCGGTAATTAGGGCTTTCAGCTATAAAGTCTCAAGATTTTGAAATTCGGTATTTCAAAATTTCGAGATTATGTAGTGGACCTATACATACATATATATATATATATATATATATATATATATATAGCTATATAGATATAGAGATATATATATAGATAGATATATATATATAGATATATATATATATATATATAGATATATATATATATATATATAGATATATATATATATATAGATATATATATATATATAGATATATATATATATATTTGTAGAAACACACTTATCCCACTTTTAAGCACTAATAGATCTGCAATATGCTGGTGGCAGCAAACAAGATCCGAGGTAGCTGGTTCAATACAGGGAATTATGGATAATGTACCAGATCCAAAGTTTTAAAGTGGCTGAAGTTGGATCTGATGACTCACATGTTGAGGAACAGATAGAAAAAACATTATGAGATCAAAGAGGTTAAAAACAGGAAAACAAGAGGTGATGCATCGAAGAAATTGTGAAAGAAAAGAAAACATCTTACATTTTGGAGAAACAGAAGGACCTCTTAAAGCCATACTAAAAACAGCCAAGTCTCTACGAAGGAAAGAACTTGCAAACCTATTGCAATAAACTGTTTGTTCCATTAAGACAGACATTCACCATTAGAGAGACTGGCATATTCAGCCAAGACTACCAATTTCACTGTTAAAGTGTGGGATCCAGTGTTAAATGAAACTTACCAATTTAAAGCAGTTATGTTTCCAAAGTTTAAATGTAATACATTGTAGAGTAGACTCCATACGAGTTGGCAATAACCTGCAATGGTTGATTTTGCCGATTGTCACTGATGTAAATCCAAACAACAAGAAAAAGAGAGCACCCCAGGACTATTTTTCTTCCTACTACAGGCAGGCTTATGTGAAATGAAAAGGACATTTTAAGTCTGAACTGATTTATAAAACAATTTATCCAAGTACAGTACAAATCAGATTGTGTTGACTGTGAAAACAGTTTTGCTTATGTGTACATGAACTGTTTTACTCTATAAATTTAATATAAGCTAACCATTGTAAAAGGAATAATGCGTTCTAATTTTATAAAAAAAAATTAGAAGGTGCATGCTAAATGCTTTTATTTTTAGTTTATTACTGTTTACTATCTCTCACCTTTTACTAATTGTTTCTGTTGGCAGTCATTATTCCCATAGCCTCGTAGCACACAGCACAATGTTGTGAATGGGATGATTCAGCACTCATTCTACAGATGCTCATTAAGGCATTTGTGGACAGAAGGAAAGGGAGCTACAGGCCATTCCACAGGGAGGACTTTATAAGCCAGAGGGCTCATCCAAGGGGGAATACATAGACAGGGAGGGAGTTCTCATGGTCTTTGTCCAAGCTCAGTGATTAGGCTTTTTTGAATCCTCCAATTCCCTCTTCTAAGGGCACAAAGGTAAAACCTCCTCTAACCATAACTCTGGGATGGGTGAAAATTGCAAAGGACATGTATACGTAATGGGTGACTGCCAAAGAATGGGTCACAGAATCTTAGCGTAAAGGGGAGCTCTCACTGAAGGCTGTGTGGCATCAGGAAAGACCTATGCAGGGTCAAGTGATACTATCAAGATATACACCGTAAAGGTGCACTCCTCTGAATACAGTCACACCAGGTGTTGAACATCTGGTGTATATCCAAAACTGGGCCTGTATCCTGGGCTGCATTTGCGTGGAAGGAACCAGTGGAACCCTTTCTCAACTTAGTGTAGTCTGGTCTGCTAGATTTCAGGGTGTTGTCCTATGGGGGAACAAATCCCAATTTCAAAGGCCTGATTACAGAAGACTTGCTCTCAGTGTAAGTGGCTTACTCTGGACTGAACTTTCCCAGATTTCAAAAGACGTGCTCTCCATAGCCTGCACTCACAATCTCCCTCAGTTCTTTTGACATGGGCTTAGTGCTACCACTTTTGTCGAGATTCCAAAAGACTTGCTCTCAGTGTAAATGACTTATGCTGAGGTGGCTAATATGGGGACCAGATTCCAAAAAGACTTTCTCTTTGTGCAAGTACCTTACTCTGGTATAATATAAATATAAAGTCAATTACTTTAGTGTAATACACCAGAGTATGTAATTTACTCTGTAGGAAGAATTTGGAATCTGGTCCCTGGTATAAGTCTGCTTTTGCACATAGGCCTTACAGTGAAATAAGTAACATACATTGAGACAGAGTATTTTGGAATTGTGGCAGGCTTACACTGGAGTAAGTCACTGCCCTGGAGAACAAGTCTTTTGGAATCTGGCTCCAAGTGTCAGCACCAAGCCCATGTCAAAAGACCTGACAGCAATTGCTCTTCTAGTGCAAGCTATATACAGTGCTCAACTCTGCTTCAGGTACATGACTGTGGATAAGATGGAGTGAACAGCCTAGGAAATGACTTGAGGCCCGCAAGACGTACAATGTAACCACCTTGAAAGGCATCGACAAACAATGGACACATACTTGACCAAACTCTGTTCAAGGAGGACATTGTAGTACTCAGGGTGTCCTCAAAGGTCCATTTATCTGGAGGATGGTGTTACCACCACCTAGCCTCCTGCCCCTCAGTTTCCTCAATGTACTGGCATTTGGCAGGGACCTGGTAAGAGACCCTACTGCCACTATCTTGAGTGAAATCAGGTATGATTCTAACTTCTTCCACTTCCATCTCCATGTTGCCTGGTTGAAGTATGGGAAATTATGGTAGGATATGGCAACACACCATTCACCAAAGCAACACAGTGTCCTATGATATGGTACCTGCAGAAAATCTAACATGTATAGCCTTAACGTTGGGGCCCTTTCTAAAAAGAATGAAGAAATTAAATGTGCAAGTGGCAGGAAAGAACTGTGTAGAGCAAAAGTCAGCATGCTCTCCTAGTCTGGCAAATGACACCATCAATGCACAATACAGCAGGAGTCAGATGCATCCACAGGTGACAAGCTCAAGGATAAGGAAAACAGTCAAGCTGCGACAGCAGAGGAGCCCCCCCAAGTCAGATCTTCTGCATTATTTGAGGTAACCATATACATGTAGGAGAAAGGACTTTTTTTTTTTTTTTTTGCAGACGATAATTGCCCTTTAGCTAAATCACACCATGCAATATGAAATGACACTGGTGGAAGCAAAGATGATGGTGAAAATGAATTCTAGGAAAACATGGTATTTTTCCACAATACAGGTCTCTAGTGAGTCATGTCCATTTATGGGACCATAAAAACAAAAAAAAAATAGACTGATGCAAAGTGTGCAGCACGAAGCTAATAAAATTAAAGGAGTGGAAGGCTCTGGGTTTCTAGAAGAGATTTAGAAAAGTGGATACATACATTTCAGCTGAGAGAAAATGAAGGATAGTTACCGTTTGTGGGCATGTGGGAGATGCAGTGTTGAACAGAAAAGGGACAGAGCCAAGGATGACGGGTGAATGAGAAAACTGAAAGTTATGTACTTACCATAATGTTAGATCCATGTTGTCTGATTTTTGTCCAGTTTAACATATAGGTTGTCTGATTCAACTGGATCCAACCTCAATGCCAACTACGAAGCTTCTTTGGATCCAGTGCTCTGACTCCTCCCCTACCCATAACTCTCTAGACTCTACCTTAACTGCTCAGATCAAGTTTGCCCCCCACTCTTTATGATACAGAAGAAAAGTACAGTTGTGTACACTTACCATAAATGTAGATGTTTGAGTGTATTCACTGTTGCAGTCATCACACGTGGGTTACCCTGCCAGGGGTATCCCTTAGTCGGCCCGAATACCAGAGGCTTAGTATTTCTGAGTCAGTTGCTGTCACACCAGAACAGATGTCAGATAGTCGGGGTATAAAATCAGGCAGCAGACATTACATCGGTTTTTCTTGCACCAAATGTTAGGACCCTCTCCAAATAGGGAGCTAGGTTATGGTGGAAGAACACCATCAGTAGAAAGTAAAAACCAAAAATTTCCTGTAAGGAGTGAGGAAGACAGAGACAAGGGGGGGTGTAGGGTGGGAAACCAGGACTGCAACAGTGAATACACTCGAACATCTATATTTATGGTAAGTGTACACAACTGCACTATGTTCTTCATGTTTCACTGTTGCAGTCATCACATTTGGGTTGATTCCCAAAGCTGAAGAAAAGGGGGGAGGCAGTCAAGAAGACTGGGGGCTGGCTAGGATGCCCTGCAAGACTGCGGTTGCAAAGCCTGCCCTGGATTTGGAGAAGATAGGCAGGTGGTAATGCTTGGTGAAGGTATGAACAGAAGTCCATGTTGCAGCCTCCAGGATTGTCCCTGGTAGGTACCCCTCTGAGAAAAGCTGCAGAGGTGGAGGTTGCCCCTGGTGGAATGCATCCTGACCTCCTTAGTGGGTGGTTTTCCATGTTGTTTGTAGCAGAAATGGATGCAGTGTGCTATCCATTTAGAGAGTGTTTGTTTGGATATGGCCTTGCCCTCTGCCCCTGCTGCAAAGCTGACTAGCAATTGGGTCAGTTTTTCTAAAAGATTTAGTCTTATCCAGGTGGAATCTAAGCTGTCTGTGCACATCTAGAGAATGCAAAATCCTTTCCCCCTTGTTTTGTGGGTTAGGGAAAAAGGTGGGCAAATGAATATTGAGAGCCACACTGGACACCACTTTAGGCATGAAAGTTGGGTTAATCCTGAGGGAGACTCTGTCAGCATGGAAAATGATGAAGGGTTCTAAAGCCATTAGTGCTTGTAGCTCTGAAACTCTTCTAGCTGAAGTGATGGCCAGAAGCAAGGCTGTTTTCCAAGAGAGGAATTTTAACTCTGCTGAAGCTGCAGGCTCAAAGGGGGTAAGTGTGAGCTTTTCCAACACAAAGTTAAGGTCCCAAGCTTGGGTAGGAGCTCTTCTGGGTGGCCTTAAATTGTTAGCCGCTCTTAGGAACTGTTTGATGAGAGGGTTAGAAAAAAGAGGTGGCTCTATGCTGTAATGAGCAGAGATGGCAGAGGCATGAATTTTAAAAGAAGAGAAGGATAGGCCTCTGTGTAGCAGGTCTGCTAGGTAATCCAGGATGAGAGGTAGGGAGGGCTGTGCTGTTTCAGCTCCTTTAGCCTGGATCCAGGTGCAATACCTTTTCCACTTGTCAGCATAGGATTTTCTAGTGCTGGGGCATCTGGCCTGACGTACAACATCCAGGACTTGTTTGCTTAGGCTGGCAACTGGAGGAGAGGTCAGGGAATAAGCCATGCTGCCAGGTTCAGGGTCTGTAGTTGTGGATGCATGAATTCTCCATTCTTCTGAGTCAGAAGAGTTAGGATCTGGGGTAGGTGCCATGGTGGCAGGGGTGACAGGCTGTGCAGCAGTGGATACCAGTGCTGGCATGGCTAGTCTGGGACAATCAAGACTGCCCTTGGTTTTTCCTCCCTTATTCTGAGCAGTACCCTTGAAATTAGTGGTAGAGGGGGAAATGCATAGAACGAGAGGTCGACCCATTGGAAGGATACAGCATCCACTTTCCAGGCTTTGCTGTGAGGTTCCCTGGTACAGAATTTGCTGAGCTAGTGATTGTTGTGGGAGGGAAAGAGGTCCACCTTCGGGGTGCCCCACTTCTGGGTTACAAGGTTGAAGGTGCTGTGGTTTAGCTGCCACTCATGTGGGTCTAGGAGATTTCTGCGTAAGCTGTCTGCCAGAGAGTTTTGGAAACCTGGCAGGAATTGTGCTAACAGGTGAATTTGCATGGCTGAATCTGTGTGCTAAAGGGTCATAGCTAGCCTGCAGAGAGGATAGGAGTGAGTTCCTCCCTGCTTGTTGATATACCACATCACTGTGGTGTTGCCTGTTTTGATCAGGCCCCGGGAAGAGTAGGGTTCTAAAAGCTGTCAGAGCGTGCTTAACAGCTAGCATCTCTTTTTGGTTGATGTGCAGATGGATTTGATTTGGGCTCCAATGGCCTTGAATGCACCTGTCGTACAGGCATATTCTGATGCATCTGTGGTTAGGGTCTGGGTGGCGTAGGGTAGTGAGAAGGGAAGACCCTTGTTGTGGTTGCATGCTGCTGCCCACCAAAGAAAATCTTTCCTTAGACAGGGTATCAAAGGTATGATAGTTTCCAGGTCCTGTGAGTGTTGACACCAAAGGCTTTTTAGGTACCATTGTAGTTTCCTCATATGCAGTCTGGCATATGGAATGAGTAGAATGCAGGATGCCATAAACCCTAGAGCTTGCAGGATTTTCCTTGCAGATAACTGGGTTCTGGTGGCTAGTTGAGAGAAGTAGCCTGTCAGGTAGGCTTGTTTTTCTGGAGTAAGGAATGTCATCTGGGATGCTGTGTCCAGGCTTGCTCCCAGGAGTGGGGACTAGTTTGGATTTGTTTTCGTTTATAGTACACCCCAGGGAGGTCAGTAGGTCCTTTACAAAGGTCAGGTGCTGTAACAATTTTTCCTGACTGTCTGCCTGCCTGAATCAGGCAGTCGTCCAAGTAGGGGTAAATTTGGATATTCCTTTGTCTGCAAAAAGCAATGGCAGGAGCCAGGCATTTTGTGAAAACTCTGGGAGCAGTGGATAAGCCAAAAAGAAGCACAGAGAACTGAAAGTGCATAGATTCTGCCCTGAAACATAGATATTTCCTGCAAGAATCCCTGATTGGGATGTGTAGATAGGCCTCATTTAGGTCTAGGGTGGCTAACCAAGCATCCTTGGAAAGCATAGGGAGAAGCTGCTGGAGGGTGAGCATTTTGAATTTTGGTATCACCAGGAAGGTGTTTAGAATTGATAGAGTGAGGATAGGGCACCAGGTGCCCTTTTTTCCTGGGCACCAGGAAAAGCCTGGACTAGAAACCTTGGCCTATCTGGTCTGCAGGAACAGGCTGTACTGCTCTCATGGAGAGAAGGGACTGTACTTGTTTTTTGGCCTCTGCCCACTGGTTTGGATGAAGATCTGGGAACCCTTTTGGGGTTGGCAGAGTGTGGAAATAAAATTTTTATCCCTGGGACACTGTTGAGTACCCATTGGTCGTTGGTAATACAGGCCCAGTTTTTTTACACGGGAGGAGAGTTTTTCTCCTAGGGGCACAAGCAGGTGGGCAGAGGTAGGGGGTTGAGGTGTACAGTCATTGTGAATTCTTTCTATAAGGGGGTGGCTTAGCACTCCCTGTTTTTGAAGTGGAGGAACTCCATTGCTTAGATCTCTGTATTCCCTGGGACCGCTGTCTGGGGGGGGGGGGGTCTGCTTCCTCTAGGTCTTGTCTGAGCTGGCCTAGAGGGGGCTGGAAAGGACCAGTGCTCTGAGGGGCACTGCCTACTGAACCTTGGTGGCTGGACCTGCAAGAAGTCCTTAACTGTCTGCATGGAGTTTGCTTTTTCTTCCATCTTTTTAAGACCTCTTCTGCCTTGGTGCCAAACAAATTGTCTTTGTGCAATGGTGTGTCCAATAGTTTTGATTTGGCATGGTCTGGCAAGGTCTGTTCCTTAAGCCAAGCATGCCTTCTAAGTACAGAGCCTGTGACTGCTGCCCTGCAAGATGCTTCTAGGGCATCAAAGTCACATTGCAAGGTGTGTCTAGTGATTTGGCTTGCAGAATGCATAAGCTCCTGTAATTCTTTATTTTCTGCACAAGCAGGAAAGGTAGATATTTTTTGTTTGAGGAGTTCCATGGTATGTTGCTGGTATTTCACTATGTGGAACTGACAATTTAGTGCTCTAATGGCAAGAGTTGCAGAGGTGTATACTTTTTTACCCCATCTGTCTAAAGCTCAGGAATCCCTGTCCAAGGGGGTGGGATTCTCATCTGTGGTTGCTTTTATTGCTTTAGGTCCTTGGGAGATGACCTCTGGGTCAGCAGTAGGATTTTTTAACTGAAATCTGTGCGAGTCAGACACTCTGTAATACCTGTCAGGTTTCCTGGGAGCAGGAGTAACAGTGTCAGGAGTTAAAATGGATTCCATAAAGACATCATCCACAACATCCAAGACAGGAGGCATGGCTAAAGGTCTGTGCTGTGGCAGATCTAAGAATTCCCCTTTGTCTCTTTTTGGACTGAGGGTAGTCCTGACATTCCCATTGGAAATGCTCCCTTAAAGTATGTAGGGTTTCACCAAATGAAAAATCCTCTGGAGGAGAGGCAGAAGGAATGGATTCCTATGCATCTGAATCCTCATAAGCAGATAAGGGTTGCATGTCTTCATATTCAGAAACCTCAGAGTCATCGGACTCCTGGTCAGACAAAACTGCTAGGGACAAGTCTCTTTTTCTTTTGGAAGGAGTAGGCTGACTTCCCCTAATAAGCATGATAAGGTCTTCCGCCATTTTAAGCACTTGAGATTGAGGCATGGAAGCAGGTGCCTGCACTTGGTTCATCGTTTTTTTAGGCGTAGTTCATACCCTGGGCCTTAGAAACTTGGTAGTTTTAGAAAGAACTGAAGATGAGAAAGAAGTCGGTTTGTGTCGAGTATCGGTAGTGTGAAGAACTACCTCAGAAGCCAGTGCCTGCTCAGCAGCTCCAGACCCATCCAAGGTAGAGACATCCACCGGGATCCTTAGTCAAAGAAGAGTCTCACTGCATACTGGACTCTGAATGGGTCTTGGTAGCGGCCTGCGAATCTACAGAAGCGGGCATCAGGGGCTGCGAAAGTACCTCATTGAGTACCGGCGAACTGGCAACTAGCTTAATGGAAGCATCGTCGGCAGTTTTGGACCTGTGCGGTCTTGTCACTGCCAGTATCCTTACGTTTTTTCAGAAGATCAGTAGTTGGATGGCTTATCGAAGCCATTTCGGAATACAGAGAAAGAGAGCGAAAATATTTAGCTACTATAAGGGCCCAACGATGTATAGTTCTGGTGTTAAAGCACAAAAGCGACAGCAAGGTACGTCATGGTCTGGGCCTGAACAACTGACGCAGTAAGAATGGAAGTCTCATTGTGGTATTTGCTTTCCACAGGCGAGACAATTAACTTTTTCTGACATTGGTTAGAGCAAGGAAAAAGGATCCCCAACGGGGTACTTAGCTTTAGAAGACTTCAACTTCACTTCGGAAATGAAACTCAGGTAGCGGCAGACTGGCAGTTGTGCAAACTGCTTCTGCTTCGGGCTCCTCAGCAAGAAAGGCTGATGTAATGGTGTTGGTTGCCTGATTTTATACCACTGACTACCTGACGTCAGTCCTGGAGCAACAGTAACCGACACAGAAATACTAAGCCTCTGGTATTTGGGCCGACTGAGGGCTACCCCTGGCAGGATAACCCTAGTGCGATGACTGCAGCAGTGAAACACGAACATTTGCCCTAGTTGAATGGGCTTTTGGTTTACCAGGTAAAGGTAAATTCTTATTATAAACAAAAGAGATGCAGTCTGACAGCCATCTGGAAAAAGTAACCTTGGTAACTGTGTTCCCAAACTCTGGTTTAGAAAATGAAATTAACAACTGATGGTCTTTCCTGAACTGCCTTTTCCTGTGGATATAGGATCTGAGCTGCCTCTATACATCTAACATATGCAGCAAGTATTCTCCTTTGTTTGAATACCTGGGAAAAAGATTAACTTCAAATGCCACCAGAGAAATAAAACTAACACTGCTCACCAAAACGAAATAAAACACTGCTCACCAAAATGAAATAAATAGAAATAAAAGACATGTTAGTTCTAAAAGAAACTATCTTTGTAAAATACTAGATATGGAGGTTTACATAAAAGAGCCTGTAACTCTGAGATTCATCTGGCTGATGTCACTGCCACCAGGAGAATTATTTTCCAAGTAAGAAATTTTGGATCTGCTGTGGTAGTGGGTTCAAAATGGTGCCTGCATCAGAGCATGAGCATAATGGTGATGTCCCATGGAGGGGATAAGGTCTGCAATGGGATGTCTTAGTAGAAAGGTACCTCTCAGGAAAGCTTCGGAAATTTTCAGCGAATCTATTGGAATGTCTATGTCCAACATGAAAATTTGAAATTGCATCCAACTGTACATGGACAGTGACAAAGCTGGAACCTTTATCGAAGGGATCAGATAAAACTTCTAATATAGATGGAAAAGCTGCTGAAAAAGGATCCAGGCCTTTAGAGTAGGCCCAAATCAAGCATTTCTTCCATCTACTCTGGTAAATTTTTCTAGCTAACGATTTCTGAGAAGCAGAAGGAATATTGACTACTGCAGGGGAAAAGTGCAGTTGTGTACACTTACCATAAATGTAGATGTTCGAGTGTATTCACTGTTGCAGTCATCACATTTGGGTTATCTGCTTGCAGTAGCCCTCAGTCGGCCTGATTAACAAAGTCTTGGGTCCTGCGTCGGTTGCTCTCTTTTCTTCCACGATGTCAGGGGTATAAAACATGCAGTCAACGCCATTACATCAGTTTTTCTTGCTCCAGATGTCAGCTGCTCCCTTAATGGGAAACAATAAAACATATGAACAAATATACAAGGATATACCTCCAATACAAAAGCAAATACACCAAAAAGCTTTTAAGCATAGTAAGAATAGTAGAGGTATAGCCAAAGAAATTAGGGGGCTGGAGGGAGGGTAACCAGGACTGCAACAGTGAATACACTCGAACATCTACATTTATGGCAAGTGTACACAACTGTACTATGTTCTTCATCACATTTGGGTAGATTCCCAAAGCTAAGGATGGGAAGAGTAAGTTAGATAGCATTAGGACCAGCTATAAGACCCTGCAAGACTGCAGTGGCAAAGACAGCTCTGGACTTGGAGAAAATTGGCAAATGGTAATGCTTGGTGAAAGTATGTACAGAACTCCAGGTAGCGGTGTCTAGGATGGCACTGGTGGGAACACCTCTGAGAAAGGCTGTAAAGGTAGATGCAGCCCTGGTTGAATGGGGTCTGATCCCCTGTGGGATAGGTTTTCCATGGTGCTTGTAGCAGAAATGAATGCAATGGCCTACCCATTTAGAAATGGATTGTTTTGAGACAGCCTTCCCCTCTGCCCCTGCAGTAAATGCCACCAGCAGTTGTTCAGATTTCCTTTGAGATTTAGTCCTGTCCAAGTAAAATTTAAGTTGTCTGTGCACATCTAAGGAGTGGAGTATCTGCTCCCCTTTGTTCTGTGGATTGGGAAAGAAGGTTGGCAAATGAATGGACTGATTGAGAGCCACAATGGATACCACATTGGGCATGAAGTAGGGATTGGTTCTGAGGGACACCCTGTCCACATGAAAGATGAGGAAAGGCTCCACAACCATAAGGGCCTGTAATTCAGATATCCTTCTTGCTGATGTGATTGCTAAAAGAAAGGCTGTTTTCCAAGAAAGGAATTTTAAATCTGCACTAGCAGCTGGCTCGAGAGGAGGAAGAATGAGTTTCTCCAATACAAAGTTAAGGTCCCAGGCTAGAGTTGGGGCTCTCCTGGGTGGTCTTAAATTTCTGGCCCCTCTGAGGAACTGCTTGAGCAGTGGATGCGAGAAGAGGGGAGGTTCTGTGTTATAATGAGCTAAATGGGTCTACTTTAGGACCTTGAAAGTTTAATAGCTCGAATGCATATGGATCGAACCATATGCATCGAGCTATTAAACAATCGAAGTCCAAAAAAAAAAAATACACACAAAAAAAAAAAACATTTAAACTAGTGTAGGTAGGGGGGCAAGCCCCACTGCACCCCCCACTACTTAAATATACCAACTCAGAGATCGCACTAAATTGAAGTAAATGGAAATCTCCACCTACGGAGATTTCCATTTACATTTTCGATGTTTTGCACTTTCAGTGTACTTGTGTCGAGAATATCATGTTTGATATTCTCGGACTTCGAGCACATAAAGTATATCTGGGCTGAAATTTCTGAGGCGTGAATTTTGATGGAGGAAAAAGAAAGTCCCTTGTGAAGCATCTCAGTTAAGTATTGTAAAATCTGAGGTAAGCTGGGCACTGCTGTGCACATCCCTTGAGATTGGTTCCAGGCACAGAATCTTTTCCATTTTTCAGCATAAGATTTTCTAGTACTAGGCCTCCTTGCCTCTAAAATGATATCCATCACTGGTTTACTGAGAGATGGTAAAGGAGAGATTAGGTAATTAGCCAGGCTGCTAGGTTCAGGGTTTGAAGCTGAGGGAGACAGGTGCCATGGGACAAACAGTGATACACTGCACAAGAGGGGGTACCAGCGTTGGTGTGGCCAGTCTGGTGCAATCAATATCATCCTTGGTTTGTCCTGTTTGATCTTTAGCAGTACTTTGGAGAGGAGAGGCAGAGAAGGAAAGGCATAAACTGATAGGTTTTTCCAGCTGAAGGACAGGGCATTTTTTCCAGCTGAAGGACTGGGCATCCACTTTCCAAGCCTGTTTGTGGGGAGTCCTTGTTGTGTCCAACTGGTAGTTCTGGGGGGAGGCAAACAGGTCTATATCTGGGCTACCCCATTTGTTTGTCAACATGTTGAAAATCTTTGGTTCCAGTTTCCACTCGTGTGGGTCCTTGAGGATTCTGCTTAGTCTGTCAGCCAGTGTATTTAGTTTTCCTGGCAGGAATTGAGCTTGTAGATGCACTTGGTAGCTCAAGGCTGCGTTCCACAATGCCATGGCTTGTCTGCAGAGGGGGTAAGAATGGGTATCCCCCTGCTTGTTTATGTACCACATAAAAGTGGTGTTGTCCGTCTTTACCATTAATTGTCCTGGAAGAATATGGTCCTTTGAAGGCTGTCAGAGCATTCTGGACAGCTAACATTTCTTTTTGATTGATATGCAGGTGCATTTGACCTGGGTTCTATTTGCCCTGAATGCACTTCCCTGCCAGGTGAGCCCCCCATGCAATGTCTGATGCATCTGTTAGGGTTTGGGCGGCAGGGGGTAGAATGAATGGTAGTCCCTTGTTTAGGTGGCAAGCCTCTGCCCACGTAAGAAATTCCAGGCATAGGCAAAGTATGATAGGAATCATTGCTTCTAGATCCTGAGAATGTTGATACCATAGACTTTTGAGATACCACTGTAGTTTCCTCATATGCAGTCTTGCATATGGAATTAGAAGAATGCAGGAGGCCATGAACCCCAAGGCTTGCAATATTTGCCTTGCAGATAACAGGGTTTTCGAGGCCATTAGTTTGAAGTAGGTTGTCAGGTGAATTTGTTTCTCTGGCATGAGGAAAGCCATCTGGGAAGTTGCATTCAAGCTTGCTCCCAGGAATATAATCTGTTGACAGGGTACCAGGTGCGATTTCTTTTCATTTATAGTGTGCCCCAGACAAGTTAGCACCCTTTGTACAAAAGCCAGACGATTCAAAAGTAAGTCCTGGCTTTCTGCCTGAATTAGACAATCATCCAGGTATGGGTATATTTGAATATTTCTTTGCCTGCAATATGCAATGACTGGAGCTAGGCACTTTGTGAATACCCTGGGCGCAGTAGATAAGTCAAAGGGCAGTGCAGAGAACTGACGGTGCTTGTAGCCTGCTTTGAAGCGTAGGTATCTTCTGCAAATTCCCTGATTGGGATGCGCAGGTATGCTTCCTTTAAATCGAGTGTTGCCATCCAGGCATCTTTTCCTAATATAGGAAGCAGCTGATGAAGAGTCAGCGTCTTGAATTGTGGAATCACCAAAAAGGTGTTTAGAGTAGACAGGTCCAGGATAGGACGCCATTAATTGCCTTTTCTGGGTACCAGGAAAAGTCTTGAGTAGAAACCTTGTCCTTTTTCCTCTTCTGGTACAATTTGAATAGCCTTTATGCTTAAAAGAGAGAGTACTTGCTTTTGAGCCTCTGCCCACTGATTTGGGGGTAGATCTGGCCAACCGTTTGGGGTTGGTAACGTGGAGAAGTGAAATCTGTATCCTTGGGACACTATATTTAAAACCCATTTTTCCTGGGTAATGAGTTCTCAGTTTTTTGCCTGCAGACCAATCTTTCCTCATAAAGGAGCAGTCAGTTGAGAAGTGCTTGGAAGTTTTAAACTCAAGTCATTGAGACAGCTTTCCATAGGGGGGAGTCTTACTACTCGCAGATTTGGAAGCGGAAGCCCCCCACTGCTGTCTTGTGCATACACTGGGACTGAAACTTGGGGTTTCTGCTGGGTCTGGGTTTGGGTTTGGATTGAGAAGGCCTGGAAGAGGCAGGAAAGGACCAATTCTTAGAAGGCCAATGCCTACTAAATCTTGGAGGCTGAACTTGTAAGAAATCTTTAACAGTTGGCATAGATTTAGTTTTATCTTCCATCTTTTTAAGAACTTCCTCTGCTTTGTTACCAAACAGGCGGCCCTGATTTAAGGGAGCATCCAACAATTTAGCTTTAACATGATCAGGCAAAGATTGTTCCTTAAGCCAAGCATGCCTTTAAGTACAGACTCAGTGACAGCAGCCCTGCAAGAGGCCTCTAAAGAATCAAACCCACATTGCAAAGTATGTTTTCCAACCTGTTCATCAGAATGCATTAAATCCTGCAATTCTTTATTTTCAGCACAGTCAGGAATCATCATTTTCTGTTTAAGCAATCCAATAATATGTTGTTGATACTTTAACATATGAAGCTGACAGTTTAAGGCCCTAATGGCCAAGGTTGCAGAAGTGTATACCTTCTTACCCCATCTATCCAGCGCCCTGGAATCTCTATCAGAAGGGGTAGGATTTTTGGCAGTAGAAGCCTTAATGGCCTTGGGTCCCTGTGAAATAGTCTCAGGATCCGCAATAGGATTTTTAAAAAGGAACTTGTGAGAATCAGGAACCCTGTAATATCTATCAGGTTTTCTGGGAGCAGGAAGCAAAGAATCAGGGGCCAAACTAGACTCCGAAAAGGCATCATCAACAATGTCTAGTACAGGAGGGATAGCCAAGGCAGGAGTAAGAAGTCCCTAAGCCTCTTTTTCGAATCTGAGAAATCCTGGCTTTCCCACTAGAAATGCTCCCTTAGAGTATGCAAGGTTTCACCAAAAAAGAAATCCTCTGGAGGGGAAGCAGAGGGAATAGAGTCCTCTACATCAGAAACCTCATAAGTAGATAAGGGTATCCAGGTCATCAGAAGAAACAGAAATATCAGAATCCTGGTCAGAAGGTTCATAAGCAAATTCAGTCCTAGGTCTCTTAGAAGAGGATGGTTGGCTTCCTCTGATTAAAGTTATAAGGTCTTCATCCATTCTTATAATTTGTTTATTTAGGCATAGAGGCCTGAGCATGCGGCCTAGGCGTCAGTTTTCTAGGCATGGTTTGAGTTTTAGGTCTTAAAGAAGAAGGTGGCATTGGTTTAATATGCAAGTGAGTAGGCCTGAATACATCCTCAGAAGCCAGTGCCTGCAACGTGACTCCGGACCCATCCAAGGTTGAGACGTCCGCAGGTTCCACAGTTGAAGCATCTCGCGGCATACCGGACTTTGAATGGGTCTCAGTAGATGCCTGTGAATCAGAAGTAGTGGGTATCAAGGGCTGCGAAAGCGCCTCAATGAGTACCGGCGAATTGGCAACTGGCTTAGGAGAAGTATTGTCGGCAGCTTTGGACCTAGGCAGCCTGTCTCGGTCTTTATCTTTGCGTTTTTTTGGAATACCGATAGATGGCTTACCGACGGCATATCTGGATAATTGAACCGAGAACCGAAATATTTAGAGGTGTAAATATACCGACGATGGATAGTGCATTGGTTAAAATAAGGCACAAAACAGACAGCAAGGTATGTCGTGGTCAGGGCCTAGGCAAGGAATACAGTACGAAAGAAAATCTTTGTGAGGTATTTGCTTTCCACAAGAAATGCAATTATTAACTTTTACTGACATCAGGAAGGAGCAAGAAAAAGTTTCCCCAGCGGGGTACTTGGCTTTAGTTGAAGACTTTGGTTCTGAAACTCGAAAACAAAAATTTCGGGAGCCGGCCGACCGGCACTTGCAAACTGCTTCTGCTTCAGGCACCGCATGGCAAGAAAGACTGATGTAATGGCATCGGCTGCACGTTTTATACCCCTAACGACCTGACGTCATGGAAGAGACAGCAACCGACGCAGGACCCAAGACTTTGTTAATCAAGCCGACTGAGGGTTACTGCAAGCAGATAACCCAAATGTGATGACTGCAACAGTGAAACACAAAGAACATGCATGGTGTCTCTGGCTATTAAAATTGGAGGAACCTTGCAATTTACTTCATGGACTTCTGGTCTGAAGGAGTCAGTCTAGATGAGTAGGTCAGTAGGTTTGGATAATGATTCAACATCCGAGGGGGCTGCACAAAAAGAGGCCACAGGTAGGAGAACTGTGTCTGTTAAGAGACAAAAGACAGCAAAGATGATCACCCTGACCTTGCTTTGTCTTGCTTTTTGTATATATTTTGTCATTACGGGCAATGGGAGAAAAGCATTTAGGAGCTCCAGGGGCCACTTGTGGACCAAAGTTTCCTTTGTTGACGGTCCCTGTAGAGGGCTAAGGGCAAAATACCTACTGCATTCGCTATTTAGATAGTATACAAAAAGTTTGCAGCAAGGCTGGCCCTAGGAACTGAATATTAAATGTGTCACTGAAGGATTGAGGGACCACTTGTGAGGCATCAGGACTGCTCTGCTCAATTTGTCCTCTGATACACTGGAAAACCCCAGGATGTGCTTTGCTGTCAGAAAGCGTTGTAAAGACATTGCCCATTTCCAGTCTTTCATGACCTCTCGACAGACAATAAGAACATGTTCCCCCTTGTTTGCTGATGTATCATACCACTGTCATGTTGTCAGTCTGCATGGAAATCACACCCTTCAGGAGGAAATCCTGAAATGCCTGCAACTCTAGGAGGACTGCTCTCAACTCCAAGACACTGATGTGATGAATGACCTCTAGTGATGACCATGTACCTTGGACCATTCTCTCTTTGAAAGGACTCCTCCCCCCCATCCTAGTGACCTATGGTCACTGTTGCAATCGACAATTCCGACTGGAAAGGATGACCCTCGGTTACACTCAGGGATGTCGTCCACCAAGCTACATGTTTGCAGACCTCATAGTTTGGATTTTTTGAATGTACAGGATGAACAGATTGAGACCACTGTACTGTTAAAGTCCACTGCAGTACTCTGATGTAGTATCTGGCTAAACAGACCATAAGTACTACTGATGGCATGAGGCTTAAGAGACACAGAACTAACCTCACTGTTAGTGATAGGTGATTCAGTAGTTGTAATGCTGTGAGAAAGTGACAGAACTCTGGGCTGGAGAAAGCTATTTGCAGTTTGGTGTCTAGTTGGCATCCTATAAACTTGATTTGCTGTATTGGAGTTAGGAGTAACTGTAAATCTACCAAAATGTCAACTAAGTCCAGTAATGACTGAAGTACCTGGACCAGGTGGAGTAACAGTAGATGCTCTGAAGTAGCAGTGAGGAACCAATAGTGGATGTACAGGAAAATTCTTCTCCCCAGCAGACACAGGTGTGCCACTAGCATTGTCATGATCCTGGTGAACACCCGGGGGGCTGTGGTGAAACTGAATGGCTGTGCCTGTAATTGGTAGTGAATGACTATCAGGCAGAAGCAGAGAAATGTCCTGGATTGCTTTGCTATTTTGGCATGACAGCAGAACTGGAAATCTATGGACATCCAATCGTCTTTCCTCAATAGAGGTATAATAGACTGTACTGTGACCATCTACAATTTTCTCTGTTTCACAAACTGGTTTAAGTAACTAAGATCCAAAATAGGTCCAGCATCCCCAATTTTCCTCAGTACTAAATAGAATCTGGAATAGACTCCAGAGTCTAATTTGATGTATAGAACCAGTTGGATGATGCTTTTTCCTAGTAGCTTTGAAATTTCTATGGTTGCTAAGTCCCACTGACTGGGTGGAATATCAGGGACTTTCTTTTTCTGAGGTGGAAGGGAAACTACGATGAACATCTGGAATTGAATAGCCTCTGGATATCATCTTTAGCACCCAGGAATCTGAAGTTGCTCTGTGCCAGGCTTGAAGGTGCAAGGGCAGGTTCCCCCTGAATTCCTCCAGAGTGCATCAGCCAGGTAAACATTCAGGACTGCTGAAAGGCTTTCTAAGAAAAGGGATCATGAAATCCTTGGTTATGCAGTCCGCCTCTGCCTCTAGGGAATCCTTGGTTATGCAGTCCACCTCTGCCTCTAGGGAACCTTTACCACCTAGGGAGTGGTGTAAAGTAATCTGATTTGCAGAACCACATCTTCCTCCATGATCTCTGGTTCCTAAAGAAAGTTCTTTGTGGGGTAGAAAAAATGTACACCCACCGCAGTGCGTGTCTTAGCATCCTGTTGACTCCTGGTGAGTGTCTCTCTAACTTAAGATCCAAACAAGTTGGAACCATCATTAGGGGCATTTACAAACAACAAATTAAAACATTTCGCAAAGCAACCAAGGTGTATCCAGGTATGGTGGCTCATGGTGATGATGGTGCCTGCTACTTTGGCCATGTCATCAGCTACATTAGACAGTAAATGCATGGCCACATTTGAACAGGACTGCAGGGTTGGAAAACTAAGTCCCTGTTTTCTGAACATCCGCAGGTAAAATCTGCGGGAGGGACTTTGTGATCTCTCTGGTCAGGTCTTTTTGGAATCTTGTTAAATAAGCCAAATAGTTCAGCAATCCAAGGGCAAAAGTTCCTGATGCATAGGCCTGCTTCCCAAATCTGTACATCACCCTAGGTTCTCTGATAGGAGGATGAAAGTACAGTTGTGTACACTTACCATAAATGTAGATGTTCGAGTGTCTTCACTGTTGCAGTAATCACTGTAGGGTTCTTCCTGCCGTCAGGCAGCCCTCGGTCAGCCAGAATCCCAAAGTCTGGGTCTGGCGTCGGCTGTGCAGTCATGCTCCCTGACGTCAGAGCGCCAGGAGTACAAAGCTGTCAGCCGACGCCATGTTCTCCAGTTTTTCTTGCCCCAGATGTCAGGTGCCCAAAAGTGAAGGCTAATAGTGAAACAAAAATGTAACATACAACAAACCCCATACCCTGTAGCAAATACACCTCAGAAGAAGGGTGAAGTAGGAAACCACACTAATAAAAGTATAAGAGGGGACAGGAGGATGGGTAACCCAGACTGCAACAGTGAAGATACTCGAACATCTACATTTATGATAAGTGTACACAACTGTACTATGTTCATCGTGTTTCACTGTTGCAGTCATCACTGTAGGGTTGAATCCCAAAGCTGAGATAAAGGGCGGTGATTATAGAGTAGAAGGGGCGGCTAGAAGGCCCTGCAAGCCTGCAGAAGCAAAGCCTGCCTTGGACTTAGAATAAAGAGGGGGATTATAGTGCTTAGAGAAAGTATGCACTGAAGTTGCAGCTTCCAAAATATCTTTGGTAGGTACTCCCCTGAGAAAGGCAGCTGAAGTAGCAGCAGCTCTGGTAGAGTGAGTCCTAGTTTTTTCTGGGATTTGCTTTCCATGATGAGAGTAACAAAATCTGATTCCATGAGCAATCCATTTAGAAATGGTCTGTTTTGAAACAGCTTTGTCTTGGGAATTTGCTGCATAGGAAACAAACAATTGCTCTGTTTTCCTGATATCCTTGGTTCTGTCCAGGTAAAAACGAAGCTGCCTGTGCATGTCCAAGGAATGCAAAATCCTTTTCCCCCTTATTTTGTGGATTAGTGAAAAAGGTTGGCAGGTGAATAGTTTGGTTTAAAGCCACTTTAGAAACCACTTTAGGCATGAAGGTAGGATTAGTCCTTATAGAGACCCTGTCTTGATGAAAAATAATATAAGGTTCCACAGCCATGAGAGCTTGTAACTCCGAGACTCTCCTGGCTGAAGTCAAAGCCAGTAGGATAGCTGTCTTCCATGATAAATACTTAATATCAGATGTGGCAGCAGGGTCAAAAGGAGGCAGAGTAAGTTTTTCCAGAACATAGTTGAGGTCCCAGGCAGGTATGGGTGGTGTCCCTGGGGGCCTTAAATTCTTTGCTCCTCTGAGATATTGTTTCAGTAGTGGATGTGAAAAGATTGGAGGATCTGTATTGTAATGTGCAGAGATAGCTGAGGCATGTGTTTTTATGGAGGAAAAGGATAAACCCTTATGTAACATGTCTGTCAGGTAATGTAAAATCAATGGAATGTTAGGAATGAGAGGATCCGAATTCTGAGCATGCATCCAGGTGCAAAATCTCTTCCATTTACCTTCATAAGATTTTCTAGTGCTAGGCCGTCTGGCTTCTAAGATGACATCCATGACCTGTTTGGGAAGATTAGGATTAATCATAGGCCCTGAATACGCCAGGCTGCCAGGTTGAGAGTTTTGATACAAGAGTGCAGAACCTGGCCCTGGTGTTGGGACAAAAGATTTGGAATCGGAGGTAGAATCCAAGGAGGCTCCTGGGGTAGATTCATCAGTGTTGATTACCAAAATTGACTAGGCCAATTTGGGGCCAGTAAAATCATCTTGGGTTTGTCCTGCTTTATCTTTAATAACACCTGTGGAAGAAGAGGTAGAGGAGGAAAGGCAACTGAATGAGAGAGCATCCACTTTCCATGCTAGTTTGCGATATGTCCTTGTGCAAAAAATCTGTAACTGGTAGTTGAGGGGGATGCAAATAGATCTATATCCGGGCAGCCCCAGGCTTCTGTAATCATCTTGAATATTTGGGTGTCTAGCATCCACTCGTGTGGGTCTGACAGGTTCCTGCTCAGGCTGTCTGCCAGAATATTTAGTTTCCCTGGCAGGAACTGAGCTTGTAGGTCCACTTTGCAAGCTAGAGCTGTGTTCCATAGAGTCATGGCTAGTCTGCAAAGGAGGTAAGAGTGTGAACCCCCTTGCTTATGTACCACATAACTGTGGTGTTGTCTGTCCGTATCAGCAGTTGTCCTGGCTGTAGAAGATCCCTGAAAGCCAAGAGGGCATTCTGTACAGCTAACATTTCTTTTAAATTGATATGTAGGTGCTTCTGATCCTCTGTCCAAAAACCTTACAGGCCTTTCCCCTGCAAGTGGGCTCCCCATGCGTAATCCGAGGCGTCCGTGGTTAACACTTGGTTGGCTGGAGGTAGACTGAAGGTTTTCCCTTTGTTTTGAAGACATGCCATGGCCCACCAATGGAATTCCTTTTGTAGGCAAGGCAAGACAGCAATCTGTGTGTGTAGACTGTGGCAATGCTGGGACCATACACTTTTTAGGTACCATTGTATTTTTCTCATATGCAGTCTTGCATATGGTATGAGAAGGATGCAGGAGGCCATGTAACCCAAAGCCTGCAGGAATTTCCTTGCAGTTAGCCGAGACATTAACGCCAGGGTTTTGAAAGACACTGGACACTACAGACACTGGATCCTACCCAGTTCGGCTTTGTTAAGGGCAGATCCTGCCTCTTAAACCTGGTTGATTTCTTTGAAACAGTCACCAAGGCCATTGACGAGGGGAAGGTGGTCCACACAGCCTACCTGGACCTCGCAAAAGCCTTCGATACAATACCCCACTCGGGCATTATAGATAAGCTCACCAGCTTAAATATAAACCCCTATGTCACTAGATGGATTGCAAACTGGCTCAAGGACAAAACCCACATGGTTAGAATTGCTGGAGCCATGTCAGACTCCAAACCAGTTACAAGTGGTGTCCCACAAGGCTCAGTCCTGGGACCTCTCTTGTTCGGTATATATTTCTCGGAGGTACAGGCCAACATGGAAGGACTGTGGCTGACCAAGTTCGCAGATGACTGCAAACTGGGCGCCATAATCAACTTGCCAGCCGACACAAGCATCCTCCAAAAGGGCCTCATAGAAACAGACAACTGGTGCCAGAGCCATGGCCTCAAGCTAAATGCCAAAAAGTGTATAGTCATCCCCTTTGGCAAAAACAAAGTGCCCACAAATTACCACATAGGTGGTAATCCATTAAGTACAGAAGTAATTAGGGACCTGGGGACCCAAGTTGATAGCAATCTCTCATTTGACAACCACGTGGCCAAAGTAGTTAGAAAAACATTGTATATAGCCCACCTAATCATGAAGGGATTCACATCTAGATCAGGGGAGGTCATCGTGCCTCTTTACTCATCCCTCATCAGGCCCATAATTGAGTACAATGCCCCTTTTGGGATGTACCTTACCAGACACCTGCAGCAACTGGAAAGACCCCAAACGTACCTCACCAAGAGGATCAAAGGGCTCAAACAGATGCCATATGCTGCCCGGTTAAAGAAACTCCAGCTCTACTCAGTGGCATACCGCCTGTTCAGAGGCGATCTGTGCCTGACGTATAAAGCCATGTCCAACCCGGAATTAATGGACATGCTGCACCTCAGAAAATCCAAATCCCATCGAGCTACTCGCTTGAGAGACTTGAACCTCAGCACTGAAATAAATAGGACATGCTGGAGGGACAGATTCATAACACAGAGGCTCCCTTCACTCTGGAATAAAATCCCAGTCCAGATTAGGCAGAGTCCCTCATTGACTCTCTTCAAGAGGAATCATGATGAGTGGATGGGAGATCGTAGGTTTACCCCAGGTATCACTTCAGTGTCACTGTTAGACAGAGGCACAAGTATACTAACCTCGAAAAAGGGCATAGCAAAATTAATTTAAAATGGGTGGCGAAAGCCAAACACATTCTGGCTAGGCTTATAAATGCCCTAGGGCAGATAGCCTAGTATGAACCTATGAACCTATGAAAGTTGAAACCAGCTGAAGTTGTTTTTCGGATGTCAGGAATGCCATCTGGGTTGTTGTGTTTAGAAGAGCACCCAGAAAAATTATCTGTTGTGTGGGAGTCAAATTTGACTTTTTTATGTTCACAGTGAATCCCAGGTACTTGAGTAGATTTTGAACAAATTCCAGGTGCTGGAGTAGGAAATCCTTGCCGTCTGCTTAAATAAGGCAGTCGTCCAGATAAGGGTAAATTTGAATTCCCTTGAGCCTGCGGTAAGCTACTACTGGTGCCCGGCACTTGGTGAAGACCTTGGGTGCAGTAGACAAGCCAAAGGGCAGCGCAGAGAATTGGTAATGTTTTAAGCCGGCCTTGAACCAGAGATATTTTCTGCACTCCTGTCTGATGGGGATGTGTAGGTAAGCCTCTTTTAAATCCAATGTCACCATCCATGCATTTTTGCTCAACATTGGCAGGAGCTGCTGCAGAGTAAGCATCTTGAACTTTGGTATCTCCAGGAAAGTATTTAATACTGACAGATCCAGGATGGGTCTCCAGGAATTTTGTTTTCTGGGAACTAGAAAGAGCCTTGAGTAAAAGCCTTGCCCTGTCTCTGATTGTGTAACCAGTTCTATGGCCCTCATAGCCATGAGAGATCCCACCTGGTTTAATGCCTCTGCCCATTGGTGTTTTGGTAGGTCTGGCCATCCGTTTGATCTTGGCAAGGTATGAAAATGGAATTTGTAACCTCTTGAAACTACATCCAGAACCCACTTGTCTTGGGTTATGTACGTCCAATTTTGGTGAAAAAGAGAGAGTTTTCCTCCTAGAGGGGCTTCCAGGAGAGAGGTTCCTGGAGCCATGCAGGGGGAGTCATTGAGCCTGTTTTCTGTAAGATTGAGACCTGTCCTCTCCACCCCTGGGGGTGGAAGCACTCCACTGTCTAGGTCTGTAAGAGGTCTGTGCTTGGGCCCTCCCTCTGGAGCACCTGTATCTACCCCTCTGAGGCCTGTCCGAGCTGGGAAAGGACCAATTTTTTGTTGGCCAATTTCTGCTAAATCTTGGGGGCTGAACTTGTAAGAAATCCTTAACTGTTTGCATGGATTTTGCCTTATCCTCCATTTTCTTTATCACCTCTTCAGCCTTAGACCCAAACAAAACATTATGCTGAACAGGAGCATCCAGTAACTTTGCTTTCACTTGATCAGGCAAGTTTTGTTCCTTTAATCAAGCATGTCTTCTAATGACTGTGCCAGTGGCAGCCGCCCTGCATGAAGCCTCCAAGCCATCAAAACCACAGTGTAAGCCATGCTTCCCTACCTGCTCAGTAGCATGTAGCAAATCGTGTAGTTCCTTATTATCTGCACAAGCTGAAATGGTACCTAGCTTTTGTTTCATAACAGACAGCAGAAATTGCTGATATTTTAGCATATGAAATTGACAATTTAAAGCCCTAATGGATAAAGTAGCTGAAGTGTACACTTTTTTGCCCCATCTCTCCAAAGCTCTGGAATCCTTATCTGACAGAATAGGGTTTTTAGCAGAGGTGGCCTTAGGACCCTGAGAAATGGTTTCTGGATCAGCAACAGGATTTTTATAAAGAAACTGGTGGGAGTCAGGGACCCTGTAATATCTGTCAGGCTTTGCAGGAGCTGGAGGAAAGGAGTCAGGAGTTAAATTAGCCTCAGAAAAAACATCATGCACAATATCCAAAATAGGAGGAATAGCCAGGGGTCTGTGTTGCGGAAGA
Source organism: Protopterus annectens (assembly GCF_019279795.1). Taxonomy (NCBI): domain Eukaryota; kingdom Metazoa; phylum Chordata; order Ceratodontiformes; family Protopteridae; genus Protopterus; species Protopterus annectens. Next base: position 591,558,298 of record NC_056749.1, read on the forward strand.
AGAAGGAAATCCTTAAGCCTTCGCTTAGATTCAGAGTACTCCTGTCCTTCCCAGTGAAAATGTTCCCGCATGTCATGTAAAGTTTCCCCAAAAGAAAAATCCTCAGGGGGAAAAGCTGAAGGAATGGATTCCTCAGCATCGGAATCCTCATAAGGAGGGAAAGTATATTCTTGCTCAGAGGAAGACACTGAAGAAATAGATGCCTGATCAGAGGATTCATAATCCAATTCTTGCCTTGGCCTTTTGTCTGGAGGGGGATGTGAACCTCTAATCATAGTTAGTAAGTCTTCCGCCATTTTGAGCATTTGTTTCTGAGGCTTGGGTCCCGGATCAGAAGTGGCCTGGGCTTGAGTCTTTGATTTAGAAGGAGTCTTCGCCTTTGTCTTTGGCTTTGTCTTTATTTGAAGCTGTGTAGGCCTGAAACCCCCCTCGGAAGCCGGTACCTGTACAGCGGCTCTGGACCCATCCGGGGGAGCATTGTTCGAAGGTCCCGCAGCTGTAGTACTCAAAGGCCTAGTTGGCTCCACGTGGGAGTCCATTTCGGCAATCGGTTCTGTAATGGCCGACGACAGGGGCTGTGAAAACGCCTCACTGACGACAGCCAAACCTGTAGCTGGTTCTACTTGTAAACCGTCGTCTGATTTGGACCTCGGAGGCCTGTCCTTATCCTTGCGTCGTTTGTGAACTCCGGTAGTCGGAAGAGAGTCCGACGACATGTTGTAATTAAATCGCCTGCCAAAGTAGTGAAAAGCAAAATCGCATCTCCGCTTAATAGTACGTTGGTTAAATCTAGCACAAAACCGACAACTAGCTACGTCCTGGTCGGGGCCTAAACCAGGAATACAGTAAAAGTGGAAATCCTTATGAGGTATTTGCTTCCCACAAGAAATACAATTATTAACTTTTTCTGACATCGGACTGGAGCAAGAAAAAAGTTTCCCCAACGGGGTACTTAGCTTTGAGAAGAAGAAGAAAGTCTTCGGAATGAAGCACGAAAAATATCAGGAGTCAGCTGACCGGCACTTGCGAACTGCTTCCACCGCACGGCACGAAAGACTGGAGAACATGGGGTCGGCTGGCAACTTTGTACTCCTGGTGCTCTGACGTCAGGGAGCATGACTGCACAGCCGACGCCGGACCCAGACTTTGGGATTCTGGCCAACCGAGGGCTGCCTGCCTGCAGGAAGAACCCTACAGTGATGACTGCAACAGTGAAACACGATGAACATCAAACTTTCTTCCAATAGTTCTTTTCTGGCGGCTGCTGCTACCACCACTGAATCCAGTGGTGGACCTTTACTCTAGTGGTTCCTGTCTTTAGGCACATCCAAGATGAGATCGGCTTTTGACTTCCAAGATGGTTGCACATTGCTTAACATCTTAATTTTAGCTCTTTCAGTGGGAAACAATCTCAGAAGAGACAGCCAGTGAACTTGTCATTTTGGAAAATTTTCAGTAACTGACTACTAAGTGCACTGCCTGGGTGCCAGCAAAAGAGAAACTCAGAGAACCTGAATGAAAATCGTTCACAAACGGTGAGGAATACTAAAGATGAAATCCTACCAGCAGAAAGAGTCGATTCTGACAAACCTGTGGCAAAAGGACAAAGTACTAAAAGTGGGAAACGAGCGATTATGAAAAATGATTACTCACTGTACACCAGGCAGAAGAGAAGTAGATTTATTCCAGTAACCAGAGAATGTCGAGAAGCAGGTGTGAGATTCAAGCTGCTGTATCCAGCTATTTCCAGAATACCCACTCCTGGAGGTTCAAAATAGTTTCTGATGTGGAAAATGCTAAGGAGGAAATACAAGTCTGTACAACAAAAAGTGAGCTATCAGACAGAAGGATATTCTGCTTCTTGTTCTTCTGGTAATAAAGTCCAGAGAGAGAGAGACTATGCCAGTAAAACCTTTTACAATGTTTCAAAAGAAAATGCTTGAGAGACAGAAAAAGCATAAGAGTTGACTAAAACAGCAGTCCCGAACCACTGGGCCATGGATCATTTGGTACCGGACCGCACAGAAACCTTTAGACAGGGAGTGAAAACAAAAAAGTGAACGTGCATGTATGTGTGAGTGTGTTTATGTTTCTGTCTGCGTGTGTAAATAAATGTGTGTATGAAAGCAGAGGAGACTGTGTGTGAGAGATTGACAGAGTGATAGCAATCTTGTGCGAGAGAATGCAAGCATGAAAGCAGAAATGTATGTCTGTGTGTGAAAGTAGAACAGACTGTGTATGTGTGTGTATGACACAGTGAACAGTGAGATCAATCGAGCTGTTATTTTACACTTGCCAAAAAGAGATTTTGCTGTTTAGCGAGTGTAAAATAAAAATAAATGAAATGGAAAAAAAGTGTGTGTGTGCGCGTGTATATGTTTCTGTCTGTGTTTGCATGCTCATCTGTGTGTGTGAGAGAGAGAGAGAGTGACAGCAATCCCTGGCAGCAGCAGCATCAGTTAAGGGGTTTGCGTACCTCTCAACCATACACAGCTCAACCTCTCGCACAATTACTCTGGACAGAGCACACTCAACCTCTGTGCACAAAAAATCTGGACAAAGTCTGCAAAATAGTAAGAAATTGTAAATACTGCTCTCATAAACTTAGTAAGTTGATAGAATGCAAGTTCTTGTGTTACCATGCATTTTCTGAAGGATACGAAGTCTGAAACTCAAATGGCTGTCATTATATAATGACTTCTGTCATAACTTAAATCGCCACAAAAAATCCAGAAAGCCACAGATTTTTATGAGGAACAGACCAAAAATATGCAGTAAAAATCTAGACATTCTGGGAAAATCTGAACAGCTGAGAAGTATGATAGAGCCAAGTATAATAGGGACAGATTTTAAACATTGCTCTTATAAACTTAGAAAGTTGCTAGATTCAGAAAAAGGTTTCTACTAAGTTTGCTATCTCTCGATCATACCTCTCAACCTTTCACACAAATCTGGATAGAGCCACAAATAATATGGACAGAGTTTAAATATTGCTGTTGCAAAATTAGAAAGTTGCTAGATTCAGAAAAAGGTTTCCATTAGGTTTGTGTACCTCTCAACCTCTTGCACAATGAATCTGGATAGAGCCACAAATAGGGGCAAATTTAAGTATTGCTTTTATAAACTTAGAAAGTTGTTAGAATATGCACTGAAAACCCTGCTTCCTTTTCCAGCATCCTATCTTTGTGAAGCTGGGTTTTCTACAATGACAGCAACCAAAACAACATTATGGAGTAGACTGAACGTAAAGAACACACTTCAGGTGTCAGTCTCCCATCACCCCTAGATGGGTCTGCCTTGTTACAAGGAAACATCTCAGGGCTCCCATTGATTCTGCATTATGGTGAGTTGTACTTATTATGCACTTTATTATGCTTTACTTTTGTGTGCATGCGATGGCCGGTCTGTGGAAAATTGTCTGAAACCAGTCCTTGGTGCAAAAAAGGTTGGAGAACGCTGTACTAGAAGAACCAGGAGTACATTGGAAATGAAGCAGAGACTGGATTTGGGAGATGGAAATCAACAGGAAGAAAACAAGCAACTCAGAAACAGACAAGTGTGGGATTACAAAGCATTGATTACATTTGTGAAACATGGCAGAACAGGAAAACCTGGAAATACTGGACTTCTTTGACTTTGTTAAACTTGTAGGGGACGCCAAAGAATATGCCCTACTTCATGTCATTAATGCTTGGAAGAACATTCAAGAGGAGGAAGATGAAGGAACGAGTTAATTGTAAGAAAAACAAAATTTTGTTCTTAACAGTAGTATTTTTATAATGCATGACATAACCTGCATGCTATAAAGTAAACTTTCGCATTTATTTCAAAGTGTAATAGCGATACCAAAGTAAACAGGTACCCCTGCTTTTCCCTTCTTTATTTCTCCCTGTTCTAAGAAATTTAGGCACTGCAATGAAAAAAAGAGAAGAAAAGTCTGGACAACAGAGCAGGGTACAAGACAAACTGATATGTTTTTTTTTTTTACTCTTGCACAGGGAAATTACTGGATTAAGGCCCTTGGCTTGATCTAGTAACAAGTTTTAAGGGGAAGCAGATAAATGAAAAGGAGCACTGAATATAACATTTTCCCCAAGCAAATTGAGACAAAACTGTGGTAGAAGGACAAAGTGCTAAAGGTGGGAGACAGAGTACTTGGGGAAAATGATTACTTGCTGTACACCAGGCAAAACAGGAGTAAAGTAGCGGTAACTATGTATCTGGTTCTCATGTCTCTATGGAGACAATCTGATACGGGGCAATAAAAACAGAATACTTCTTTCTTTCAATGGCTAGGAGGTGATGTTTTTGAAAGCATTCAAGTGTTTTTCTAATATGGGAGCGGAATAAAGACAAGACAAAAATGAACAGCACTTATTGCAAGTTGAAGCATAGGATGTACCATATGTCTTAACATGGATAAACCTCCTTATAGGTTAATCCAAGTCAGTGAGAGTGGCTGCCAGTCTGGGACAATTGTTCTTATTAGGAGCGTTAAACATCAATATTTGAATATGTACATAGTTTTGTGTGTTAGTATTAATTTAAAAGGTTTTAGGGAGTGTTCTTGTGTTTTATTTTTGTTTGAGAGTTTTCACTAAAACAAAACATTTTGTAAGATGTGACATGGGTTCAAATGGATGACAAGAAACAATTGTATAGAAGACCAACCTCCCAAGCATTTGTGTATGCATGCAACACAAAACAAGTAGAAATAACTTCCAAGCATGACAACACAGTATATATCATCTTTAAATATGAATCTCACAGATTTATACAAAAGACAGAGTTTAGTATACTATATTAAAAATACAGAGTGCAACTAATTAATCTACAGGAGACACATTTGAAAATAAATGAGCATGTGAATTTGATAAAGGATTTCAGGATGGCTATTCAGCAGAATATCTAGGACAAAGGAAAAAGGGAGTACTTATATTAATTACAAGAGGAGCTCCAACAGTGATAGAGGGGGGGGGGAGTTAATAATGGTAGATTTGTAGTACTAAGGGGCTACTGTCAAGGGAGGAGGATTACATTGACATGTACGTGTATTCCACCTAAAACTTATAATGGAGCATAAGAACATTTTCAGAGAAGTAATCATTCTTCAGCAGGGAATATTACTTATAGGTGGAGACTGGAATTTGATTTGCAGCAGTGAGGATGCATCTGAGGGATGAAGAAAGGAAAATATAGCAAAAGAGGGTAGATTTTGAATAAATTTATGAAAATATTTGGCATAGAACATGTGAATTCAGTATTAGGTGTTTATAGTGAATGTACATATTATTCCCCAAAGTACAAAAACTGGGCTAGGCTAAACAGAAATTATATTTCACAGGAACGTGCATTTAACTGAAAGTTTTGATATGCATCCAATAACTATTTCAGATCACGTGCCAATAATAACTAAAATGAAAATGCAGGGTAATGAAATAAAATGAGACACTGATACTTTCACACTTATCTCTTAAAGAGAGGAATTTAAGGAGTGGGGTTAGAAATTATTCTTGAGTTATTAGGGAAGATAGCACTTCCTTCTGAAAATATAACTAGGGAGTGTGTTAAAATTAAAGTGGAGTTTAAAAATAGGATTGAAATAAGAATGATATCATTAAGAAGCAACAAAAATCATTTACAGCGACTGACAAAAGGTTAAAGTATTGCAGAATGGGGGGAATCTCACAGAACAGGAACAGCAATTGCAGAATGCTAAACAGAAAATATGGGCTTACACTAATATGCATGAGTTTAGAAAGACTGCTGTTAAGCAACTGTTTTTTGATAACTCCTCAGCACAAAAACCTTTATGCTCTGGCAACAGAAGGTAGAAAGGGTTGTTTCCAAGCTTAGGGAGCCTATAACAAGGAAGATAACCAGCGATCCAGTAGAGGTACTAGAAACATTTTGGAAATTTTATGAAAATCTTTTTAAAGCAGAGAAATATGGAAATCAAGAAAATGTTCAAACGTAAATGTTTATGGAAGAATTAAATATGCCAAAGTTATAGTTAGATGAGGCTCAATTATTACCAGTTAGGATTGGAGATGAGATAAAATGGTGATGTATAACCAATCCACAAAAAATCCCCTTGAACAGATGGTATTCTTGTGGAAGTTTGAAGGGAAGAAACTGATAAAAATCTAAAAGGTTTTGCTTAACAGTGTTTTAAAAGGAGAACATCATTGAAGAAAGTGGTAGTGGCTGTAAATCCTGAAGATAGGAAGACCAATCAGATCCAGTTTCACACAGGCCCATTTCAATTCAAAACCAGGATTATAAAGCATTTAAGTCTATAATGGCTAAAAGAATGGCAAAGGTGATGCCAAAATTGATAGATATGGAACAATGTAGTTTTCTAGAGGGGAGGGAAACATTTGACAACATTAACAGAACAATGATGTTCCAGAGGGGGAATGCTCAAGAAACAACTGGGATTTTGGATGCAGATTGTTAAAGGAGAATAATAACCATACAAAATATTATATTCATAAACTTGCAGAAAGTGTTGAAAGACAGAACAGTTGTTTCCACTTACAATAAATGTAGATGTTCGAGTCTATTCACAGTTGCAGTCATCACATTTGGGGGTTATCCTGCCAGGGTAGCCCTCAGTCGGCCTGAATACCAGAGGCTTAGTATTTCTGCATCGGTTGCTGTCGCTTCAGGACTGACATCAGATCGTCAGTAGTATAAAGTAAGGCAGCCAACGCCATTACATCAGTTTTTCTTGCCCTGTCAGGAGCCCCCCAAGTGGGAGCCAGGGTATGGTGGAAGAACCTCACCACTAGAAAGTAAATACCAACAATTCCTTGTAAGGAGAGAGAAAGAAAAAAAGGGGGATGGAGGGAGGGAAACCAGGACTGCAACAGTGAATACACTTGAACATCTACATTTATGGTAACTGTACACAACTGTACTATGTTCTTAGTGTTTCACTGTTGCAGTCATCACATTTGGGTTGATTCCCAAAGCTGAGCAAAAGGGTGGAGAGGTAGTCAATAAGACTAGGGGCTGGCTAGGAAGCAATGCAAGACTGCAGTGGCAAAGCCTGCCCTGGATTTGGAGAAGATAGGCAGGTGGTAATGCTTGGTGAAGGTGTGAACAGATGTCCATGTTGCAGCCTCCAGATGTCCCTGGTTGGGACTCCTCTGAGGAAAACTGCAAGGTGGAGGCTGCTCTGGTACAGCGATTCCTGACCTCCTTAGGGGGAGGTTTCCCATGTTGCTTGTAGCAGAAATGGATGCAGTGTGCTATCCATTTGGAAATAGTTTGTTTGGATATGGCTTTGCCCTCTGCTCCTGCAGCAAAGCTGACTAACAATTGATCAGTCTTTCTGAATGATTTAGTCCTGTCTAGGGAGAATCTGAGCTGTCTGTGCATATCTAGCGAGTGCAGTATCCTTTCTCACTTGTTTTGTAGGTTAGGGGAAAAGGGTGGGCAAATGAATGGATTGGTTGAGAGCCACACTGGACACCACTTTTAGCATGAAGGATGGGTTAGTCCTGAGGGACACCCTGTCAGCATGGAAGATGATAAAGGGCTCTACAGCCATGAGTGCTTGTAGCTCGGATACTCTTCTGGCTGAAGTGATGGCCAGAAGCAAGGCTCTCTTCCCGGAGAGAAACTAACTGCTGAAGCTGCTGGTTCAAAGGGGAGAAGGGTGAGCTTTTCCAACACAAAGTTTAGGTCCCAAGCTGGGGTAGGTGCTCTTCTGGGTGGCCTCAAGTTGCTAGCCCCTCTTAGGAACTGTTTGATGAGAGGGTATGAGAAAAGTGGGTGCTCCGTGTTGAAATGAGCAGAGGCATTAATTTTAATAAAGGAAAAAGAGAGACCACTGTGTAGAAAGTCAGCTAGGTAATCCAGAATGAGAAGTAGGGAGGGCTGTGTCGTATCAACTCCCTTAACCTGGATCCAGGTGCAAAACCTTTTCCATTTGTCAGCATTAGACTTTCTAGTGCTAGGGCATCTGGCCTCGCGTATAACATCTAGAATCTGTTTACTGAGATTGGCAGCTTTGTTCAGTGGTCAGGGAATAAGCCAGGCTGCCAAATTGAGGGTCTGCAATTGGGGATGCATGAATTCTCCTTCCCTCTGGGTCAGAGGGTTGGGATTTGAGGGAGATGCCATGGTGTCAGAGGGGAAAGGCTGTGCAGCAGTGGGTACCAGTGCTGGCGAGGCCAGTCTGGAGCAATCAGAATTGTCCTCGGTTTTTCCTCCCTTATTTTCAGCAGTACCCTGGTAATGAGAGGTAGTGGGGGAAATGCATAGATTGAGAGGTTGACCCACAGGAAGGATAGGGCATCCACTTTCCAGGCCCTGCAGTGAGACTCCCTGGAGGAGAAATTGCTTAGCTGATGGTTGGAGTGGGAAGCAAAGAGGTCGACCTTCGGGGTGCCCCATGTCTGAGTTATTAAGGTGAAGGTTCTTTAGTCTAGCTGCCACTCATGTGGGTCCAGAAGATGTTGGCTTAAGTTCTCTGCCAGAGAGTTTAGAAAGCCTGGCAGGAATTGTGCTACAGGTGTAGTTGCATGGCTGAGGCTGTGTGCCAAAGGGTCATGGCGAGCCTGCATAGAGGGTAGGAGTGAGTCCCTCCCTGCTTGTTGATATACTACATCACAGTGGTGTTGTCCATTTTGATCAGTAAAGTCCCTGGGGAGAGAAGGGGCCTGAAAGCTGTCAGTGCACGCTGGACAGCTAAAATCTCTTTTTGGTTGATGTGCAGATGTATTTCATGGGGACTCCATTGGCCCTGTATGCACCTGTAGTCCAGGTGTGCACCCCAGGCATAGTCTGATGCATCTGTGGTGAGGGTCTGGGCAGCGTGGAGTGGTGATAAGGGTAGTCCCTTGTTGTGGTAGCATGCTGCTGCCCATGAAAGAAAGTCTTTCCTTAGGCAAGTATCATTGGTATAAGAGTTTCCAGGTCCCGAGAGTGTCGACACCAAAGGCTTTTTAGGTACCACTAAAGTTTCCTCATATGCAGTCTGGCATATGGAGCGAGTACAATACAAGACGCCATGAACCCCAGAGCTTGCAGGATTTTCCTTGTGGATAACTGGGGTATGGTGGCTAGTTGAGAGAAATAGGCTGTCATGTAAGTTTGCTTTTCTGGTGTAAGGAATGCCATCTGGGATGCTGTGTCCAGGCTTGCTCCCAGGATTATAATCTTTTGGGTGGGTACTAGTTTGGATTTCTTTTCATTGATAGTGTACCCTAGGGAGGTCAGTAGGGACTTTACAAAGGCCAGGTGCTTGAGCAGCTTTTCCTGAGTGTGCGCCTGAATTAGGCAGTCGTCTAAGTTTGGGTAAATTTGAATACTTCTTTGTCTGCAAAAAGCAATGGCAGGAGCCAGACACTTTGTGAAAACTCTGGGAGCAGTAGATAAGCCAAAGGGAAGCGCAGAGAACTGAAAGTGCAGACATCCTGCCCTGAAACATGGATATTTCCTGCATGATTCCCTGATTGGGATGTGGAGGTTGGCCTCTTTTAGGTCTAGGGTAGCTAGCCAAGCATTCTTGGAGAGTATAGGTAGTAGTTGCTGGAGGGTGAGCATTTTGAATTTTGCCATCACCAGGAAGGTGTTTAGAATGGCAGATCGAGGATGGGGTGCCAGGTGCCCTCTTTTCTGGGTACCAGGAACAGCCTGGAGTAGAAACCTTGGACTATCTGTTCTGCAGGAACGTGCTCTATTGCCCTCATACAGAGCAGGGAAAGAACTTGCTTTTTGGCCTCTGCCCACTGGTTTGGAGGAAGATCTGGGAACCTTTTTGGGATTGATAGTGTGTGGAAAGAAAATTTATATTCCTGGGACACTATGTTGAGGACCCAGCGGTCATTGGTAATGGTGACCCAGGTTCTTGCGTGGAAGGAGAGTTTTCCTCCTAAGGGCAAGTGCAGGTGGGCAGAGGGAGGGGGTGGAAGTGGAGAGTCATTGTGAGTTCTTACCATGAGGGGATGGGCTTTGCACTCCCTGGTTTTGAAGTGGAGGAACTCCATTGCTTTGATCTCTGCATTCCCTGTGGCTATTGTCTGGGGGGGTCTGCTTCCCTGGGGTCTGGACTGAACTGACCTTGAGGGGGCAGGAAGGGACCAGTGCTTGGAGGGGCAATGCGTACTGAACCTAAATAGCTGGACTTGCAGGAAATCCTTAACTGTCTGCATAGATTTAGCTTTTTCTTCCATCTTTTTTAAAACCTCCTCTGCCTTGGTGCCAAATAAGTTGTCCTTGTGCAAGGATGCATCCAATAACTTAGATATGACATGGTCTGGCAAGGGCTGTTCCTTAAGCCAAGCATGCCTTCTAAGGACAAACCTGGTGACTGCTGCCCTGCAAGATGCTTCTAGGGCATCAAAACCGCAGTGTAAGGTGTGCTTAGTTACTTGACTTGCAGAATGCATTAACTCTTGTAAGTCTATTTTCTGAACAAGCAGGAAAAGATGATATTTTCTGTTTGAGGAGTTCCATGTTATGTTTCTAGAATTTTAGCATATGGAACTGACAGTTTAGTGCTGTAATAGCAAGAGTAGCAGAGGTGTATACTTTTTTACCCCATCTGTCTAATGCTCGAGAATCCCTATCTGAGGGGGTGGGAATTTTAGCAGAAGTTGCTTTAATTCGTTTAGGCCCTTGATAAATAACCTCAGGTTCAGCAGTAGGATTTTTGAAAAGAAATGTGTGCGAGTCAGGGACTCTAATACTTGTCAGGTTTCCTGGGAGCAGGAGGGAGGGTGTCAGGAGTCAAACTAGATTCCATAAAAACATCATCCATAAAGTACAGTTGTGTACACTTCCATAAATGTAGATGTTAGAGTGTATTCACTGTTGCAGTCATCACACTTGGGTTATCCTGCCAGGAGTAGCCCTAAGTCAGCCTGAATACCAGAGACTTACTATTTCTGCATCGGTTGCTGTCGCTTCAGTACTGATGTCAGGGGTAAAAAAAACAGCCAGCCGATGCCAATACATCAGTTTTTCTTGCCCCAAATGTCAGGAGCCCCCAAATGGGGAGCTAAGTTATGGTGGAAAAACACCACCAGTAAAAAGTAAATATCAAAAGCCCTGTAAGGAGTGAGGAAGAGAGAGAGATACAAGGGGGCTGGAGGGTGGGAATCCAGGACTGCAACAGTGAATACACTCGAACATCTACATTTATGGTAAGTGTACACAACTATACTATGTTCTTTGTGTTTCACTGTTGCAGTCATCACACTTGGGTTGATTCCCAAAGCTGAAGAATGGATGGAGGTAGTCAAGAAGAGTTGGGGCTGGCTAGTATGCCCTGCAGGACTACTGTTGCAAAGCCCGACCTGGATCTGGAAAAGATAGGCAGGTGGTAATGCTTGGTGAAGGTATGAACAGAAATCCAAGTGGCAGCTTCCAGAATGTCCCTGGTAGGAACTCCTCTGAAAAAGGCTGCAGAGATTGAAGTTGCCCTAGTGGAATGCGTTCTGACTCCCTGAGGGGGTGGTTTCCCATGGTGTTTGTAATAGAAATAGATACAGTGTGTTATCCATTTGGAGATAGTTTGTTTTGATACAGCCTTGCCCTCTCCCCCTGGTGCAAATCTGACTAGAAACTGGTCAGATTTCCTAAAAGGCTTAATCCTATCAAGTTAGAATCTGAGCTGTCTGTGCACATCTAAAGAGTGCAGGATCCTTTCCCCCTTATTTTGAGGATTAGGGAAAAAGATGGGCAACTTCATAGATTAGTTGAGAGCCACACTGGACACCACTTTAGGCATGAACGTTGGGTTAATCCTGAGGGAGACCCTGTCTGCATAAAAAATAATGAAGGGTTCCACAGCCATAAGTGCTTGTAGCTCAGACTCTCTTTTAACTGAAGTGGTGGCCAGAAGCAAGGTTGTTTTCCAAGACAGGAATTTTAACTCTGCTGATGCTGCAGGCTCAAAGGGGGAGGAGGGGTAGTGTGAGCTTTTCCAACACAAAGTTAGGGTCCCAAACAGGGGTGGGGGCTCTTCTTGGCAACCTTAACTCATTAACCATGAGTACCTTCTCATGGCGCCTCTGTGCTGAACACAGAGCGCACCATGAGAAGATATCAATTGGAAGCTGTTACCCCCGAGTGCCTTCCACAAGCGTGAAAAACTGTATTCCCAATTTGTAACTGAGCTTAATGTAAAACACGCTGAAATTGTAACTGAATGTGTAAATTACCTTATAAAGTTACAATTCAGCATGTTTTTACATTAAGTTCACATTAAAGTTCTTGTAGAAAATCCGGTTTAAAAGTTCTGTAACAGCAAGTGGCGGCAGCCAATTGGATTCTTGCAATCCAAGCCACCACTTGCATCACACATCCACCTCCACCATTATTTTCCCCTAATAAATAGACTGTCCAGCAGCAGGTATTTCCTTTCTTTCTGCAAATACTTGAAAATTTTACCTTCTACTAGATCCCTCTATTTTTTTGGGGGGACTCACGGGTTGCACAGATCGCCAGAGCTGCAAGGAGTTCACTGGGTAAGCTGCATTTTGGTGTTTCAAATGAATGTAGGCATGTATCTCGGCTGTCCAGAATTGGTTAGAATGTCTAGTTTTTTTTTGTCTTGTCTTTTACAGAAGTTATGCCTTTTACGGCATTTGATTTTCAAACTTCATATTTTCAGAAAATGCGTCCTAGTGCAGAGTCAGTTATTCTAACTCCTTTTTAAAGTTTATAACGGTGATTTTTAATATTTCTCCCAGATTCCGGGTATTTGTCCCACATTGTGTCATCTTTGGCCAGAATTCCTTCCATGCCCTCCCATTCCTTCGTTGAGAGGTATAAGTGGAGCTGGTCCAGCGGCACTTTCTGGACAGAGCAGGGGAGTTTGTTTGTCCGGTGTTTTTATCTGAGCTACGTCAATCTGTAGGATTCCTTTAAAATATGCTATTCGTTAGTGGAACTCACCCGGTGAGCAAAATGCAAACAATAGCAGATGAATATGACGACTCCATGTCCCTAGCCCCCCCCCCCCCCCAACACAGATCAGGTCCGTATCTGACCGCTGTTATGTATTCATGTCTTTTAGCTGACAAAACAGGACATTGTATCCTTGTGAATGGATTCACTTTTGGGGTTGCACTGTTTGTAAATATTGCAGTCGTAGGTAGTACTGAACCTCTGGCTTGTGATATGCAAGTTGTTTCCTACTCCCATTTCTTATATGACTCTTTACAAGTGAATCAGTTAGTTGAAGTGGATTTCAGTTGTTGTTTTGTAAGCCAGGAATATAATAGAAGACAAGGGGCGGTGCATTAATACAGAGAGCTTGGAATTAAACACGTCTGCATATATTTAATTGATTTCATTAGATGTCGGGACACAATGTAAGTGTTTCTGCAGCCGTTATCCTGAAAATGTTGATAATGTACATCATGTCAAGCAGGAATCTCTATGTAGACCATCAGTCTGGAGGCTTTACGATCACTGCAGTAGGTTTAGTTATATAGTTACTAACCTCTGATTGTTTTGGTAAGCAGTTGGAGGATTGGGAAGCATCTCCCATATATCCATGGAGCAGCAATTTTGTCAGTTTTGGCACTTTTTATGAAAAGCTGTACAGTATTCCTAAGTTATTTAATTTGCGTTAGCCGCACAAAAATTGTACATACACAAAATAGTAGTTCGCATTTAAAAAGAAGTACATTTTTATAACTTGCATTAACACTTGAGCAGGGGCTGATGTTTTTACTATCGACTTTCTTATATGTGTTAAATTTAGAGGTTCTGTTTTACAAAACAAGACCCCCAGCGCTGTGGAGAAATTTATTTAACGTTTGTTAACTGGGTTGCTGAGCTGGTACAAAACCCCCCTTTTTTGACTAGCCAAGGCATGTAGCAGTTGCAGCACTGACACAAAAAGTACAACGAGGGACAGAAACAGTGTAATACATGCTGTAAATCTGAGATAAAACCGCATAGATACATTTTTGTGTGCTGCAACAGAGCGTGACACGAACACGCAGAATGTACAGAATCTGATGTAATTAAAAAGAAATTGTGTATGTTTGTGTATTTCCTACTATTTACAAATGTCAGCCACTTGTGACAGTCTGACAGGTACACATACGATAAAAGTGAGCTCTAGTGGAAAGATAACTGAATCAACATTCTTTATATATTTATGAGCTAGGCATGCCTTTAACTTTTTCTTACGGAATTTGAGATATGAAAGGCAGTAATGTAATTGGGTAGATTTTTTTCATGTTTGCCCCAGCCTCTTGGACCAAATACCTCTCTCACACAGCTAGAAAGAAGGATGGAGATGTCATCTGTTCAGTTTGATGGCAGCATTAACTTCAGAGGGCATACATAGATTTATGTTAGTCAGAGATCATCGAAATTGGCCATCTTTCATCTTGTTTCTTATTCAGAAATAAACCTTACAGGGCTAGTCACCACAGTGTGCAGAGAACTAGTCACAGTAGTGATGGTGAGTCAGCATCATGGTTCTTCAATGAATAGTACAGACGTCAGAGTGGTTATAAATCAGATAATTTATTACATGTGTTTGTTAGCTGTCAGAGCATTTCATAAAATTGTCCTAAATACTCATGCAGCATCCTAAAGCATATTGTCATGCTAAGAGACTATTAAGATGAAGCTGAAGAGCAAAGTGTTTTAGTAAAGCTGCACCTAATCTGAAATAGTTAAGTCCAAGAAACAAAAAAGTGGGACGGGACTTAGAATGGTAGATGGGGATGTTCATCTGAGAGATTCCACCATTTTTTTTTTTTTTATTTCTGTACTTGATGTTGTTGGGTTGCACTTAACATGTTATAGGTGTCTCCTGACTTACTTGACTATTTCAAGCATGGAGTTACCACATGTTTTGGGCTTACTGTAAATACACACAAGCACCTCTGTTAAAATCATCATGAGTAGGAGGAACGATCCCTAACTAATGATTTACATCAGTTAATAAGTAATTTTAATCATCACAATACATTTAAAATCCTGGGTTTAGATACACTAATTTCAGAGATATATGTATATCAAATTGGCACCAGATGCCTCAGTCTTTATTTTAGATACTTGTAATACAGTTAATCTGAAAAGTTATCATTGCAACATTGTCTTTTTTTCTTTTTTCTCATAGCAAAAAATATATTGATTGCATTGATCAAGGAGTTTTAGATACACTGTTGTGCATTTTGCATCTATTTTTAAGGATCTGATCCAATGATCTACTGAACTAAAGCATAGATTAAAGAAATAAATTTATTTATCATAAGAAGAACAAGATAGCACAGACATGTACCCCCATACTGGCATTCCTAGTTCCACAATGTTAGAAGGTACCTGCTGATTGCAAGTCACTAGATTCACTAATTGTGCATCAGGGAAGTGCTTCTGCATACATGGTCTTACTGCTGAGGTGACTGTTGGGCCAATTTGTGTCATTTTGGTGCCTGTGCATACAGAATGCAAACAACTGGAAGGGTTACTGGGGACATATAGAACGTCAGTCTGCAAATTACATTGGGTTACATCACTTCGGCTTTTATTATTCTATTTGTGATTATACTGCCTGAATGAGATAAAGGGTATCACTAGGTGACTACTGACAGCATGGAGCTACCATATTTTTTGTGCATTTCCCCTGGCTTTGTCAGTCATGTGTGGCATTTAGGTGGGAAGGAGGCCTCAGTAATATCAAAGTATTATACTATTTGACTGAATGACTCAGGTCTTCCCCTTACTGATAATACTGAGTCTGTGTTATGTAACAGCTGCACAATGTAATATAACGAATGCCTACTCAACAGGTTATGTACAGCAATTATCACCTGTGTCTCAGCATGCATATCCTTGCAGTAATGAAAGGAAGGTCATTATCACATTAGCAATATGTGCAGTTACAATATAGCAGTGAGTCATTATCACTTTTCTGGGAAAAGTCTCAGCTTCTGTCACTGTTATTCACATAAGTAGTAGTCGTTATCACTTTGATGAATGCACAAGCCAGATTGTGTTTTTTCTCTGCTTGGAGTCATTGCAAGCAACCCCTCTTTCTTCATCAACTGCCTACTCTCCTAAACCCCTGATTTTTTTCTTGCTGTATATATACATATATATATTTGTGCATGTGTGATATGGATATATATGTATGTACAAAATGTACTTGCACATATATACATTCGTCACACGCATATATATATATATATATATATATATATATATATATATATATATATTTTGGTGATTGTCGCGTATCTCAACATTTTTCCTGGAATATGTTTCATTTAGGGACATGCGCAACATGTACTAATGAAGATGTTGGTAGGGGAAATAATTCATGTGTGTACCAGGGAAGTGCTTGTGCATACATGGTCAGACTGCTGAAGATCGTAATACAGATGAGGTGCAACAAGTATAGGTTAGATATATCTCAGGTTTCAGTAATGGTTGTTATAATTTTTTTTTATATATTCAGCTTTCAAGAATAATTTATCTGTTACCAATATGCACATACTGCATTGAGGAAAACTAATGGGTCTTATTGTAACCAGAGTGATAGTCAGATTCGATAACTGGACATTACTTTTCTGACTAATTCTTACATGGATGAACTGGATTTGCCATTTCTGCTTGTATTACTGTACTTCTGCTTATACTCAGTAGTTGGGCATGTTTCCCCACTTTGTCAGTCATGGGTGGAAATTAGGTGGTAGGAGTATGGGCTCAGTAATATCCAAGTGTTATACTATTTTGACTGAATTATAATGATATAGTATTTCTACTGAATGATAATGAATGCCTCTGCACTCCACACTAACATGTATTAGAACATGCTAATGCAAAACCTGTGTGTGTGCGCACGTGTACTGCCCCCGGGGCTAGGATGGAAGATTTGCATGGGCTAACCAGGTGATGCATATGACATACATACATACATACATACGTAGTCTTCTGTCAAACAACAGTAGTAATCTGTTTGCATTTTCTTTCCTGTGCAGGTTTGTCCACCTTCTGAAACTGACATGGTTTCATGACCAGGAGAATGACAAGTGAGAGTGTGGGTATGTGGCCATTCCTACATTCAATGGGCTGCCAGCTATGCCTCCAAAACTGAAAACCAGTACAACTTGAGCTTCCCCACATCCAGTGTGAAGGTATACTGGATTGCAAGAGGAGGTATGCATTGGAGCAGAGTACTGCAGTTGTTGGAAGAGAAGTGTTCCATCTACCCTGAGCCCGACATCCTTGTGCTGCACATTGGAGGGAATGATGTCATCAGTCAACCACTCGGAAGGCTACAGTTTCAAATCATAGCAATTTTTAACACCTGCAGTCGTGGTGGCCACGTTGTCATTTTGTGTGGTCTGACATAATTCCTCGACAGATATGGAAAACAGCAAACCGTCACCGGGCAGCACACAAGGCCAGAGGATTACAGAATGGGTTCATGCATGGCTTGATGCACAGGGTCAGTGGATCTACAATCTGTCATGACAGCATCACCGCAGAAGATGTTCACCTCTGCAGAAGGGATGGCATTCACCTAACTGAGGAGGGCATTGAGCTGTTCTTGACTGACCTGCACAATGGCGTGAGGAGAGCTATGCAGGATTGGTAATATGCAGCTTGTGAGAAGAATGGAAAACACCAATGAAAAAATAGGGACCAGTATGGTAAGTAAAACTCGGTGTTGTGTAAAATATATTTTTCTGAGTTTTGGCAAATAACTGTGGTAAGGAGCTGGTGAGGATGCTGAGAAAGAACAGCTGTTTTAGGAGAGTGCTACCACGTGCAATCTAATATGTCAATGACCATCTTGCAATACTTCTGTTTTTAGTTTGCTTTTATCAGTCATGTGTACAGTTTAGATGACAGGAAGGGCTTGCTAATACAGAACTTGATCCCTTAGGTCCATTGCTGAATGGACACATGTAAAGAGAAAAGGCATAGGTAAGTCAGACTGCTGGCACTGAAGGAGGTTGTGAAACTGCAGTGGTATCAGCTGTCTGAGTGGGTAGCCAGCACAGCTATCGGACAGACCAGATGGCCTTGCTTGCCACTGAAGTATCATGCCTGTCCTGGGTTCATTAGTGGAGTGGCGGCCCTTACCTTGCTTTTTCTCTTTACATGTACCCATTCAGCAGTATGTTGGCTACACCAAGAATGCAATAATATGTGTCTACATGGTAAAACAACTGGTTCTGAATGCCATACACATGTACAGCTATCAGTTTTGTTAGGACTCAGGTTATGGAAATTATGATTTTTTTTCATATTTTGGTAAATACCTTCGCAAGGGAGAATCAGAATGTGCTAAATAATACCTCATTTTGAAGACAGTATTTCTGGTTCCAACATGGTAAAAGAATTGTGCATGTATGTTGTACACATGTGCAAATATCAACGTTTGTTTTGGAGTTAGGTTATGGAAATTATGATTGATTTCATATTTTGGTAAATAACTTTGCAAGGGAGCATGTCAGTGTGCCTAGTAATATTCCCATTTTGAAGACAAGTGTTACTCCTTACAGAATGGTAAAAGAACTATGCCTGTGCACTGTACACATCTACAGATATCACAGTTTTAGTCTTGTAGGATTATGAAAATTATACATTTCCAGTACTTCTCATTACTATGCCCATATCTTTGCAAGGGAGCATGGTGATCACACAAGTAATGCATCATTTTGAAGCTGACACTGAGACACACAACTTCTACACTGATATGTAGGTTCTGTCTGTTACAGGTTATGAGATATTATGCTTCATCAGTTATGAGAAATATTATATTAATCATATTTCTGTGAATATCTCCATAAAGGAGCCTCACATCATTTTAAAGCAGACATTCATACTAACAAATTAAATACAAATTGTATGGGTCTGCATGGTACATTGACCAAGATATTGTGCTTTGCTTTTCCAAAAAGGTACAACATATGCACAATATCAGCATTCCTTGCCAAATATTTAATAATGACTTTGATATGCACTATCAACATTTATACTGTTGGAAAGGCCATTGTCTGCTGAACAACTTTCGTGTTTACATTTTTAGTCTAGCTCCTATAGTTAAAGAGTTATGAACATTTGTTTTCTGTATGGTATTAGAAATGGATTTTCTGAAAATGAGCTCAGGCTGCACTGTTGTTCCTATGGTGGAATTAAGCAGGCAGCTTTTTCAGAGCTGCTCCAGAGTGAATGAGTCAAGTTGTTAGCCCCTTTCAGGAAAGTACAGTTGTGTACACTTACCATAAATGTAGATGTTAGAGTGTATTCACTGTTGCAGTCATTACATTTGGGTAATCTGCTGGCAGGTTGCCCTCAGTCGGCCCGAGTAACAAAGTATTGGGTCCTGCATCGGTTGCGGTCTCCTCTTCCATGACGTCAGGGGTATAAAACATGCAGCAAACGCCATTTTAATCAGTTTTTCTTGCCCCAGATGTCAGATGCCCCCCAAATGGGGAGCAATGTATAACTATAAATATATAAATTCACTTTAGAACACACTAAATTTACCTTCAACTAAAAGCAAATACACCACAAAGGCTTTTGAGCATAGTGAAGGAAAGAAAAGGTATAGAAAGGGGGCTGGTGGGTGGGTAACCCGACTGCAACAGTGAATACACTCTAACATCTACATTTATGGTAAGTGTACACAACTTTACTATGTTCTTCGCGTTTCACTGTTGCAGTCATTACATTTGGGTAGAATCCCAAAGCTATAGATGGGATGATGGAACTAAACAGCATTAGGAGCAGCTATAAGGCCCTGCAGGACTGCAGTGGCAAAGCCTGCCCTTGATTTAGAAAAGAGAGGTAAATGGTAATGCTTTGTGAATGTATGAACTGAACTCCAAGTAGCAGCTTCTAGCATGTCTCTGGTAGGGACCCCTCTGAGAAAAGCTGCTGAAGTAGAAGCAGCCCTGGTGGAATGGGATCTGATCCCCTTGGGCACAGGTTTACCATGGTGCAAGTAGCAGAAACAATTGCAATGGCTTATCTATTTAGAAATTGTCTGCTTTGATATAGCCTTCCCCTCTGATCCTGCAGCAAATGCCACCAGTAGTTGCTCAGACTTTCGTAGAGATTTTGTCCTGTTTAAGTAGAATCTTAGCTGTCTGTGTACATCTAATGAATGCAGAATCCGCTCCCCCTTGTTCTGCAGATTTGGGAAAAAAGTTGGCAGGTGAATGGTCTGGTTAAGAGCCACACTGGATACCACCTTAGGCATAAAAGAAGAATTGGTCCTGAGGGCCATCCTTTCCGGGTAAAATATAATGAAAGGCTCCACTGCCGAGAGCCTGTAGTTCTGAAACCCTTCTAGCTGAAGTGACTGCCAAAAGAAAGGCAGTCTTCCAAGAAAGAAATTTTATATCCGCAGTAGCTGCTGGTTCAAAAGGAGGTAGGGTAAGTTTTGACAGCACAAAATTGAGGTCCCATGCAGGAGTTGGCGCTCTCCTGGGAGGCCTTAAATTTTTGGCCCCTCTGAGGTACTGTTTTAGCAGGGGATGAGAAAAGAGGGGAGGCTCTGTGTTGTAATGAGCCAAGAGGCATGGATTTTTATTGAAGAAAAAGATAGGCCCTTGTGAAGCATCTCAGTTAAGTACTGCAAAATCTGAGGAATATTGGGCTTTGCTGTGTCTATTTCCTTATGCTTGGTTCCAAGCACAGAACCTCTTCCATTTATCAGCAAAAGATTTTCTAGTACTAGGCCTTCTGGCCTCCAAAATGACATCCATCACAGGTTTACTGAGAGATGTGGTTGGTGAAATTAGTTGATTAGCCATGCTGCAAGATTCAGAGTTTGGAGCCGAGTGTGTAGAATTTGAAAGTTCTGCTGAGACAATAGGTGAGGTGTTTGAGGCAAGTACCATGAAGGAAGGTGCGACATATTCCTTAGAAGCGGGTACCAGTGTTGGCGAGGCCAGTCCGGAGCAATTAGAATAATTTTTGTTTTTTCCTGTCTGACTTTTAGTAAGACCTTGGAGAGTAGAGGCAGAGGGGGAGAGGCATAGACTGATAGGTTTTTCCAGCTGAAGGATAGAGCATCTAATTTCCATACTTTTTTGTGATGAGTTCTTGTGCAGAATTTGTCCAACTGATAGTTTTGGGGAGAGGCAAATAGATCTATATCTGGGCTCCCCCATTTTTGTGTTAACATGATGAAGATTTGTGGATCCAGTTTCCATTTGTGCGGGTCCATAAAATGTCTGCTTAGGTTGTCTGCCAGAGTATTTTTCTTTCCTGGCAGGAATTGAGCTTGAAGATGTATTTAGTAAGTCAAGGCTGTGTTCCACAAGGCCATGGCTAGTCTGCAAAGGGGGTAGGAGTGGGTGCCCCCCTGCTTGTTTATGTACCACATAACTGTGGTGTTGTCCGTCTTTAATCAGTAGTTGTCCTGGATGAAGGAAGTCCTTGAAGGCTATCAGAGCATTCTGTGCAGCTATAATTTCTTTCTGGTTGATGTGTAGATGCATTTCGTTTGGGCTCCATTTGCCCTGAATGCATCTCCCTGCCAGATGGGACCCCCAAGCATAGTCTGATGCATCTGTAGTTAGGGTTTGGATGGCAGGGGGTAGAGTGAATGACAGTCCCTTGTTTTGGTGACATGCCTCTGCCCACCAAAGAAACTCCTGTTGCAGGCAGGGAATGAGAGGAATCATTGTTTCCGGGCTGTGACAATGTTGACTCCGTAAGTTTTTTTAGGTACCATTGAAGTTTCCTCATATGCAATCTCACATATGGAATTAGTAGAAGGCAGGATGCCATGAACCCCAAAGTCTACAAAATATGTCTTGCAGATAGCTGGGTATTTGTTGCCACTTGTTTGAAGTATGTTGTCAACTGAATTTGTTTGTCTGCAGTGAGGTAAGCCATCTGGGCAGCTGTATTCAAGCTTGCACCCAGGACTGTAATTATTTGAGAGGGTACCAGTTGTGATTGCTTTTCATTTATGGTGTATCCTAGGCATGCTAGAAGCCTTTTTACAAATGCCAGAAGTTGAAGTAGAGTGTCCTTGTCCTCTACCTGAATGAGACAATCATCCAGATATGGATAAATTTGAATGTTTCTTTGTCTACAAAATGCAATTACTGGTGCAAGGCACTTTGTAAAGACCCTGGGCGCAGTAGATAAGCCAAAGGGCAGTGTAGAGAATTGGTAATGCAAAATGTCTGCTTTGAAGCGGAGGTATCTTCTGCAAGATTCCCTTATTGGGATAAGGGGGTATGCCTCTTTTACGTCTAGAGTTACCAACCAGGCATTCTTGCCTAGCATAGGCAGTAGCTGTTGTAAAGTTAGCATTTTGAATTTTGGAATGTCCAGGAATGTATTTAGAATTGATAAGTCCAGAATTAGACGCCATGATTTGTCTTTTCTGGGTACCAGGAAAAGTCTTGAATAAAATCCTTGTCCTTTTTCCTTTTCTGGCACTGGTTGAATAGCCCCCATATCCATGAGGGACATGACTTGTTTCTGGGCCTCTGCCCACTGGTTTGGTGGCAGATCTGGCCATCCGTTTGGAATTGGCAACGTGTGGAAATGAAATCTGTACCCCTGGGATACTATGTTTAATACCCACTTGTCTTGGGTAATTAAATACCAATTTTGAGCATGAAGTGCTAGCCCCCCCCCCCCCCAAGAGGGCTGCCAAAAGATAACTGCTTGGAGATGGCAGAGGAAAGTCATTGATACCGTTAACTGTACGGTTGTGCTTTGTTACCTCCTGATTTGGAGGTGGAAGCACCTCATTGTTTTGACCTGTAAGATCCTTGTGATTGCAATCTGGTGCCTTTGGAGCATCTGGGTTTGCCCTGAGCAGCTCTGTTGGACACAGGAAAGGACCAATACTTAGAAGGCCATTGTCTACTGAACCTGGGTGGCTGCACTTGCAAGAAATCTTTTACAGTTTGCATAGATTTAGCTTCGTCTTCCATTTTCTTTAAAACCTCTTCTGCCTTATTACCAAACGGACTGTCCTGCTGTAAAGGGGCAGCCAACAATTTAGCTTTAACATGATCAGTCAGATTTTGCTCCTTGAGCCAGGCATGCCTTCTTATCACAGATCCAGTTACGGCGGCCCTGCAAGAGGCCTCCAAGGAATCAAAACCACATTGCAAAGTATGCTTTCCAACCTGTTCTGCTGAATGCAATAAATCCTGCAACTCTATTTTCCACACAATCAGAAATCAACATAATTTTCTGTTTCAGTAACCCATAACATGCTGTTGATATTTAAGCATATGAAACTGGCAGTTTAAAGCCCTGATTGCCAAGAGTGCAGATGAATAAACTTTCTTTCCCCATCTATCCAGTGCTCTGGAATCTCTATCAGAAGGGGTAGGATTTTTGGCTGTAGAAGCCTTAACACCCTTGGGACCCTGAGAAATAGTTTCAGGGTCAGCAGCAGGATTTTTGAAAAGAAATTTGTGTGAGTCAGGAACCCTGTAATATCTGTCTGGCTTATTAGGAGCCGGAGGCAGGGAATCAGGAGCCATGCTTGATTCCAAGAACACATCATCAACAATGTCTAATACAGGAGGTATTGCTAAAGTTCTATGGTGAGGAAGAAGAAAATCTCTAAGCCTCTTTTTAAATTCTGAGAAGTCCTGACTCTCCCAGTGAAAATGTTCCCTTAAAGCATGCAAAGTCTCTCCAAAAGAGTAATCCTCAGGAGGAGAAGCAGATGGGATGGATTCCTCTGCATCAGAGTCCTCATAAGGTGGAATGGAAAATTTTTGATCAGAAGAGGGATCAGAAGAAATGGAAACCTAATCTGAAGATTCATAATCAGTGCCTTGCCTAGGCCTCTTAGCAGGGGGTGGGTTGGGAACCCCTGATCAAGGTAATTAAATCCTCAGCCATTTTGATCATTTGTTTTTTAGGCATAGGGGCCTGAGCACGTGACTCGTGCATCAGTTTTTTAGACATAAGTTGGTTTTGGCCTTGTTTTTGATGATGGCGTCAGTTTAATATACAAATGTTGAGGTCTGAAAACACTCTCTGAAGCCGGTGCCTGCTCAGTGGCTCTGGACCCAACAAAGGGAGCGACATCCACGGGTTCAATACTTGCAGAATCTTGCGGCATACCGGACTCTGAATGGGTCTCGGTAGAGGCTTGCGACTCAAAAGTAGTGGGCATCAGGGGCTGCAAAAGCGCCTCACTGAGTACCAGCGATCCGACAACTGGTTTAGGAGAAGCTTCGTCGTATGTTTTGGACCTCGACAGTCTTTTTCCTTGCGTTTTTTGTGAACTCTGGTAGTTGGATTGCTAACAGACAACATTTCAGGATAGTTAAATCTTGAACCAAAATATTTAGAAGCAAAAATATACAGACGTTTAATAGTGTGTTGGTTAAATTTAGCACAAAACCGACAGCAAGGCACGTTGTGATTAGGGCCTAGGCAAGGAATACAGTACAAATGAAAATCCTTATGAGGTATTTGCTTCCCACAAGTAATGCAATTATTAACTTTTACTGACATCGGTAAGGAGCAAGTAAAAGTTTCTCCAATGGGGTACTTAGCTTTAGTTTGAAGACTTTGGTTCTGAAACTCGAAAACGAAAATTTCAGGAGTCAGCCGACCGGCACTTGCTAACTGCTTCTGCTTCGGGCACCGCGTAGCAAGCAAAACTGAATAAAATGGCATTGGCTGCATGTTTTATACCCCTGATGACCGGACGTCATGGAAGAGGAGACAGCAATCAACGCAGGACCCAAGACTTTGTTATTCAGGCCGAATGAGGGCAACCTGCCAGCAGATTACCCAAATGTAATGACTGCAGCAGTGAAACAAAAAAACATCTGCTTGATGAGAGGGTGAGAGAAGAGAGGTGGCTCAGTGCAGTAATGAGCAGAGATGGCACAGGCATGGATTTTAATGGAGGAGAAGGAGAAGCCTCTGTGGAGTAGGTCTGCTACGTAATCCAGGATGAGAGGTAAGGAGGGCTGTGCTGTATCCACTCCTTTAGTGTGAATCCAAGAACAATACCTTTTCTACTTGTCAGCATAGGATTTCCTTGTACTGGGTCATCTGGCTTCACATAAGACATCCAGTACCTGCTTGTTTAGGCTGGCCACTGGAGGAGAAGCCAAGGGATAAGCCAGGCTGCAATGTTCAGGGTCTACAACTGTGGATGCAAGAACTGTCCCTCCTGCTGGGATGCAAGAACTGTCCCTCCTGCTGAGTTAGTAGAGTAAGGATTTAGGGTAGGTGCCATGGAGGCAATGGTGATTGCCCCTGGTCTTTTCTCCCTTAATGTGAGTAATACTCTTGTAAGAAGAGGTAGAGGGGGGAAATGCAAAGATTGAGAGGTTTTCCCACTGGAAGGATAGGGCATCCACTTTCCAGGCCTTGCTGTGAGGTACCCTGGTGCAGAATTTGATGAGCTGGTGGTTGTAGGGGGAGGCAAATAAGTCCACCTTTGGAGTACCCCATTTCTGGGACACAAGGCTGAAGGTGTTGTGGTTTAATTGCCACTTGTGTGGGTCTAGGAGATTTCTGCTCAAGTTGTCTGCCAGAGAGTTTTGGTTGTCTGGCAGGAATTGTGCTTGCAGGTAAATATGCATGGCTGAGGCTGTGTTCAACAGGGTCATGGCTAGCCTGCAGAGTGGGTAAGAGTGGGTTCCTCCCTGCTTGTTTATGTACCATATCACTGTGGTGTTGATTTTGTTTAGTAATGGCCCTGGTGAGATTAGGGATCTGAAAGCTGTCAAGAGCATGCTGTAGCATCTCTTTTTGGTTGATGTGCAGATGAATTTGATTTGAGCTCCAGTGGCGCTGAATGCACCAGCTGTCCAGATGTGCACCCCAGGCATAATCTGTTGCATCTGTGATTATGGTCTGGGTGGCATGGGTTGTTCAAAGGGAAGCCCCTTGTTGTGGTTGAATGCTGCTGCCCACCAAAGGAACTATTTCCTTAGACAAGGTATCATAGGTATGATAGTTTCCAGGTCCTGAGAATGTTGGCACCAAAGGCTTTTTAAGTATCACTAAAGTTTCCTCATATGCAGTTTGGCACATGGAATTAGTAGAATGCAGAAGGCCATGAACCCTAGAGCCTGCATGATTTTCCTTGTGGACAGCTGGGTTCTGGTGGCCATTTGAGCGAAGTAGCCTGTCAGACAGGCTTGTTTTTCTGGAGTAAGGAATGCCATCTGGGATGCCATGTCCAAGCTTGATCCCAGGAAGACAATTATTTGACTGGGGACTAGTTTGGATTTCTTTTTGCTGATAGTGTACCCCAGGCAGGTTAGAAGGTCATTTACAAAAGTCAGGTGCTTTAACAATTTTTCCTGACTGTCTGCCTGAATTAGGCAAGCATCAAAGTAGGGGTAAATTTGAATATTTCTCTGTCTGCAGTAGGCAATGGCTGGAGCCAGGCATTTTGTGAAAACTCTGGGAGCAGTGGATAAGACAAAAGGAAGTGCAGAGAACTGATAATGCATAGATCCTGCCCTGAAATGTAGACATTTCCTGCAGGAGTCCCTTATTGGGTTGTGCAGATAGGCCTCCTTTAGGTCTTGGGTGGCTAACCAGGCATCTTTGGACAACATAGGTAGAAGCTGCTGTAGGGTGAGCATTTTGAATTTTGGTACCACCAGGAAGGTATTTAGAATGGATAGATGTAAGCTTGGGCGCCAGGTGCCCTCTTTTCCGGGTATCAGGAAAAGTCTGGAATAAAAACCTTGGCCTGTCTGTCCTGCAGGAACAAGCTGAATTGCCCTTATGGCGAGCAGGGACTGAACTTGGTTTTGTGCCTCTGCCCACTGGTTTGGAGGAAGGTCTGGGAACCCTTCTGGGGTTGGCAGGGTGTGGAAATAAAATTTGTACCTCTGGGATACTATGTTGAGGACCCATTGATCGTTGGTGATGGAGGTCCAGTTTTTTTGCATGGTGGACAAGTTTTCCTCTAGGGGCACAGGCAACTGAGCAGAGGTGAGGGGTGGAGTTGATAAGTCATTGTGAATTCTTTCTATAAGGGGGTAGCTTAGCACTCCCTGCTTTAGAAGTGGAGGTACTCCATTGCTTAGATCTCTGCATACCCTGAGACTTATCTGTGGGGTCCGATTCCCCTGGGTCTAGTTCAAGATGTCCTTGAGGGTGCTGGAAAGGACCAATGTTTTGAGGGGCAATACCTACTAAATCTTGGAGGCTGCAATTGCAAAAAATCTTTAACTGTCTGCATAGACTTAGCCTTTTCTTCCATCTTTTTTAAAACCTCGTCTGCTTTGGTGCCAAACAGATTGTCTTTCTTCAGAGGAGCGTCCAATAATTTTGATTTGACATGGACTGGCAAGGTCTGCTCCTTAAGCCAGGCATGCCTTCTAAGTACAGAACCTGTGACTGCTGCCCTGCAAGATGTTTCTAGGGCATCAAACCCACATTGCAGGGTATATGCTTGATGACTTGGCTTGCAGAATGCATAAGCTCCTGTAATTCTTTATTTTCTGCACAGTCAGTAAAGGTAGATAATTTTTGCATAATAAGTTCCATAGTATGTTGCTGGTATTTCAGCATGTGGAACTGACAATTTAATGCTCTAACGGCGAGAGTTGCAGAAGTGTATACTTTTTACCCCACCTGTCTAAAGCTCGGGAATCTCTGTCCGAGGGGGTGGGATTCTTACCTGTAGTTTCTTTTATTCTTTTAGGTCAATGGGAGAGGACCTCTGGGACAGCAGTAGGATTTTTGAAGAGAAATTTTTGTGAGTCAGGGTCTCTGTAGTACCAGTCAGCTTTCCTTGAAGCAGAGGGTAAAGTATCAGGAGTTAGACTGGATTCCATAAAGACATCATCCACAACATCCAGAACAGGAGGGCTAGCTAAGGGTCTGTGCTGTGGTAGATCTAAAAATTCCCTGAGTCTCTTTTTGGACTGAGGATAATCCTGGCATTTCCAATGGAAATGCTCTCTCAAAGTATGTAGGGTTTCTCCAAAAGAAAAATCCTATGGAGGGGAGGCAGAAGGAATGAATTCCTCTGAATCTGAATCCTCATAGGCAGATAAGGGCATGTTTTCATAAATCAGAAACCTCACAGTCGTTGGATTCTTGGTCAAATAAAGCTGCTGGGGACACGTCTCTTTCTTTTAGCAGGGGAAGGCTGGCTTCCCCTAATCAACATGATCAGGTCTTCTGCCATTTTAAGCTTATGAGATTGTGGCAAGGAAGCAGACGCTTGAGATTGAGTCTTTTTTTTAGGCGTAGCTCGTACTCTTGGCCTTAGAAATTCGGTAGTTTTAGAAAGAACTGAAGACATGAAAAGTCATCGGTTTGTGTCGAATATCGGTGGTGCGAAGAGCTTCGTCAGAAGCCATGCCTGCACACCAGCTCTGGACCCATCCAAGGTAGAGACATCCGCAAGCTCTGGACCCATCCAAGGTAGAGACATCTGCAGGTTCCGTAGTTAAAGAAGAGTCTCGTGGCATACGGGTCTCGGTAGCGGCCTGCGAATCCATCGAAGTGGGCATTGGGGGCTGTGAAAGAACCTCACTGAGTACCAGTGAACTGGCAATTAGCTTAATGCAAGCATAGTCTGAAGTTTTGGACCTGTGTGGTCTGTCTTTATCCTTACGTTTTTTCAGAAGATTGGTAGTCAGATGGCTTACCGAAGCCATTTCGGAATACGGAGATCGAGAACAAAAGTATTTAGCTACAATAAGGGCCCAATGACGAATAGTTCAGGTGTTGAACAAAGCACAAAACCGACAGCGACGTACGTCATGGTCTGGGCCTAAATACGTGACACAGTAAGAATGGAAATCTCGGTGTGGTATTTGCTTTCCACAGTTGAGACAATTGTTAACTTCTGACAACGGTTAAAACAAGAAAAAAGGATCCCCAGCGGGGGTACTTAGCTTTAGAAGACTTCAAGATGGTTCAATTTCGGAAATGAAAACTCAGGTAGCGGACGACCAGCTATCATGTGAAAGTACAGTTTTGTACCTACCATAAATGTAGATGTTCTAGTGTAAACACTGCTGCAGTCATTACACTTGGGTTATCCTGCCGTCAGGTGGTTCCCCAGTCAGCCTGAGTTCCAAAGTCTTGGTCTGGCGTCAGTTGCTGTCACCTCCTCCCCGACGTCAGTGTGACAGGGGTATATAAGATGCAGCCAACGACATTTTCTTCAGTTTTTCTTGCCCCAGATGTCAGGTGCCCCCAAATAGGTAGGCAATTCAAATTGCTAGTAAAATATACAAAAGAAAAGCAAACAACCATTTTTAGTTACCAGCAAATACTCCCCATAGGTAATAAAGGGTAGATGACCTAGGTAAGTACCAGAGAGAGAGAGAGGGGAAGGAGGGAGGGTAACCTGGACTGCAAGAGTGTTTACACTCGAACATCTACATTTACGGTAAGTACAAAACTGTACTATGTTTATCGTGTTACACTGCTGCAGTCATTACACTTGGGTGGAATCCCAAAGCTGAGGTAGGGAGGCTGGATCTATAAGGCATTAGGGATGGCTATAAGGCCCTGCAGTACAGCAGTGGTGAAGCCAGCTCTAGAATTGGAGTATAAAGGCAAATGGTAATGTTTGGTGAAGGTATGCACAGAACTCCATGTTGCTGCTTCCAAAATATCCTTGGTAGATACTCCTCTGAGGTAGGCAGTTGAAGTGGCTGTTGCCCTGGTGGAGTGAGATCTAATGCTGTTAGGTACAGGTTTCCCATGGTGGGTGTAACAGAAATGTATACAGTGTCTTATCCATTTTGAAACGGTCTGTTTTGAAATGGCTTTTCCCTGTGTTCCTGCAGCGTATGCTACCAATAATTGTTCAGATTTTCTGAAAGCTTTGGTTTTGTCCAAGTAGAAGCGTAACTGCCTGTGAATATCCAAAGAATGTAGTAGTCTCTCCCCTTTGGTTCTGTGGTTTTGGATAAAAAGTTGGCAAGTGAATACTTTGGTTTAGAGCCACACTTGATACCACCTTTGGCATAAACGTAGGGTTAGTTCTTAAAAAGACACCCTGTCCTGGTGGAAGATGAGGAAAGGTTCCACTGCCATTAGTGCCTGTAATTCTGAAACTCTTTGTGCTGATGTTATTGCCAGTAGCAGAGCAGTTTTCCAAGAGATGTATTTTAAATCTGCTGTGCT
Organism: Protopterus annectens; assembly: GCF_019279795.1. Lineage (NCBI taxonomy): Eukaryota > Metazoa > Chordata > Ceratodontiformes > Protopteridae > Protopterus > Protopterus annectens. Next base: position 591,588,370 of record NC_056749.1, read on the forward strand.
AGCTGGCTCAAAAGGAGGTAAAGTTAATTTTTCCAAAACAAAGTTGAGGTCCCAAGTTGGTGTAGGTGCTCTACGGGGTGGTCTTATATTTTTAGCCCCTCTGAGGTACTGTTTGAGCAAAGGAATAGAAAAAATTGGTGGATCTGTGTTTTAATGAGCAGAAATAGCTGAGGCATGGATCTTGATGGATGAAAAAGAGAGGCCCTTGTCCAGCATCTCAGTTAAGTATTGAAGTATCTGAGGAATGTTTGGGACAAGAGGGTCAAGGCTGTGCTCTTGGTTCCAGGCACATAATCTCTTCCATTTATCTGAGTAGGCTTTCCTGGTGCTAGGCCTTCTGGCCTCCAAAATGACATCCATAACAGCTTTGGAGAGAGGCATTGCTTGCTTGACTAAGGAATTTTCCATGCAGCTAGATTTAAGATCTTTAGCTGGCTGTGAAGTATCTGACTGTTGTGTTGTGTCAACAACTGTGGGATATGAGGCAAAATCCAGGGTGGTTCTTGTGCTAAGTTCTTTAAGATTGGGTACCAGTGCTGGCATGGCCAGTCTGGTGCAATTAGGATCATCTTTGGCTCTTCCTGCCTGGCTTTTATGAGTACCTTTGGAAGGAGAGGTAAAGGAGGGAAAGCGTATACTTGTAGTTTTTTCCAGCTGAATGAGAGGGCATGCACTTTCCATGCTTGTGGATGGTAGCTCCTTGTGCAGAATTTCTGTAATTGGCAGTTCACTGGGGAAGCAAACAGATCTATGTCCGGGCTCCATCATTTATGTGTTATTCTGAATATTTGTGGGTTCAATTCCCATTCGTGGGGGTCCATGATGTTTCTGCTTAGGTCGTCTGCCAGTGTGTTTTTCTCTCCTGGCAGGAATTGTGCTTGCAGATGAACTTGGTAGTTTGGAGCTGTGTTCCACTAGGTCATGGCTTGTCTGCAGAGGGGGTAGGAGTGTGTGCCCCCTTGCTTGTTTATGTACCACATAACTGTGGTGTTGTCTGTCTTTAGTAGTAATTGTCCTGGATGCAGCAGGTCCTTGAAAGCTATAATTGCATTTTGTACAGCTAGCATCTCTTTTTGATTGATGTGGAGATGTCTTTGCTCTGTGGGCCACTCACCCTGAATACATTTTCCTGCCATGTGTGCTCCCCAGGCGTAATCCGATGCATCTGTTGTCAGTGTTTGCCTGGCTGTGGGTTGAGTGAAAGGCTGTCCCTTGTTGAGGTGACAAGCTTGAGCCCACCATCGAAACTCCTGTTGTAGGCAAGGAATTAGTGGTATAACAGTTTCCAAACTTTGACAGTGTTGAGACCATACACTCTTTAGGTACCATTGTAGTTTCCTCATATGCAGTCTGACATATGGAATTAGTAGTATGCAAGATGCCATGTAGCCCAAGGCCTGCAGAATTTTTCTTGCAGGTAGTTGGGTCTTTGTTGCCATTAAATGAAAGTATTGAGTCAGTTGTCCTTGCTTGTCTGGCGTGAGGTAAGCCATCTGGGCCGTTGTGTTCAAGCTGGTACCCAGGAATATTATCCGTTGTGAGGGCACTAGTTTTGATTTCTTTGCGTTTACTGTGTACCCCAGGCAACTTCATAACTTTTTTATGTACGCCAGATGCTTTAGTAGAATGCCCTTGCTATCTGCTTGAATCAGGCAGTCGTCCAGGTATGGATAAATTTGAATTCCTTTTTGCCTGCAAAATGCAATTACTGGTGCCAGGCACTTTGTGAAGACCCAGGGTGCAGTAGATAAGCCAAAGGGCAGTGCAGAGAATTGATAGTGCATTGAACCTGCTAGAAATCTGAGGCATCTTCTGCAGTTTTGTCTGATAGGGACATGCAGGTATGCCTCTTTGAGGTCCAAAGTCACGAGCCAAACTTTCTTGCCCAGCATGGGAAGAAGCTGCTATAGAGTCAACATCTTGAATTGTGGAACATCCAGGTAAGTGTTTAGTGAAGAAAGGTCCAGAATGGGTCTCCACGCTTTGCCCTTTCTGGGAATCAGAAAGAGTCTCGAGTAAAATCCTTGTCCCTGTGGTGGTACCTTTTGAATAGCTCTCATGTCCACGAGTGCTGTAATTTGTTTTTGAGCCTCTGCCCATTGATTTGGTGGCAGATTTGGCATTCCTTTTAACCTTGGCAGAGTGTGAAAGTGGAACCTGTAACCTTGAGATACAATATTGAAAACCCATTTGTCTTTGGTGATGCAATGCCAATTGTGATAGAAAAGTGCTAGTTTTCCTCCTAAGGGGGCTGCCAAGAGAGAGCTGTTTGGCAGCTGCAGTGCAAAGTCATTGAGGATGCTTTTTATAAGGTTGAGGCCTGTCTTCCCCTTCTTTCTGGCCTGGAGTACACCATTGTCGAGGCCTGTAAGGGCCTTGTGCCTGACCTCTACCTCTTGGACGTCTGTATCTGCCCCTTTGAGGTCTGCCTGTCACTGGAAAGGACCAATTCTTTGTTGGCCAATTTCTGCTAAAACGAGGAGGCTGAACCTGTAAGAAATCTTTTACCGTTTGTATAGATTTTGCCTTATCCTCCATCTTCTTTAATACCTCCTCTGCCTTAAATCCAAACAGCACATCCCGCTGCAAAGGTGCATCCAATAATTTGACCTTAACATGATCTGGTAACGTATGTTCTTTTAACCAAGCATGCCTTCTAATGACAGAGGCTGTAACTGCTGCTCTACAGGAGGCCTCTAAGGAATCAAACCCACATTGCAAAGTATGTTTTCCCACTTTTTCAGCTGCATGCAATAAATCCTACATTTCTTTAAAATTAGGAGGATCTGAATCTGGAAGCATCTTTTGTTTCAACTGAGACATCAAAAAATGCTGATATTTTAGCATGTGAAACTGGCAGTTCAAGGCTCTGATTGCTAAAGTTGCAGACGTATATACCTTCTTTCCCCATCTGTCTAATGCTCTGGAATCTCTGTCAGAGGGACTGGGTTTTTTGCTGATGAGGCCTTAATCCCTTTGGGTCCCTGAGAAATAGTTTCAGGGTCAGCAACAGGGATTTTGTACAGAAATTTGTGAGAGTCAGGGACTCTGTAATATCTATCAGGTTTAATTGGGGCTGGGGGTAAGGGGTCAGAGTTTAAGCTGGATTCAGTGTACACATCATCCACAATATCTAAAACTGGGGGGATAGCAAGAGGTCTGTGTTGAGGCAATAAAAGGAAGTCTCTGAGCCTTTTCTTGGATTCTGAGTAATCCTGGCCTTCCCAATGGAAATGTTCCCTCATGGTATGTAAGGTCTCCCCAAAGGAGTAGTCCTCAGGCGGAAAGGCTGATAGAACTGATTCCTCAGCATCAGAATCCTCATAAGGGGGTAAAGAATATCCTAGGTCCGAGGAAGAGTCTGAGGAAATGGACACCTGTTCGGAAGATTCATAGTCTGCATCCTGTCTGGGCCTTTTATCAGGTGGGGGATGGGTCCCCCTAATCAGGGTGATTAGGTCTTTGGCCATTTTTAGCATTTGTTTCTTAGGCATGGAAGCCTGTCCTGGAGAGAGTTGTGTCTGTTTCTTTGCCTTTACGGGGGGCTTAGACTTAGCGGAGGGTTTAACAGTTAACTGGGTAGGTCTGAAAACACCCTCTGTAGCTGTGGATTGCTCAGCTACTTCAGTCCCCTCTATACGGTTAGGATCGGAAAGCTGAAAACCTAGTGGATCCGAAGGCCTAGCCTGCTCCACGTGGGATTCGGAGGCTGTCTGTGGTTCTGTGGAAGTGGTAGTCAGGGGCTGCGTAGGTGCCTCGCTGAAACCGGAGAACTGGCGACCGGCCTAGAAGAGGCCTCGTCGTCAGTTTTGGGCCTCGGAAGTCTGTCCTTGCGTTTTTTATACATTGCGGTTATCGGAAGTTCCGACGGCATGGTGTAATTGAATTTTCTGCCAAAATAATGTCGAGCAAAATCAAACAGATGTTTAATAGTGCACTTGTTAAACCTAGCACAAAACCGACAACCAGTGACGTTGTGGGCAGGGCCTAGGTATGGAATACAATAGCAGTGGAAGTCCTTATGAGGTATTTGCTTCCCACAAGAAATACAGTTATTAACTTTTACTGACATCGGACTGAGGCAAGAAAAGGTTTCCCCAACGGGTTACGTAGCTTTTTTAGAAGAATTCGGTTCTGGATTCGGAATGAAAATCTCAAGAGTCGGCCAACCGGCACTTGCAAACTGCTTCTGCTTCGGGCACTGTGCGGCAAGAAAGACTGAAGAAAACGGCGTTGGCTGCATCTTATATACCCCTGTCGCACTGACGTCAGGGAGGAGGCAACAGCAACCGACGCCGGACCAAGACTTTGGAACTCAGGCCGACTGGGGAACCGCCTGATGGCAGGATAACCCAAGTGTAATGAATGCAACAGTGTAACATGATGAACATCTGCTTCGGGCTCCTCAGCAAGAAAGACTGATGTAATGATGTCGGCTGCCTGTTTTTATACCCCTGATGACTTGACATCAGTACTGAAGTGACAGCAACCGACGCAGAAATACTAGGCCTCTGGTATTCAGCCGACCGAGGGCTACCCCTGGCAGGATAACCCAAGTGTGATGACTGCAACAGTGAAAAACTAAGATCATCATCCAGGACAGGAGAATGGCCAAGGGTTTCTGCTGTGGAAGATCTAAGAATTCCCAGAGTCTCTCTTTAGACTGAGGGTAGTCCTGACATTCCCATTGGAAATACTCCATTAAAGTATGAAGGGTTTCCCCAAAGGAAACGTCCTCGGGTGGAGAGGCTGAAGGAATGGATTCCTCTTCATCAGAATCCTCATAAGCAGAGAGGGGTTGCATGTCTTCATATTCAGATGCATCAGAGTCATTGGACTCCTGTTCAGATAAAACTACTGGGGACAAATCTCTTTCTTTTGGAAGGGGTAGATTGACTTCCCCTGATAAGCATTATAAGGTCTTCCACCATTTTAAGCATTTGAGACTGAGGCAAGGAAGCAGGTGCCTGAGATTGGGTCATTGGTTTCTTGGGTGTGGTTCATGCCCTGGGCCTTAGAAACTCATTAGTTTTTGAAAGGACAGTAGTCATGAAAGAAGTCATCAGTTTGTGTCGACAATTGGTAGTGCGAAGTACTTCCTCGAAAGCCGGTGCCTGCTCAGCGGCTCTGGACCCATCCAAAGTAGAGAGACAACCGCAGGATCCTTAGCCGGTGAAGAGTTTTGCGGCATACTGGACTCTGAAAGGGTCTCGGTAGTGGTCTGCGAATCCACAGAAGCAGGCATCAGGGGCTGCGAAAGCACCTCACTGAGGACCGGAGAACTGACAACTAGCTTAACGGAAATGTCATTGGTAGGTTTGGACCTGTGCGGTCTATCTCCGTCTTTATCCTTACTTTTTTTGGAAGATCTGCTGTTGGATGGCTTACCAAAGCCATATTGGAATTAGAGGACTGTGAGCAAAAATATATAACTACAATAAGGGCCTAACGACCTATAGTTCTGGTGTTGAACAAAGCACAAAAGTGACAGTGAAGAACGTCGTGGTCTGTGCCTAAGCAAGTGAGCCAGTAAGACAAAGTCTCGTTGTGGTATTTGCTTTCCACAGGTGAGACAATTGTTAACTTTTTCTGACATCGGTTATAGCAAGAAAAAAGAATCCCCAATGGGTACTTAGCTTTAGAAAGACCTTCAGCTTCAATTTGGAAAATGAAACTCAGGTAGCAGCCGACCAGCACTCATGGGAATTGCTTCTGCTTCAAGCTCCTCGGCAAGAAAAACTGATGTAATGGCATTGACTGCCTTACTTTACAGTACTTATGACCTGACATCAGTCCTGAAGCAACAGCAACTGATGCAGAAATACTAAGCCTCTGGTATTCGGGCTGACTGAGGGCTGCCCTTGTAGGGATAACCCCAAATGTGATGACTGCAACTGTGAAACACGAAGAACATCTAAGCCAACACAGGAATGGAGAAAGGAGATTCTGCCAAAAGGGATGACTGCAATTCAGGAAACACAGAATAGGCAAGAGGTAGCTGGAATTTACTGGAGAAAACTGGCAAAGTTATCAAGGTATTGGGAGGAAATAATTACAGAGGGAAAAGTAATAGAAAGGAAAGAGGCCAAGAATATATTTGGACTACAAGCTAGAGATTGTCTTCCTTATCAAGAACTGATAGAGTATAGGCAAAGTAAATGGAATAGGGGATCCTAAGCAAAAGACCAGCACTGGTCGAGATTTTTGGTAGAATCTCGAAAAGAAATTGATGTTAGAAAGGGATCATTAGTACAGCATATAAAATATTGCACGATAACTATAGTACAGTTTTGTACCTACCATAAATGTAGATGTTAGAGTGCTAATACAGCTGCAGTCATAACAGATGGGGTTATCCTGCCATCAGGCGGGTCCTCGGTCAGCCGAATTCCAAAGTCTAGGTCCGGCGTCGGTGGTCGTCGCTTCTTCCCTGACGTCAGTGCGGCAGGGGTATAAAAGAACCAGCCAACGCCATTTTCTTCAGTTTTTCTTGCCCCAGATGTCAGGTGCCCCAGAAGGAAGGCAAAACATAAATTTATGTAATAATGCAATCCAACAATCAAAAAACAGTAGTTGCAAGCAAATACACCATAAAAGAATACCCCAATCAGGTTGTATGAGGAGGTGTTTGTCATTAGGCCTGTCCCAAGAGGGGAAGGAGGGAGGGAAACCTGGACTGCAGCTGTATTAGCACTCGAACATCTACATTTATGGTAGGTACAAAATTGTACTATGTTCATCGTGCATACAGCTGCAGCCATAACAGATGGGTAGAATCCCAAAGCTAGAAAAGGGGTGGCAGGCACCAAGTGGAACTAGGAGGAGCAAGGATGCCCTGCAAGACTGCTGTGGCAAAGCCCACTCTAGATTTAGAGTACAGTGGTAGGTGATCGTGTTTGGAGAAAGTATGTACAGAACTCCAAGTGGCTGCTTCCAAAATATCCTTGGTAGGAACCCCCCTGAGGAAAGCTGCAGAGGTAGCTGTGGCCCTTGCAGAGTGAGATCTGATGCTTGTAGGTGCAGTCTTACCATGAAAAGAATAACAAAAGCGTATACAGTGGGCTATCCATTTTGAGATTGTCTGTTTGGAAATAGCCTTTCCTTGAGCACCTGTAGCATAGGACACAAAGAGTTGCTCTGATTTTCTGAATGGCTTTGTCCTGTCCAAATAATAGCGAAGCTGTCTGTGAATGTCCAAGGAATGTAGTAGTCTCTCCTCTTTGTTTTGTGGATTAGGATAAAAAGTAGGTAAGTGGATAGCCTGATTCAAGGCTACACTGGATACTACCTTTGGCATAAAGGAAGGGTTGGTTCGTAAGGAAACTCTGTCCTGATGGAAAATGATGAAAGGTTGCACAGCCATGAGGGCTTGTAGTTCCAAAACCCTGTGTGCTGAGGTGATAGCCAGAAGGAAGGCAGTTTTCCATGACAAATATTGCAGTTCTGATGAAGCAGCTGGCTCAAATGGAGGCAGGGTCAGTTTTTCTAAAATAAAATTGAGGTCCCAAGCAGGTACTGGTTGCTTCCTTGGGGGTTTTAAATTCTTGGCCCCTCTGAGGAACTGTCTTAAGAGTGGACGAGAGAATAAAGGAGGATCAGTGTTGTACTGTGCAGAAATGGCTGAAGCATGGATTTTGATGGAGGAGAATGAAAGTCCACTGTTTAGCATCTCAGCTAGGTACTTTAATATTTGAGGTAAATTAAGTATCCCAGGATTCTTTTCCTTTTTTCTGATTCCAGGCACAAAACCGTTTCCATTTGGCGGGGTAGGCTTTTCTAGTAGAGGGCCATCTGGCCTCCAAAATGACATCCTGCACCTCCTTGGAGAGGAGGTCTGTTGGGAAATCAAGGAATTCTCCATGCGGCTAGGTTGAATGTCTTCGACTGACTGTGAAGAATTTTGAAGTTGCACTGGGTCAACAGATGAGGCATTAGAGGCAGGATCCATGGTGGGGGAATGCGTCAGGCTCCTCAGGAATGGGTACCAGTGTTGTCTTGGCCAGTCTGGAGCAATGAGAATCATCTTTGGTCTGTCTGCTCTGGCTTTTAATAGAACTTTGGGCAGCAGAGGTAGAGGTGGAAAGGCATAAACTGACAATGCTGTCCAACTGAAAGACAGTGCGTCCACTTTCCAGGCCTGTGGATGATAGGTCCCTGAGCAGAATTTTTTCAATTGGTAATTTCCGTGGGTAGCAAAGAGATCTATGTCTGGCCTCCCCCATGCTTGAATTATCTTTGCAAAAACTTGAGAATGCAACTTCCATTCGTGTGGATCTGTCATATTTCTGCTTAGGTTGTCTGCCAGCATGTTATCCTTGCCTGGCAGGAATTGTGCTTGAAGATGGATTTGTAATTCCAGAGCCGTGTTCCAAAGAGACATGGCTAGCCTGCACAGGGGATATGAATGGGTTCCTCCCTGTTTGTTTATGTACCACACCACTGTGGTGTTGTCTGTTTTTATCAATAGCTGGCCTGGATGCAGTAGGTCTTTGAAGGCCATGATAGCATTTTTTACTGCTAGCATTTCCTTTTGATTGATGTGTAGGTGTTTTTCTTTTTGGGACCATTTGCCCTGAATGCACTGATCTGTCATGTGCACCCCCCCAGGCATAGTCCGAGGCGTCTGTTGTGATGATCTGATTTGCTTGAGGCATGCAGAATGGGAGACCTATGTTTCTTTGGCATGCTTGAGCCCACCACAGAAATTCCTTTTGAAGACATGGAATGAGTGGTATAATTGTTTCCAAACTGTGGCTGTGTTGAGACCATAAGTTTTTTAGGTACCATTGAAGTTTCCTCATATGCAGCTTTGCACATGGGATTAGCAGGATGCAAGATGCCATGAATTCCAGAGCCTGCAGGATTTTCCTTGTAGTCAGCCTGGTGAAGGTTGCTATTTTTCTGAAGCATTGAGATAGTTGCCCTTGTTTCTCTGGCGTGAGGTAGGCCATCTGGGTGTTTGTATTCAAGCTGGCACCCAGGAAAATTATTGCTTGCGAGGGTATTAGTTTTGATTTCTTTTTGTTGACTGTGTATCCCAGAAAGTTCAACAACTTTATTACAAATGCCAAGTGTTTCAGAAGTATGTGCTTGCTGTCCGCTTGGATCAGGCAGTCGTCCAAATATGGGTATATTTGTATCCCTTGAAGTCTGCAGAAGGCAATTACTGATGCCAGGCATTTCGTGAACACTCTGGGCGCAGTAGATAAGCCAAAGGGCAATGCAGAGAATTGATAATGGGTTGAACCTGCAAGAAATCTGAGGTATCTTCTGCAATCTTGTCTGATAGGAACATGCAGGTATGCCTCCTTAAGGTCCAATGTTACTAGCCAAGACTCCTTGCCCAGCATGGGAAGAAGTTGCTGTAATGTGAGCATCTTGAATTTTGGTACGAGCAAATATGTGTTTAGGATGGATAGGTCCAAAATAGGTCTCCAATCTTTGTCCTTCCTTGGTACCAGGAATAGTCTGGAATAAAAACCTTGACCCTGTTCTTGTGCAGGTACCTCTTGAATAGCTTTCATGTCCATGAGAGCTGAAATTTGTTTTTGTGCCTCTGCCCTTTGATTTTGTGGCAGGTTTGGCATGCCTCGCATTTTTGGAAGGGTGTGAAAGTAGAATCTGTAGCCTCTGTCTATAATGTCCAGGATCCATTTGTCTTTTGTGACAATATGCCAATTTTTCAAAAATAATGCCAGTTTTCCGCCTAAAGGTGCTGCCATTAGAGCTTTGCTTGGCATGCAAAGGGGGAAGTCATTGTGTGTGCTTCCTGAAAGGCTGTGATCTGTCCTCTCCACCTCTTGGTGTAGATGCTTGCCATTGTCTGGCTCTAAATGATCCTTGAGATTGCCCTCTACCCCTCGGGCGCCTGTATCTACCTCTGAGGTCTGTCTGAGGCTGGAAAGGACCAATTTTTTGAAGGCCAGTTCCTACTGAAACATGGAGGTTGTACCTGTAGGAAATCTTTCACTGTTTGCATTGATTTTGCCTTTTCCTCCATTTTCTTTAATACCTCCTCAGCTTTAACACCAAACAGTACATCTTTTTGAAGAGGTGCTTCTAGTAATTTAGCTTTGACATGATCTGGTAAGGTTTGCTCTTTGAGCCAAGAATGTCTACTTATGACAGACCCTGTAACAGCAGCTCTACATGAGGCCTCTAAAGCATCAAAACCACATTGCAAGGTATGTTTACCCACTTGCTCTGCACTATGCAACAAATCCTGCAACTCCTTCAAGTCTGGTTGTTCAGGTTGTGACATTTTGCTTTTCAACTGAGATGATAAAAACTGTTGATACTTTAACATATGGAACTGACAGTTTAATGCCCTCATGGTTAAAGTGGCCGAGGTGCATACCTTTTCCCCCCACCTTTCTAAAGCTCTGGAATCTCTCTCTGAAGGTAATGGATTTTTGGCAGTAGAGGCCTTAATCCCCTTGGGACCCTGTGAAATAGTTTCTGGGTCAGCATCATGGCTTTTGTAAAGGAATTGGCGTGAAACAGGAACCCAGTAATACCTGTCAGGCTTAACTGGAGCTGGTGGCAAAGAATCTGGGTTATGGCTGGCCTCTGAATACACATCATCTAGTATATCTAAGACAGGAGGGATAGCTAGAAGCCTGTGCTGAGGGAGCAAGAGAAAATCCCTGAGCCTTTTCTTGGAGTCTGAGTAATCTTGGCCTTCCCAGTGGAAGTGTTTCCTCAAGGTATGCAAGGTTTCCCCAAAAGAATAGTCCTCAGGGGTGGAGACAGAGGGAATGGACTCCTCCGCATCAGAATCTTCAAAAGGGGAGTATGAATATTCCTGGTCTTCAGAATGTTCTGAGGTAATGGAGGCCTGGTCCAAGGAAGGGTAGTCTTCCTCCAATCTGGGCCTTTTGTCCGAGGGGGGTTGAGAACCCCTGATAAGAGTAATCAAATCTTCAGCCATTTTGAGCATCTGTTTTTTAGGCATGGGGCCTTGAGAGGGGCTCTGTGGAGCTTGTCTTTTAGTTTTCATGGCTGTTTTAGATTTTGTGAAAGCCTTGATGGAAAAAGAAGAAGGCCGGAAGACACCTTGAGAGGTGGCAGGCCTGTCTAAACTCTGAGTTTCCCCGCCAAGAGTGGCGTCGGTATCTGTAGTCGGGGTGGGGGCCGAGGAGCCTACGACCTCGGGCACAGAAGACACCGCTAAAGAAGTGTCATCGGTACTCAGGGGCTGCGTAGGCGCTTCGCTGAGAGCCGGAGCACCTGTAGCCGGCTTTAGTGTGGTGTCGGTAGAAGTCGCGGACCTCGTATGTCGGTCCTTATCTTTGCGTCTTTTACTTAAAACTGGAGTCGGAGTATCCGACGACATAATGTAATTAAATTTTTTACCAAAATAGTGTTGGGTGAACTCCGCCCGACGCTTAATAGTGCGTTTGTTGAATGTAGCACAAAAACGACAGGCCGAGACGTCGTGGTCTGGGCCTAAGCAAGGAATGCAGAAGGAATGGAAATCCCTATGCGGTATTTGCTTCCCACATGAAATGCAATTATTAACTTTGTCTGACATCGGTCTGAGGCAAGAAAAGTTTCCCCAACGGGGTACTTGGCTTTCAAGAAGACTTCGGTTGAAAAATATTCGTAATCTCAGGAGCTGGCCGACCGGCACTTGCGAACTGCTTCTGCTTCGGGCACCGCGCGGCAAGAAAAAGACTGAAGAAAATGGCGTCAGCTGGTTCTTTTATACCCCTGCCACACTGACGTCAGGGAAGAAGCGACGACAACCGACGCCGGACCTAGACTTTGGAATTCGGCCGACCGAGGACCCGCCTGACGGCAGGATAACCCCATCTGTTACGACTGCAGCTGTATGCACGATGAACATCAGAATCAATCAGAGGAGGTTTGAAAGGATTGGAAAGAGAGACTGGATAAGCAATTCACAAAGAAACAATGGGTGGATATTTGTATGACTCCCAAATAAGCAACAAAGTCTAGAAGATTTAAGATCTTTCCTTGGAAGTGTTTACAAAAGGTATTTTTATACCACAAGTCAACTGCAAAGAATTTTTCCTCAGGTAGATAGAAAATGTTGGAGGTGTGATGGAGAAGAAAGAGGTAATTGGGGACATATTTCCCGGACTATAATGAGTTGGCAGATCTTAAAAATTAATAGTAAATCCAACTCCATGCCAGTAAAGAGCTAGTGCGTGACCAACTGTATCAATCCTGAAAAAAACACAACGGCCAGCACAACATAGTCCGCAATTCATTTATTAGAATGTATCTACACACAGACCACTCTCGGCTACCAAGCCTTCTTCAGTGCATTAAGCATCCACGTCTCCACCCCCTGTTTAAATAACCAGTAATTACATCCCATTGGTAAGTTACAAATGATCATTAAGCCCTGGTGAGAAAAGGGCACCCAATAAAATAATCCACCATGATGTGTTGGCTGCTGAAGTCTAAACTACCTGTCCTAGAAGTAGCAAATATAGTAACAGAGAAAAAATAACTGGAAATGGGATCTATAAAAAGGGTAGGAACAAATTACATAGGAAAAAAATGGGAATTGAGAGCAATACATGCAGAATAATGTTTTGGAAGAGGAATGAGGTTTAAAAGAAGGTAGGATTTTAATGAACTATGTAATGCTGGACTAACAATGACTGTATAGATTATGATATATAATGTTTGCAACTAAAATATTGTCAATATGGTTTGTTTTAATTTATATAAATGTAGGACTGCCCATGTCATAAATGATAGCTTAATAAAAGTGCTGCTTGTTTTAAAAAAAATGGAAAATTTTGGAATAATTTATGCAGACAAATGTTTTGGAGGAGGAATGAGGTTTAAGGGAAGGCAGTCTCTGAATAACTTATATAATGTTGCTTAGATTATATGACACATAATAACTGTGATGTATAGTACTTGTAAATGTAAATTTGTTAAGATGGTTTGATTGCTTATATAGAAATACAAGTGATAATTCAATAAAGGTGTTTAAAAAAAAAATAAGAGAGATCAGCTATTTTGGGGATGGGCTCCACCACCTCTAGTAGAGGAGGGGTAAGATGGCTAGAACTCGGGATCTTTCCAGGGGATGGTACTGGAATAACTCCAAGATAGATTTGTGTCCTCATAAACTTCATCATACTATCAACATCTAGCTCTGTGAGGCTTAAAGATGACCGAGTGGATGACACCACCAAAGTTGGTCTGCAGCATCTTTTTTGCTGGAGGATAGGGGAATGTAATTTAGGACTCAGCAGTCCCAGGGAGTAACTGGCTTGTGGAGAAGTTGATCTGATCTGAGGAGTCATTGGACCCAATCTTCAACAGGTTTTTGGATTGAGACTGAGAGAAGCTGTCAGTTCTGATCATCATTTTTTAGCAGATTTAATGGGTAACTTGCTCTTCTCTTTCTTTATCTTACCCTTATTGGAGTCCTTATCCATTTCTTTCCACTACAATTTAGGTCAATCTTTTTTGCAGGAGGATGCAGAAGGGGTCGATGGGATAGCTCCCACTGATACTGGAAGGATTCCCTGTAACATGTTTGTCCCTTCTGGTCTGAAGGGTTCTAGCACTAAAAGTGGTACAGGACTGATGGTCTGCATCCAGATGTGTGACAACCAAGACAAAAACACATTTGGAGTGTGGGTGTCGGGATGGAAATTTATACCTACACTCCGAGCACTTCTTGAATATGGTGGATTCTGACATGCTGAAGATAGTCTAGAAAATAATGTAGGTTACACTTTAGCTACAGTAACAAAAACTATTAGAATAAAAAGATATATAACCCAACTATGGTTTTCTTTTAAACCTATAGTAATAAAGGTAAAAAATGCCTGGAGTCCTTAAACAAACTAAACTAGCTGACTAGCAACTAATACTAAGCCTAATCCTGAGAAAAGAAAAGGCAAGTACAAACAGGGAGAGAAAATTCTCTCATGGGTAGGAGAGGAGTAGGTTGTACTTCAAAGGATACAGTAAAAGTTGACTGTTCAGAGTTCTTTTGCACATCTGTTATGATCGAGCAAATGACATCTGACCATCTAAGGTGGAGTCTAGGAAATTATGGCCAGGGGAGGAGTCAGAGCTCTGGATATGAAGAAACTTCAAAGTCGTTGCCGAGGTCTGATCCGACAATCCATACATTTGAAAAGGATAAAAATACTCAACCACTGGATCTTGTGTACATTTGAAATATTAATGAAAAGGTAACATTGTAGGACCTTGGAATATAGTATATGCTGTAGATGTACAATGTAACTCATAAAAGGGTTTACAGAAGGGGTGCTCATGAAAAGCAGGAGACTGGAAGGTACACAAGAGCTAAGTCAACACTTTTTTTTTCCCCCCTTTTCATATGTTCAAATCGCATAGCAGACTGGGTGTTATGGTCACAAGACCTTTTTTTTTTTTTTTTTTTTAAATAAGGGAGTCTTGTGGCCTGGCTGGCAAGACTTTTCAAAGACTTTATCTAGGCTAGAAAAATGAGGTGGAAGTTGTAGGGATTTAGAGACAACTGGAGTACAGGGGCAAAGAGGGCCCCTTTTCCTTACAACAGGAAAAACTCTACACTCAAAATATTACACTAAAAACTTATTGACAGGCTGACTTTAACATTAACAAATTTTCCAGATAAATGGGGCACAAGGGATCCAGCCTAGCACTACATTCCTAAAGTAATACAAGAAGGAATCTTTGGAATATCTTTACAAATATTTGGTTAAATGAAATGTAAAACAAACCAGGTGCAAGTCAGGATTACAGGAGATGGGAGCTGGCATGCATATGCCAGTGTGTGTGTGTGTGTGTGTGTGTGTGGGGGGGGGGCATGGAGGTAATAGGCAACTTTGCTACAAATGACTCTGGACACGTGAAATTAACTTCGAAATCTAATGGAGAGATTTAACGATCCTTAATGAACTTCTATGAGAGGTCATGGACTTTTCCACAAAAATGCCATAAATGACTTAGCATACTAGCTTGCCTATTGCATGCAGCTGTCATCTTGCTCCATTTGTTTTTCAAAAATCTTTATCATCTTGCTCCATCTTACTTCCAGTTATTCACTCACTCACACTTCATTGTTCCCCTTATGCTTTAATCTTTCGGGCTACCCTACTGCCCCCGTCCATCGGCACGTCTGCCAGTCTCTTCTACTGCCCCCAGACTATATAAATTTTTAAACTGTGGCCAAAGTAGAAACTAAAAGTCCTCACCCCCCCAGAGGGGTTCAGGGTCTTGCAATTGACTGCTTCCACCAGTATCCCCTTTTCCTACATTCGCCTGTTACTCTATGGCCCAAGACCCCCTGCTAGGAAAGTCTAGACAACCCCCCCAGTGCCTCAGATGCCTGTGCCCTAATTCAGCTCTGGTCACCTGCATTGTAGTTAGGGTGTTATCCTTCTACACCATTGCACTAAAAATAATTCACTCATTTTTGAACAGGAAGTAATGATCTTTTTCAATTTCAACCAATCTCTTTCACTATGTTTCTCTGCATTTTAAAGAGCCTTAAGGAGACATCTTTGCCCAAGTACTTTTCTTGTAGGTAAAGTACAGTTATGTACACTTACCATAAATGTAGATGTTCGAGTGTATTGACTGTTGCAGTCATCACCTTTGGGTTATCCCTATTTTGGTAGCCCTCAGCCGGACCAAATACCAGAGTCAATGTTTTTCTGCGTCGGCTGCTGTCACTAGCTGGCTGATGTCAGGTTGTCAGTGCAATAAAGGAAGGCAGCCGATGTCATTACATCAGTTTTTCTTGCCTTAACCACTCAGAGGCCCAAGTAAATAAGGTGAAGTGGTCCTGGTGGCTAAAAGCCACTGTTAGAAACGTATGTCTCCCTAAAGGTTCATAGGTTCATAGGTTCATACTAGGCTATCTGCCCGAGGGCATTTACAAGCCTAGCCCATAGTTTTGTGGCTTACGCCACCCCTTTAGTATGGGGAACTATACCCATTATTTTGCTGTGCCTCTGTCTAGTAGTGACACTGAGGTAATCCCTGGGGTATATCTGCGATCTCCCATCCATTTGTCAAGATTTCTCTTGAACAAGGCCAGCGAGGTGCTCTGCCTCACATATACCGAGATTTTGTTCCACAGCATAGGGAGTCTTTGGGTGATGAATCTATCCCTCCAGCACATCCTATTAATAGTCGTGTCGAGGTTTAAGTCTCCCGCCCTTGTGGCTCTGATGGATCTAGATTTTTTGAGGTGAAGCATATTCATCAAATCTGGGTTTGACATGGCCTTGTATGTCAGGCAAAGGTCACCTCTGAGCAAGCGGTAAGTGACTGAATAGAGCTGGAGTTCTTTCAGTCGGGCAGCATAGGACAGATTTTTGAGACCCTTTATCCTTTTGGTGAGGAACTTTTGTGGCCTCTCCAGCTGCTGCAAGTGTCGGGTCAGATACATTCCGAATGGGGCATTGTACTCAATCATTGGTCTGATGAGTGATGAGTATAGGGAGACTATGACCTCCCTTGATCTAGATGTGAATCCCTTCATGATAAGGTGGGCAATGTAGAAGGTCTTCCTAACTACTTTAGCTACATGGGTGTCGAATGACAGGCTACTGTCAACCTGGGTCCCCAGGTCCCTGATAACTTCTTCTGTGCTCAGTGGGTTGCCACCTATATGGTAGCTAGGGGTAACCTTGTTTTTCCCGAAGGGTATGACTATGCATTTTTTGGCATTTTAACTTTAGGCCATGGCTCTGGCACCAGTTATCCGTTTCTGTGAGACCCTTCTGAAGGATATCTGTGTCAGATGTGTTTTCGACTATGGCCCAGTTTGCAGTCATCTGCAAACTTTGTCAGCCATAACCCTCCTGTGTTTGCTTGTACTTCGGAAAAGTAGATGCCAAACAAGAGTGGGCCCAGGACTGAGCCCTGTGGGACACCACTTGTGACAGGCTTTGAGTCTGACATGGCGCCAGCAACTCTGACCCTGTGGGTTCTGTCACTCAGCCAGTTTGCAACCCATCTTGTGATGTATGGGTTAACATTTAAGCTGATGAGTTTTTCAATGATACCCAGTGGGGTATTGTATCGAAGGCCTTAGCCAGATCGAGGTAGGCTGTATGGACTGCCTTTCCTCATCAATGGCTTTGGTGACTGTTTGAAAAAAGTCAACCAAGTTTAAAAGGCATGATCTGCCTTTGACAAAGCCAAACTGGGTTGGATCCAAAGTCTGCAAATTCCTATGTCTTTATTTATGAGGTCCATTATGATCCTCTCCATGGCTTTGCAGATAAGGCTTGTCAAGCTAATGGGCCGGTAATTTCCAGGGTCGGTGGAGGCACCGCCTTTGTGAAGTGGGACCACAGTTGCAGTCGCCACTCCTGGAGTGCGTATCCAGAGGTGAGACTATGATTAAACAGCTGTCCTAGCTGTGGGTTTAATTCCTCATTGAGTTAAGTGGAGCACACAGCCGGGGACACGATCAGGTCCCATGGATGCTGTTTTTTGCTTTGGAGAGAGCAGTTCTCACTTGGGCGTTAGAGATGTTTGGGGGGCTGCAGTCGTTTGGTATAGATATCTCTCCTTTTGGGGGGGAGGGGGGTGAGAAGTTTGCACTGAACCTGTCAGCCAGTATGTTGGCAATGTCTGTAGGATCAGTAATCTTCACATCATTTTGAACTAGTTCTGAGCATATCTGGGAGTTTCCTCCCAGGTTTCTAACATAGCTAAAGAAGGCCTTATGATTGTCTTTTGAGTCTTTAGCTATTTTTCTCTCAAAATTTACTTTGGATGATTTTATGAGAGCTCTTAGTTTTTTACTTATAGTGATCAAAGGTGTCTTACCTTTTAAGGATTTTGCTCTATCTTGTAGTAGCTTCCTCCTTTTGTTGTAGAGTTTGTTTATGGCTGGGGTCCACCAGACTGGACGCTTGCCTTTGGTACAAAGAGTCTTTGTTTTGCTTGGGATTGCCTTATCCATGCAGTCCTGCAGGTGCTGGTAGAAGGCATTTGTAAGTGATTCAGCGGCTTGAGTACTGTTTTCCGCGGCTCGGGGCCTTAAAGGAGACCACACTAGTCTTTAGAAGTGTGAAGTCGGCTTCGAGAAGTTCTTTACTGTGGTCTTTTTATTTCAGGTGGGTTGGGATGAGGACCTCCAGCGAGATTAGTTTGTGATCTGATCTCACCAGTGAGGGGTATACTTCCGGTGTTGAACATTGTGCTCTCATGTTCGTGATGATGAGATCAAGTATGTTTTCTCCTCTTGTGGGGATGGTGACTAGTTGTTCCATGGCATTTGAGTTTATGAATTCCAGGAACTTTTGGGCTAGGGTGTTTGGGCTTGAGTAGTGTTCCCAGTCTATATTAGGGTAATTGAAGTCACCTAGTATGATGGTGTTTGGTGATACATTTATCCCCTCCAGTGTTTTCAGGAAGGCCATGTGAGGTTCCTGACTTTGTGAGGGTGGCCTGTAACATGCTACAATTTGCAGAGCAGTCTTGCCTATGGTTAATTGCACCTGGATGGTCTCCGATGCATCGTGCGTTGCCACCAGTCTTGAGGTGTGGGTGTCCTTGATGAATATGAATACCCCCCCCTTTCTTGGTATTGTCCGGATTTTGGGGCCGGAACGCATGATATAAGGTAAAACCTGATAGTGCTGGGGTGCTCTCAGGAGCCTTGAACCAGGTTTCTGTCACAGCACAGACATCAATGTTCTCCATACTGAGAAGGGCCTCGAGTGCGTGCATTTTGAGATTTAGACTTCTGGCATTGAGCAGCATTACCCTTACTTTTTTTCCTTTTTTGTGTTCTAGGGTGGTAGGTTTAGAATTTGAGCCCTGCCTAAAAAAGGCACTATGGGGGTGGCAAGAGCCTTTGCCAATATCCGGAATCCCAGGGTGACAGGTGCAAGCTGTCCCTTGCGAAGCAGCGTGGCTTGTCCAGCATGTCATCCCAGGCAGACAGACATTGGATCCCCTTTGAATGACACCAGAGTTTAAGCCAATTGTTAAAGCTGATCATCTTATCTCTGTATTGTGGCATCATTCTTGGTGAAGGTAGGATACTGCTCAAGGTCAGGGTCATACCTGCCTGGGCTACATAATCAGAGAGCTCCTCAATGTCTCTTTTCATGTAGTCCAAGGAGGTACATCTCAGGTCGTTTACACTGGCGTGGACAATGACCGAGTCGTATTTGTACCTGCTGTTGAGAGACCTGAGTGCTTGCGTTATGTGGCGGATTCTAGCGCCCGACAGGCAGCTTACTGTAACTCTCTCCTTACTCAGTCTGGTGAGCGGGACGTCAGTGTGTCTGACTATGGAGTCACCAATGACTAGTGTGTCTGGCATTGTGTTTGGCCTTAAGGGCTGTGACTGTTTGACACTCTGACTGTGAGGTCTATGTGTTGCAGGTGTTGTGTTCTGAGGTGGTGGTTGTTTGGGTGTCTGCTTTGGTGGCCTCTGCTGTTTTGGTAGATTTTTGATCAGAGCCTCCGAGTATGTCTTTGTGTGTTTATGTGTATGATTTGAGGTTGTGATGGTACTATGTGAGACTGGGTCTATAGTGTGTGTGGTTACCTTCTCCTCCTGACTGGTCTTGCCAGTCCTATGCTGAGAGAGCTCAGCCTCCAGTTTGGCCGTCTAGTTGCATCTCTCGCATGTATTTGTGTTTTGTGGGAGGAGGAGAGGGTTGTCTGTGTACATGAGGCAATTGTAACATTGCCTCAATATTCCCAGGTTCACCAGCTGAGCAGGAGAGGACACTAGCAACTGATCACTCGACATGCTAGAAGGAATAGACAAAAAAACTTTAAAAGAGATTCCGGGGGATGTGGGTGACCGAGAAATGGGAGTTTGCCTTTTTGGGGTACTATTTATGACAAGAGTGCTGTGTCAAGGTAATAAGTACTGTAGAAGCAAGTGCTAGGTTTAACAGATAGAGAATAGTCTACTTGGAGTCAAGTAGAGATGATCTTTTTAGTTTTAGGATACGCTGATAAGAACAGTAGTATAGTTCGAGGAAGGTAGTTTTAAGGGAAAATTTGAAGAGTGGACTTTAGGTAGCCTGAATAGTTTAAACCTGCTTAACCGGCGCTGCCCTAGTGTGCAACAGTGGCAACTCCGCCCTAATTCGCGCTAAAGCGCGCTAAAACGCACTTTATAGCAGGGGGCTGGAAAAGACAGGAAATGACCCAAAATGGCCAATAGACTACAAGTTACTGCCTTAAACTACTCCTCTAAGGACAAACAGGCAGCTCAGTACTCCCCACTCTCACTGGTGAGTAAAGAAACTTCCCCCTGACCAAACAAGGAAAATGGAGAAACACAGGAACCAAGACAAAGCCCAGGGATCAGCAAACTCTGGTCTCTGGAACACTAGTTAGGAAAGTATGGAAAACAAGGATATTTTTTTTTTTTTCAAGTTTTTTTACAGAAAAGCAGAAAACACAATAAATGCTATGATTTTCGACTAAATGCTATCAAAAGCTAGTACACTTGAGTGTATTAGCCTGTAGTTTAACTTTTAGGCAAAACTTAAACTAGCAAGTGCAGTAAACAGTTTTAGCTTATAAACACAGTAAAACAGTGTAAACTTTGATAAAACAAGCAGAAACAGTAGTCGAAGGCACAAAAAGTCGAAAAAGCCAAGAAAAATACTTAAAATCTGGAAAGGTAGTCTTTTCTGGTCTCTGCTGCTAGAGGAACACTGCTGGCCACCACGAGGAGCTGTGCTGAGTTCTCAATAGCTGGAAAAGCCCGCCAAAGCGTGCTTTATAGCAGGGGGCTGGAAAAGACAGGAAATTACCCAAAATGGCCAATAGACTACAAGTTACTGCCTTAAACCACTCCTCTAAGGACAAACAGGCAGCTCAGTACTCCCCACTCTCACTGGTGAGTAAAGAAACTTCCCCCTGACCAAACAAGGAAAATGGAGAAACACAGGAACCAAGACAAAGCCCAGGGATCAGCAAACTCTGGTCTCTGGAACACTAGTTAGGAAAGTATGGAAAGCAAGGATATTTTTTTTGTTTTTTTCAAGTTTTTTTTTTAAAGAAAGAAGATAGGGGGAAGGAGGGAAAGAAACCATCTGCAACAGTGAATACATGTGGACACCTACATTTATGGTAAGTGTACACAACTGCACTATGCTCTTCATGTTTCACTGTTGCAGTCATCACCTGTGGGAGGATTCCCAAAGTTGAGAAGGGGGGTGGTAGGCTCGGTAAGAGACCTAGGAATGGGTCAGTATGCCCTGCAGAACTGCAGAGGCAAACCCTGCCCTAGCCTTAGAAAATAGAGGTAGGTGGTAATGCTTGGTAAAGGTATGGACAGAAGTCGAGGTGGCAGCTTCCAGGATGTCCTTGGTGGGAACTCCTCTGAGATATGCTGTGGAAGTGGAGGCTGCCCTACTGGAATGAGTTTGAATAGATCTGGGGAAGGGGGGTTCCCATGTAAACTGTAGCAGAAATGGACACAGTGTGATATCCATTTGGAAATGGGATTCCCCTGCGCCCCTGGTGCAAAGTTGACAAGAAGTTGGTCCGTTTTCCTGAAAGGTTTAGTAGCCCAGACAGTATCTGAGCTATCTGCGCACGTCTAGTGAGTGCAGAATTATTTCCCCCTTGTTTTGAGGATTAGGAAAAAAAGGTGGGAAGATGTATGGCCTTGTTGAGAGTTGCATCAGATAACACCTTGGGCATAAAGGAGGGACTGGTCCTCAGGGAGACCCTGTCTGCATGGAAGATGATGAAGGGTTCAATGGCCATCAGCACCTGTAAGCTCTAAAACCCTTCTGGCTGAAGTGATAGCTAGGAGAAAAGCAGTCCTCCAAGAGAGGTATCTTAGTTCTGCTGAAGCAGCAGGTTTGAAGGGAGGTAAAGTAAGGTTTTCCAAAACATAATTCAGGTCCCAGGCTGCAGTGGGGGGCCTTCTGGGAAGTCTGATATTAGAAGACCCCCTGAGGAATTGTTTAATCAAAGGATGTGCAAACAGGGGCTGTTCTGCATCAAAATGAGCTGATATAGCAGAGGCGTGGATTTTAATAGAGAAGAAGAGTCCACTATTAAGTAGCTTCACTAGGTAGTCGAGAATAAGAGAGATGAAAGGTTGAGAGGTAATTCCCCCTCTGGACTGGTTCCAGATGCAGAATCTTTTCCATTTTCCTGCATAGGATTTTTCTGGTGCTGGGCCCTTCTGGCCTCTGTGATGATGTTTAGGACCTGTTTGCTTAACAGGGGTCCCTTGTTTGCCTTTAGAGTATAAGCCATGCTGATGGTTTAAGAGTCTGCAGGTCTGGGTGCAGCATCCCGCCCCCCTGAGTTAAGAGGTCTGACATCAGGGGAAGCTGCCTGGGAGGCTGTAAGATCAGGCTGCACAGTAAGGGGTACCAATGTTGCCTGGGCCAGTCTGGAGCAATGAGGATGGCCTTTGGCCTCTCCTCTTATTTTGATCAGAACCTTGGGGATAAGAGGCAGAGGAGGGAATGCATACACAAAAAGGGTGTTCCAGGGGAAGGTCAAGGCATCCACCTTCCACGCTAGGTGGTGGTACTCCCTGGTACAAATTTTTTTCAGCTGATGGTTGGGATGCGAAGCAAAGAGGTCCACCTCCGGCGTCCTCCACGCCTGAGTGATTTGCAGAAAGATTTTTCTGTGGAGCTGCCATTCGTGGGGGGTCCAGAAGGTTTATACTTATGTGGTCTGCCAGGGTGTTGTTGATCCCTGGTAGGTATTATGCTATCAGATGAAGTTCCATGGACGAGGCCGTCAGCCACAGGTTCATGGCTAGCCTATGCAGAGAGTAAGATTGGGGTCCCTCCCTCTTTGTTGATGTACCGCATTACTGTGGTGTTGTCTGTTTTGATAAGGAGAACTCCTGGCTTAAGATGGGGTTTGAAGGATGTCAGAGCCTTTTGTACTGCCATCATTTCCTTCTAGTTGATGTGTAAGGGAAGGTGCTGTGCATCCCAAAGTCCTTGGGTGCATCTGCCTTCTAGGTGAGCGCCCCAAGCTATGTCTGAGGCATCAGTGGTAATGGTTTACCCGGTTGGGCAGAGGGTGAAGGGAAGACCTTTGTTCTGGGCACAGGCCCCTGTCCACCAGAGAAACTCGGCCCTTATACAGGGGATCTGAGGTAGACAGGTTTCTAGAGGCTGAGAGTGCTGACACCCAAGGTTAAGTACCACTGAAGTTTTCTCATGTGGAGCCTGGCCAGAGGAATTAGAAGGATGCAGGATGCCATGTACCCTAAGGCTTTCAGGAACTTCCTCGCAATGAGGTATCTTTTGGAAACCAGCTGTGTAAAATATAGAGGCAGGAATCTCGGTTTCTCTGAGGATAGGACGGTCATTGGTTTGCTTTGATTTCTTCTCGTCTATGGTGTACCCTAAGGAGGTTCGGAGGGTTTTGACAAATAAGAGCCTCAAGGAGCTTTTCTTTGCACTCTGCCAGAATGAGGCAGTCATCCAAGTAAGGGTAAATTTTTGTATTTTTCTGTCTGCAAAAAGCTATGGCTGGGGCTATGCATTTGGTTAATACCCTGGAAGCAGTAGATATGCCAAAAGGTAGCACAGAGAACTGAAAGTGCTGTGAGCCTGCTCTGAAGCGAAGGAATTTTTCTGCAGGATTCCCTTATGGAGATGTGGAGGTAGGCATCTTTTAGGTCTAGGGTAACTAACCAGGCATTTTTGTCAGTATAGGCAGTAGCTGCTACAAAGTTAGCATTTTGAATTTGGGGACCAACCGGAAGGTGTTCAGAATGGAAAGATCCAGGATGGGGTGTGTCAAGTGCTCTCTTTTCTGGGAACAAGGAATAAACCTTTTCCTGTTTGATCTGAGGAGACAGGCTCTACTGCCCCTTGGGATATGAGAGTTTTGACTTCTTTCAATGTCTCTGCCCAATGATTTGGAGGTAAATCTGGGTACCCTCTTGGAATTGGGAGTTCAATGAAGGAGAATTTGTATCCCTGAGAAATGATCTTTAAAACCCATTGGTCCTTTGTTACAGAAAACCACTTATCTTTGCAAAGGAAGAGCCTTTCTCCTAGTTTTTGGTGATTGAAAAGAGGGCAGAGGGGGGAGAGAGTCATTGAGAGTTTTTGCCATACAGGGATGGCTTGGAACTCTCTGCCTTTGGAGCGAAGCTGTCCACGGTTTGGTTCTCTGTTGTCCCTAGGATAGGAGTCTTGGTGGTCTCTCCCTGCGGGGCTTACCTTGCACCTATCAGCAAGGTGCGGGAAAGGACCAGTGTTTTGAGAGAAAATTCCTGCTGAACCTAGGAGGTTGTACCTGAAGAAAATCTTATACTGCTGGCATATATTTTGCTTTGTCTTGCTTCTTTTTAAGCACCTCTTCTGCTTTTTCTCCAAACAAGTGGTCCTTATCCAAAGGTGCATCAAGTAATTTAGATTTGACATGATCAGGGAGAGGTTGTTCCTTCAACCATGCATGTCTTCTAATGACAGATACTGACACTGCTGCCCTGCTTGAGGCTTCATATCAGCGGTGTAAAGAGTGTCTAGCCACTTGACAAGTAGAGTGCAGTACATCCCCTAGCTCTTTCAAATTGGCACAGTCAGGAAAGTTAGTGTGTGTTGTGACAATTTTAACATGTGTAACTGACAGTTGAGTGCCCTGATAGCTATGGCTGTAAACATGTATACTTTTTTACCCCATCTGTCCAGAGCTCTGGAGTCTTTGTCAGAAGGAGTAGGATTCTTTGCAGAACTAGCCTTAGCTCCTTTTGGTCCCTGTGTAATAGACTCCGGGTCTGCAGCAGGATTTCTGTACAGGTATCTGTGAGAGTCCACTACTCTGTACTACCTGTCAGGTTTTCTGGGAGCAGGTGGGAGGGCATCAGGAGTTAAGCTAGATTCATGGAAGACATCCTAAACCACCTCTAAGATAGGGGGGATGGCCAAGAGTCTGTGCTGGGGCAGGTTTAAAAACTATGAATCCTGTTCTGTCAGAATTTCAGGGGAAGGGTCTCTTTTCCTTTTAGAAGGTGCGGCCTGACTACCCCTGATAAGGGTGATGAGATTCTCCACCATTTTAAACATTTCAGCTTGGGGTGGTGGAGGAGGGGTAAAATGGTGGCTGTTGGTAATTT
This sequence comes from Protopterus annectens, assembly GCF_019279795.1. NCBI lineage: Eukaryota > Metazoa > Chordata > Ceratodontiformes > Protopteridae > Protopterus > Protopterus annectens. Next base: position 591,613,430 of record NC_056749.1, read on the forward strand.
TCTTAGGAGTGGCCCTGCCTCTAGGCCTAAGAGTATCCATCAGTCAAAGAGAAATGGTAGTCGGAGGAAAGGACGTCGGTTTTAGTCTAGATCTGGTAGTGGGAAAGACCTCCTCGGAAGCTGGTGCCAGAGTTGCAGCTCCAGACCCAACCGAGGCAGAGACATCCAAAGCCTTGGAAGACGAAGAAGATTTCTGCAGCATACCAGACTCTGGCAGGGTATCAGTAGAGGCCTGCAAAGGTATCAAATTGTGGATCAGGGGCTGCGAAGGAGCCTCAATGAATTCAGAAGAAGTGACGACCTGCTTAGCGGTGGAGTCATTGGAAGGTTTGGCCTTGTGTGGTCTATCTTTAGCCTTACATTTTTTCGGAAGGTCTATGGATTGTTGGCTGACGGACACCATTTCAAAAAATGAAGATGGAAGATGAAAAAAACCTGGCTACAAAAAGAGCTCTATGATGAACAGTTCTTGTGTTAAAGAGGGCACAGAACCGGCAATGGGGGTTGTCATGGTCTGGGCCTAATCAAGTGACGCAGTAGGAGTGGAAGTATCAGTGTGGTATTTGCTTTCCACGGGCAAGACAACTGTTAACTTTTTCAGACATCGGTTAGTGCAAGAAAAAAGGATCCCCAATGGGGTACTTAACTTTAGACATTTTCAGCTGTAATTCGAACTGTGAAAGCGACCGACCGGCACACTTGCAAACTGTTTCTGCTACGGCAAGAAAGACTGATGTAATGATGTCGGCTGCCTTTTATAGCACTGATAACCTGACATCAGCCAGCAAGCAATAGCAGCAGATGCAGAAAAACACTGATTCTGGTATTCAGGCTGGCTGAGGGCTATCACAGCAGGGATAACCCACAGGTGATGACTGCAACAGGGAAACACAAAGAACATCAGGTGATGCAGCTACTGAAAAAGGGAACAAACACCAAATTCTGCTGGCTCCATGATGCAGAGGGATGAAAGTCAGCCGGGTTTGAGTAGCGGCCTATCAGAAAGGAAGACATGCGAGTGGCAATAGTTGGTTCACCCATTTCAAAGAGCAAGATAATCTGGCTAACTGTGCCACTACCAGGCGGTGCAGCAGGGGGAAAAGCCAAGGAAAAGATGAATAGCACAGACTGTCCATTACTATATTAAAACTGTACATGGGAATTTGGTGGGTGAGTGTGCATGAAAAAATGCACTGAAAAATACTATACAAATGTTAAAAATAAAGTGTTTGCCTTGGCTCTACTAAATCTTTAAATCATTTTTAAACTTTTTTTTAATGTTTTACAGATCTACACAAATATTAATTACATTTCAGATGCTGTGACAAGCTTTTTGAAAAACAATGCAAGTTCTTCATTTAAAAAATAAAAACAAGCTAAACACTTGCTAAAGGTACCACACTGCTCATAGTGACATTAGATACCCAGACAGCACAAGATTAGGAACAGACATGACTCACCAAACTCAATGAAAGCAGTGCTTAGAGGTGTTATTGCACTCTCCCCACTGTGGTATTTCCATTTAACAGACCTTAAAAACTGAGCTAATTTGCTGATTTTGACAAGTTGGGTAGTTTAACAAAATTCCCCAAAAAAAAGAAGCCTTCCTGGGCAAGTTAACAGACTTCCTAGGAACCTCCTTTCAAAAACTTACCCTGTTGGAGTCTATCATTCCTGTTCTTGCATGAAACTTCACAGTTTTTAACCTTGCTCGCTCTTTCTTTTCAACACTGTGAAAGTAAGAAAAAAATTATTCAAGAGTAGCAATGATCAGTACCTTTCAATGCTCCCTCTATTGAGGAAGAAGCATGCAAAAGTTAATTTAAAGATAAGATGGGAAACATTGGGACATTAAAATACCTGCAGTACTTGTTATGGATGATGGCTCTCCAGCTTTTGCGATAAAAGCCATCTTTCATGACTCCTTACTAAATCACAACTGGCAAAAAATATTAACCTGCTGCTGTCCCTTTGAGAAGTTCAGATATTACACAATAATCCTGCTACAACACCCCTTTTAAATCAGTAGATTTTTGTTATTTACTTTCATGGAAAAACTGAACCCTCTCAAACAGTGGGACTACCCATCTACAAGTCCAACACTTTCTTCCTCTACAAACTGTAAGCAGAACAAAATAAGACTCAAAACATCATAACTACAAAACAAATTAAGGAAAACTGAAAACCTGTAAAAATACAAACAATAACTTTACTGCTGACTAGTGTCACCTTTGGAGGGAAGCGTCACATGCAACACGATCTCAGCCCACCTTGACTCTTAGAAGTCTGCATGTTTAGTGATTTATTTACTTGAGTCTTATTCAGACAAGTGCTATTTTTAGCCTTTAATTATTAGACATTCATCAGCTTTTTTATACGCACACACCACCAGTTTCCTTGAACAATATCTAGTCACTAAGAAGCCCCAGACAAATAGAAGATGACAAAGCTCTCAGTTTAAGAAAACAATACCAAGGATGGCAATCAGGGAGGGTTCAGCCAGGGACTGTATAAAGGAGTGCACTCAACCAAAGTATGGGCAGACTTTAAACAGCTGCCCAACAAATTTTCTCAAGAGAAGCAAATCTGGTAGCCACTAAACATGTAACAAAATACACTCCAATGCCATGAAGTACTTTCCTGCTTTTTTATAACAAAATCAAATGCATTGAATCACTTAACAGGAATTGCTCTTAATTCAGTTTGATAGGAATACTATCCTTACATGTAAAAAAATAAAAAGATCTTTCACATTCAAAATAATTATGTTATTTTTCTCCCTAGATGAGACTGGTCTGCAAAGGAAGACTGGCATGTCTATGAATGTGAAAGTCAAGAGCCAAAGTGGGCAACAGTTTTCATCAATTCTAATTAAAACCTTCCTTCCATAAAACATGCAACCCTTTTCCAGTGAAAGGGCCTGCAAAAGTCACTGACCTTTCTGGCTAACAAGACCATCATCTAGAACTTAACCTCCTGGAAAAAATCTACATTATGGAGCTCCAAATGCAAAGTAGTGAACATTGCCATACACATAGTTAAATAACATAACAAAAATAAAACACACACACTGGACCTCAGGAGCTACATTTCCACCATGCAGAATGACCTAACATCGGTTTTACAGACAGACTTGACTCTTGTGTTTTACTTAAAAATTGAGAAACTAAGGCAGCCGCATGGACCTTCAAGAAAATAAATCAATAAATAAACCTAGAGAAAACAGAAAAATAAATATTCCAGTTACTGTGACAAACTGACATGGCAGGCAGAGGATGTACTGCACACTCATTATAATACATCACTGGAAATGACAATCTTTCATTCATGAATGTTGGCTTGCACTGGAGTTAGACTGCAGCAAAAACAGTTACAGATGTGTAAAAACAAGTAATTTAACAAGTCATATGAGATCATAGAGTAGACTTTCAGAATGTAACACAGCAAAAGGAACAAATGAATACAAACAAATAAATGAGATGCAAGATAGATGCACACAAAGAATAATGCAAAATTATTCAGTGCACTGGAAAATGGATGCCAGTCGTCAATAAAGATATGGGACTTGGATACTAGTAAATATTCACCCAATAAACATCACCACTGCAGGTCATGAAACCTTGCCCCATTCTATAAAAACAAAGTTGCTTCATAAAACTTACAACAGCTTCCATTACATAAAAAATGGAGTACGAGAGCAAGCACTTTCATAGTCGGAGGCAAAAATCACGAGGAATTACGACATTTGCAAAGTTTTCTATAGGACACAGTCATTGTAATGTAATGAAAGTGCATGACTAGGTTTGATAAGAAAAATGTATAAAAATGTGGTTTGTGTCTGCTCAGAGAGACTATTTTGACATCTGCTATGATGATGGACTCCCAGCGCTGTAAGAATAAAATTTCTGTTTGCACATCCTGAAGTGTTGTTCCTGACTAAAGGCATATAAGGTAAATTCTTAATGTTATTTATTTATGACTGTAACAATTTGGTGCCGTGACTCTGATCTGAACTTCGGTATTGCTGCAGGGCAGTTCTGGAATAGGGCCCATCACAGATTTTCTGTTAATTCCACACTGCTTTGTATGAAATAGTCAGAGATTCAGATGTGCAGCTATTCAGGGTGTGCAAACATACTAGCCTTGGCAGGGAAATTGTTTTGTAAGGGAAAAGGGTTGGTTTGTGTTTTTTTTTCCTTTCTCTCTTTTAGACAATTTTAGCAAAATGTAGTATAAGTGCATGACTGTGTTTTTGTTTGAGTAGTTGTAAGATATACAAGAAATAGTGGGAGGACCCCACAGTAAATGAGTATAGCAAATGTATGTGCACAAACAGTAAAAGACAAATTAACACAAGGAGGTGCCTTGTGTTGAGGGTGGTACCCTCAGGATTGAAAGGTAAGAAGTATGAGAGATGTTTTTATTCTGTCAATATATGAATGTATGACCGGAATAAATGAAAAAGTTAAAAGCTAAAAATAAAGTTAAAACAAGGTTATGAGCCCACCGAATGACTAGGACGTAGACTGTAAAGTTAAAACAAGTTCATGAGCCCACTGGATGATTGGGACGTACACTATACAACAAGTTCATGAGCCCATAGCATGACTGGGACGTAGACTATATACTGTTAAAACAAATTCATGAGCCTACTGCATGATAGGACATAGAGGTATGTGTTAAAATAAATTCATAAGCCCAAAAGTATGCTGGGACATAACAGTGTGATTGTGTGAAAGTACCCTCAGAGGGTCCGAAAGAGTGGTCATTTCTGGATACAGTACCTATCCACCCCGTTAACCAGACCACAATGCTGGAGCTGTAAATTTTGAGCTTGCACAGGAACGAAAGCAAGGGGATGCTGTGGGAAAAGGCTGATCGAAACCTCTCCTCTATTGCTGCATGGTGACAGACTTCCCTCCCTGTGTGGTTTGTGGATTACTACAGTTATTTTCTGTCTTCGGAATTGCCAAAATCCAAGAGTTGCTGTAAGGTAAGCATAACATTTTTATTATTACTGATTTATAAAATAAGAAAAATGGGAGCAAAGGTAAGCAAGCAAAATCAAATCCCTAAAAAGGGAACACCTGCATATTTTATGTATTTTAATTATAGGAAGGAAAGTGGTAAATATCTGTATGACTGGTTTCAGCTTACTAAGAATTGTGCTGGTGGTGCATTTCCATTAAATGGAACTTATGTTGTTGTGTCTTGCAGCTTTTCCCAGGTAGGGGTCGCCACAGTGGAACTTCGGTCCGCTTATGACTGGCAGTAGATTTTTACATGCCGAGTTGCCGGCCCTGATGCACAACCTTCAACGAAGGTATGCCCATTCACACATGTCTCCACACAGAAGACGCTCTAGCTGAGAATCGAACAGGACAACATCTTACTGCGAGGTGACGCTACCGCAGCACCACCACCGCAGTCTTATTAAATGGAACTTATGATGAGACTAAATTGCTAACATTAAAAGGCATTTTAGAAGAAAAAACAAAGCAAAGTAAGTGATTACAAATGTCAGTATTTTATTCTTGGTATACCAAAGCTGTTGAAAGGGAAAGAGTCAGCATTAAGGGGGTTACTAAATGTTAATAAACAGCTGTTGCAGCAAGTAAAAGATGTTAAAGAAAGCAGTACAAACCAGTAAAAAGGGATCCCTTTATCATGTTTTGGCAGGTTTTGAAAAAAAAAAAAAAAAAAAGCAGAGACTTTTAAAGAGGATAATATTCCTCTAGCAGCTACTGAACCCCACCCCCATATGTACCGGTACAGCTGGTCCCTGTACAAGAATCTGCTGTTTCTCAGACTTCTGCATTTTTGAACACAAGGTCAACTTGGTACTGTTACATCTCAACTTAGTTCTCCTGTTCACTTCTTATCTTTAAAAAGTACAGTTTTGTACCTACCATAAATGTTGATGTCCGATAGGTATGCATCTGCAGTCATCACATATGGGTTGTCCTGCCTCAGGCAGCCCTTCGGTCGGCCGGATTCCAAAGTCTGGGTTCGGCGTCAGCTGATGTCGCCCTTTCCCCGACGTCAGAGCGCCTGGGGTATAAAAGCGTCAGCCGACGCCATCTTCCTCAGTTTTTCTTGCCCCAGATGCCAGATGCCCTCTAAGGAAGGCTAAATTTGGAGAAATGCAATAAATTCCAAACATGCTCAGAAATATATATATATATATATATATATATATATATATATATATATATATATATGTAAATAAAACATACACCATAATAGATAACCCCAGCTAGCTATGAGAGGGATAAGAACCCAAGAAATACCACAGAGGGGATGGAGGGTGGGTAAACCTGACTGCAGATGCATACCTATCGGACATCTACATTTATGGTAGGTACAAAACTGTACTATGTCCTTCAAGGATGCATCTGCAGTCATCACATATGGGTAGAATACCATAACCAATCTGGGGGTGGAGGATCTATGTAAATGATGGTGTAGCTAAAATGCCCTGCAGGACTGCCGTAGCAAAGCCTGCTCTGGATCTGGAATATAAAGGTAAATTGTAATGCTTGGAAAATGTATGCACGGAGCTCCATGTAGCAGCTTCTAAAATGTCCTTGGTAGCCACCCCTCTTAAGACGGTTGTGGAGGTGGCTGTAGCTCTGATGGAATGAGGTCTAATGTTAGCTGGCACAGTCTTTCCATGAAAGGAGTAACAAAAACGAATGCAATTCCCTATCCATTTTGAAATTGTCTGTTTGGAAATTGCTTTTCCTTGTGCACCAGCAGCATATGCTACAAACAGCTGGTCAGTTTTTCTGTAACTTTTAGTTCTGTCCAAGTAGTAGCGCAACTGCCTGTGTATGTCCAGGGTGTGCAGAAGCTTTTCCCCTTTGTTTTGTGGATTTGGAAAGAAGGTAGGCAGGTGAATAGCTTGGTTTAATGAGACCCTGGATACCACCTTTGGCATGAATGAAGGATTGGTTCTCAATGAAACTCTATCCTGATGAAAAATAAGAAATGGCTGTACTGCCATGAGGGCCTGTAACTCAGATACTCTTCTTGCTGAGGTTATGGCCAGAAGGAAGGCAGTCTTCCAAGACAGGAACTGTGGTTCTGCAGATGCTGCTGGTTCAAAGGGAGGTAGTGTTAGTTTTTCCAACACGAAGTTAAGGTCCCAAGTAGGCACTGGTGGTCTCCTTGGAGGGTTGATGTTTTTAATTCCTCTTCGAAACTGCCTTAGGAGAGGATGAGAGAAGACAGGTGGATCAGTATTGTACTCTGCTGAAATTGCTGAAGCATGAATTTTAATGGAAGAGTAAGACAGGCCATTGTGGAGCATTTCTGCCGAGTATTCCAGAATATGTGCCATGTTCATCACTGTCGCATCTAGGCCCTTTGTGGTGTTCCAAGTGTGAAATCTTTTCCATTTCGCTGAATATGCCTTCCTTGTGGAAGGCCGGCGAGCTTCCATGATGATATCCTTCACTCTCTTGGATAGCTTATCCTGTGGAGGAATCAAGGTATTTTCCAGGCTGTTAGTTGCAAGGTTTTCAGGTTGGAATGCAGAGTTTTGTAATTGTGTTGTGTCAGGAGAAGTGGCCATAGTGGAAGAGGCCATGGTTTCGTGCGTGACATGCTCTTTAACAGTGGGTACCAGTGCTGTCTTGGCCAGTCCGGAGCTATCAGAATCACTTTTGGCTGCTCTGTCCTGATCTTCAGTAAGACCTTGGTCATTAATGGAAGAGGTGGAAAAGCATACACTGTTAGAGTTCTCCAGCTGAAAGAAAGGGCGTCCACTTTCCATGCTTGTGGGTGGTATGTCCTTGAGCAGAATTTCTTCAGCTGATGATTGTGGGAGGAGGCAAAGAGATCTATGTCCGGCCTCCCCCATAATAGTGTTATCTGAAGGAAGATGTCTGGGTGCAGCATCCATTCGTGTGCATCCATGATGCTTCTGCTTAAGCTGTCCGCCAGTATATTGTCCTTTCCTGGCACGAACTGGGATTGTAGCTCTATATTCATTGCCAGCCTGCAAAGAGGGTAAGAATGGGTGCCCCCTTGCTTGTTTATGTACCACATAACTGTGGTGTTGTCTTTCCTTATTAGCAGGTGGCCTTGATGCAGAAAGAGTTTGAAGGCCTCGATTGCATGTATCACTGCCAGCATTTTCTTTTGGTTTATGTGCATGCGTAGCTCCTTTTGTGACCATAGTCCTTGAATGAATCTGCCCTCCATGTGTGCTCCCCATCTGTGGTCTGAAGCGTCCGTTGTAATGGTTTGGCTGGCTATTGGTTTGCTGAAGGGCAGACCCCTGTTTGACTGGCTTGCTTGAGCCCAACACAGAAATTCCTTTTGAAGGCATGGAGTGAGTGGTATCAAAGTTTCCAAGCTGTGACTGTGCTGAGTCCATAAACTTCTTAGGTACCATTGTAGTTTCCTCATATGCAGCCTTGCTTGTGGAATCAGGAGAATGCAAGAAGCCATGTAACCCAGGGCCTGCAGGAATTTCCTTGCAGTCAGCTGAGTTTGTCTTGACAGATTTTTGAAGTAATCCGGTAGCTGACTTTGTTTTTCTTCTGTGAGGAAAGCCATTTGGGTGGTTGTGTCCAGATTTGCACCCAGAAAGGTTATTCTTTGGGATGGAACAAGTCTTGACTTGCGAATGTTGACTGTATATCCCAAGGCCTGAAGTAGGTGAATGGCATAATCCAAGTGTTTTACCAAAGTTTGTTGACTGTCCACTTGTATAAGGCAGTCGTCCAGGTATGGGTATATTTGAATCCCCTGAAGTCTGCAATGTGCAATTACTGATGCCAGGCATTTCGTGAATACTCTTGGCGCAGTAGATAAGCCAAAGGGCAATGCTGAGAATTGATAATGCTCTGAACCTGCAAGAAATCTGAGGTGTCTTCTGCAACTTTGTCTGATGGGGACATGCAGGTATGCCTCCTTGAGGTCCAGAGTTATCAGCCAAGACCCCTTGCCCAGCATGGGAAGGAGTTGCTGTAGAGTCAGCATTTTGAATTTTGGCACAATGAGATAAGTATTCAGTGCGGACAAGTCGAGAATAGGCCTCCATTGCTTTTCTTTTCTTGGAACAAGGAATAGTCTGGAATAAAATCCTTGGCCTTGTTCTGAGAGAGGAACCTTTTCTATAGCTTTCATTTGCATTAAGTTGGAGATTTGTTTCAAAGCCTCTGCCCTTTGATTCGGTGGCAGGTCTGGCATGCCTTTTCCTTTTGGTAATGTGTGAAAATGGAACCTGTATCCTTTGTCTATTATTTGTAGTGTCCATTTGTCCCTTGTAATACTGTGCCAGTTTTCTGAATATAGAAAGCTTTCCGCCCAAAGGTGCTTCCAATTGAGCCCTGGTTGGCGGTGTCAAAGTAAAGTCATTGAGTCTGTCCTTGTGCAGCAGTTGTAGGTCCTGCACTACCTCTCTGGTTGGGAGGCTGCCATTGACGGCCTCTGTAGGAGCCTCTAGCTTGCCCTCTACCTCTGGCACGCCTGTTCTTGCCTCTCTGAAATCTCTCTGTGTCTGGAAAGGACCAATTCTTGGAAGGCCAATTTCTGCTGAATCTTGGTGGTTGGACTTGGAGAAAATCTTTGACTGTTTGTACAGATTTTGCTTTTTCTTCAAATTTCTTTAAGACCTCCTGAGCAGTGGAGCCAAATAACTTTTGCTTTTTCAGTGGGGCATCCAGAAGCTTTGCTTTAACATGGTCTGGCAGAGATTGTTCCTTCAGCCAAGCATGCCTACGTATGACTGCACCTGTCATAGCTGACCTACATGAAGCTTCCAATGCATCATAACCACACTGCAAGAAATGGTTGCTAACCTGTTGGGAGTTATGTACCAGATCCTGAAGTGATTTGCGATCTAGGGGCTCAGGTGAAGACAGTTTTTTATGCAATTCATCCAACAAATACTCTTGGTACTGTATCATATGAAATTGACAATTTAAAGCCCTCATAGAAAGAGTAGCAGAAGTATACACTTTTTTACCCCATCTCTCTAAAGCCCTGGACTCCCTTTCAGAGGGGAGTGGATTTTTAGAAGTGGCAGCTGCAACCCCTTTAGGGCCCTGGGAAATAGTTTCTGGATCAGCAGAGTGGGCCTTGTAAAGGAAAAGATGAGAGTCCGGGATCCTGTAGTACCTAACGGGTTTGGCAGGAGCCGGAGGAAGAGTGTCAGGGGTTGTGCTAGAGTACACATCATCAATGACATTCAAAACAGGAGGAATAGCCAAAGGTCTATGCTGAGGCAAATGCAAGAAGGTCCTTAATCTCTTCCTGGAATCAGAGAATTCCTGGCTCTGCCATTGGAAATGCTCTTTCATAGTGTGAAGTGTCTCCCCAAAGGAAAGCTCTTCAGGAGGGGAGGCCGAGGGGATAGATTCCTCTGCATCAGAATCCTCGTAGGCCAAAAAAACCTCCTCCTGGTAGTCCGAAAGAGTAGAACCATCAGAGGCCTCATCTGAGGAGTGGGGATCAGAGGGCTCAACCCTGGGCCTTTTATCTGGAGGAGGTTGAGAGCCCCTGTCCGGATGAGGCTGTGAGCCCCTAATTATGGAAATAAGGTCCTCTGCTAAACTTAGGATCTGTGAACCTGTAGAGGGTCCCTGAGGAATAACCCTGGGAGGTAAAGCTTTTGAGTGTTTAGCAGCTTTAGCCCTAGAGAATGCCTTTATGGACATGGATGCAGGAGGCCTGGCTGCACCACTTGCAGGTGTAGTTTTGTCTAGGGGAATGGTGTCGGAAGGTTCCAGGACACCAGTTTCTGATGGAGATTCAATAACCGACTCCATAGGGGCCTCCGGGGCCGAGGTTGTCGGTTGAGCGGTATCGGTGGACGGAAGCACCAAGGACTCGGTTTCAGCCGAGACCGAGACACTCGCGGTAGGCCTGGCTGTGGTTTCAGCCGAAACCGCGGCCCGCGTGTGTCGGTCCTTGTCCTTCCGTTTCTTTATTAAATGTGAAGTCGGAGTCTCCGACAGCATATTGTAAGCAAAACTAGCCCCAAAAAATTCCTCTGCAAACTCTGCCCGACGTCTAAGAGTGCGTCGGTTGAAGGAAGCACAGGCTGAACAGGCCGAGACGTCGTGGTCTGAGCCTAGGCAGGGGAGGCAGTAAGAGTGGAAATCCTTATGAGGTATTTGTTTCCCACAAGTTAAGCAATTATTAATTTTATCTGACATCGGCTGAGGCAAGAAAGAGTCCCCAACGGGGTATTTAGCTTTTGAAGTCTTCGGTAGCTGAATTACAGGAGCTGGCCGACCGGCACTTGCGAACTGCTTCTGCTTCGGGCACCACACGGCAAGAAAGACTGGAAAAGATGGTGTCGGCTGACGCTTTTATACCCCATGCGCTCTGACGTTGGGGAAAGGGCGACATCAGCCAACGCCGGACCCAGACTTTGGAATCTGGCCGACCGAAGGGCTGCCTGAGGCAGGACAACCCATATGTGATGACTGCAGATGCATCCTTGAAGGACATCAGGCATATGCAATCAAAAAGGTTTTCCTTTCTTCTTCTTTCTGTCATTCTCAACAAGCTTCTACCTTTCCAGCAGGAGCACTAGTGTTTGACAGTCCTGTGGCTCATCACAAGAGCTCACATGATAGGGTAGGACAAGAGGCTATTGCCTCTGCAGAAGATTTTTTTAGTACCCTTAAAAAAATGGGGGGGGGGCTAATGCTGATTTGCATATCATGTCTAAATGTTTTCTAACTGAAAGAATTAAAAAAAAAAAAAAAAAAACACATCCATAAAGGTTTAAGGAGGAATCGGAAAAAAAAAAACAACTACAACCCAACTTTGACAGATTTAAACCAGATGCTATGGAAAGTTACTCCAATGAAACAAAAACACAGTTACTTAAAAAGGCTAAAATAAATTTTACTCCCACAGGAAATGCACTAATAAATAAAAGGGTAGCACTGGTAAATTACACAAGTGTGTCAGGCATGTAGGCAAAATAAAGAGAAAGCCCCTGTAGATTATTTGAGTCATTTTAAAGCAGTGTTTGCTAAACATTTAGAAATGCCAGATCCAAATGAACCAGCTATTGCAGCTACCTTTGTGCAGGGTTTGCAAACCCTGTACAAAAATCAAATGAAACAAGTGCTTATAGACCGGCAGGAAAAAGACTTAGTAAGTGTTGCAAATCACTGTACTGACTATGGCAGGGTAATAAAACAAAAATAATTCTTAATCCCTTTGCTGCCACTAAAAGACCCTATGTTAAAGGAAAAATAAATGCAAAGCCAATTCTATTCTTGGTAAAACTGGCAACACCAGGTCTGTACTAAAAGTTACTTCAGACAGTTAAATACCAGTATAAAAACAAAGTAAAGGCAGTTGGTGTAACAAATGCTGCTGTTATGTATCCTGTTTCAAAACCCATCCCCATTTCTTTAGGTCCGAGTGAAGAAAAGCATTATTTTCTTTTGAGTACTACTACACCAGTAAACCTAATAGGAAGAGATTGGTTATGTAAGCTGGGTTGTACTATTTACTGTACCCCAGAAGGGGTGTATCTAAATGTTCCAACAGAATCAGAAGGAAACGTATTGGCAGCTTTAGCATAAGCTGAAGAACAGCCTGCTGGAAGCATACAGGCAAATAAAGTGTTACTACAGCAGGTACCTGCCAACTTGTGGGATAAGCATGCAAATGAAGTAGGTATACTGAAATCAGCAAAAACCAGCAAAAATAAAATTAAATCCATCAAAACCTCTCCCCAAAGTTCCACAATATCCACTAAAGTTAGAAGCAGAGCAGGAAATCAAACCTGTAATTCAGTCTCTAATACATCAAGGAATAATAATACTAGCTAAAAGCCCTTGTAACACTCCTATTTTCCAGTGAAAAAGCCAGAAAAGAATACTTTGTACAAGACTTAAGGGCTGTAACTAATGCAGTACTACCTACTTTTCCTGTTGTTCCAAATCCAACAACAATACAGAGTTCCATACCACCTACAGGCAATGACTTTTCTGTGATAAATTTATGTTCAGCATTCTTTTCTATACCAATTCACCCTGACAGTCCGTTTCTGTTTGCTTTTACTTATCAGGGACAGCAAGATACCTGGACACTGTTGCCACAAAAATATACTGAATATTCATAATTTTCTCAAATTCTACAAAAAAATTGGAAAATGTGACATTTCCAGGTGGGTCTGTCTTAGTACACTATATAAATGATTTACTGATAGCACCAAATTCCTTTCACCAATGTTAACAGAATACCATGCATCTGACTATCCTTGCAAAACAAAGGACACAAAGTGTCAACAAAAAAAAAATACAGCTATGGTTACCTTGGTCATTTAATATCTCAGAGTAGGATCTTAAAGTTGCTATCCATCACTCTGAATCATCTTTATTACTTAAAATAAAACTCATCCCTTCTTGACTGCATGTCTAACTAGATATGAACTTACACGTCTTTCTGATCCATCTATTTCTCTAATCTGCTGTCCTGTTCTAAATCCTGCATCTCTGTTGCCTACTGCTGAGGATGGTAAAAAGCATGATTGTGTGTGCGTGTAACAGTTATTTGCTTTCTCCTAGGGAGGACTTAAAGGACACTTCTATACCCAATGCTGAGATGCATCTGTTTGTGGATGGTTCCTGTTAAAGAGATCAAACAGAAAAGTTGATCTCAGGAATAGCAGTTTGCAATGAGGAAACAATATTGTTGCAACAAGGATTAGAGGGTGTTCACTCTGGTCAAACAGCTGAGCTAGTGGCTTTGCAAAAAGCCTGTGTTAGCCAAAGACAAGGTGGCCAATATTTTTACAGACAGATGTTATGCTTTCGGGTGGTACATGACTTTGGGCACCTTTGGAGAGAGAGAGAGAGAGAGAGAAAGGGTTTTTAACCTCTTCAGAAAATCAAATTAAAAATTCAGGGTACATAAAATCATTGTTAGATGCACTTTGGTATACCATGTTCTATTAATAGCGACCAAAAACACATTTTAATAATGCATTGCTTAAGGGACTATGTAAAGTTTTTAATACTAAGTTGAGTCTTCACTGCCCCAACCATCCACAGTCATCTGAATTAATGGAAAGGGTGAACAGGAACCTTAAAAATAAAATTTCGAAAACTTGTGCTAAAACCCATTTAAAGAGGTCCGAAGCCCCTCCTTTAGCATGAATGAGTATGAGGGCCTCACTAAATGCAACCAGAAAGTTGAGTCCATATAAAATATTAATGGGGAGACCCATGGCCCTTCCAGCTACCCTCCAGTGGAAAATGTTGATTTAACTTTGTCAAATGATGCTATGATTTGTTACTGTAGAAAACTCCTCAATATTTTCCAGAAATATCATCAAACAGTAAAAGCAGCATTACCAAAGCCTCCTGACCAACCCTGTTGTCAACTACAACCAGCTAAATGGGTCTACATAAAAAAATTTCCAGAAAAAGAACAGTCTCAGCCCGAGGTGGAAGGGTCCTTTCCAGGTACTGCTAATGACCCTGACTGTTGTTCACTGTGCAGAACTACCAACGTGGATCCATTCATCTCATTGCAAGAAGACCTGTCATGTGGGGATCCCAGACGAATCATTGCAGCCAACAGAGGAAGATCGCGGTGTGACAAATAAAAATCATCTGCCCAGTGAGACGATCAACTTCAGTAGTAGTCCATGATGAATCCAGTGCCAACAGATATGTTTGCTTTGTTTCCGCTGCTGTTCCTTCTATAAACTGGTAGAAAGAAAACAGTTTATTGCTAGTCCTTCGGCAATATGCCAAAAATCTAAACAAAACAAACTACTAAATATGTTTGCATGAACCTCATTATTCTAAGGCAGGGATTCCTATGATTCCTGTCCCTACATCACAGATGTCATTTGAAAAGGACCTTAATGACATCAGCTTAACCTGGCGTAATGTAACTGATTTTTCAAAGGTTGCGTTTCTTCAACTTGCAACCACACATCATGGAGACACATGTTATGCCAGAAATGGGACTGTACCAGTAAGAAAAAGCAAATGTAATGACACCAGGCATAAAAGTGTGTTAAACGATTTGCACTTAAAAACTATGATTGGGGGCATGGCATAGGCATAAGTGACAGTTACAACATCTGTGGTAATCGTGCCTACCCCAGGTTGCCTACAGACTGGTCTGAATGTTGCTTTGTAGGCTATATTACTCCAGCTATTCAACATTTCGAACACCCACCAGCTGGTAGACTGAAAAATAAGCAAGCAATCCACTGGACTGAGCAAGTATTTTCAATTTTTAATCCTGGGTATGGAGTGCAAAGGGCAATGCTTAAAATCATCATACTTGCCAAAATTCTACAGGAGGTGGCCAACAAAACTTCACATCACATCAAAATGTCAAATCAAAAAATGACTAAACTGGTGTGTTACAAAATCAAATGGCACTTAATACAATGCTTGCTGCAAAAAGGGAGGGGGGTCATGTGCCCTCATAAGGAGTTGTTGCTGTTCATATATTAGTGACTGTCATGATAATCAGGAAAAACTGTCACACTTCATGAAACAAAGGGCAGTATTTTGGTAACCTGGGAACTAGCATAATCCAGGGTATTTTCATTGTGCTTTTTATTATATTTGTAATCATTCTGGTATTTTCTATTCTAAAGGCAGTGATTACAAGATGTTTAACCTCACCTGCACATGAAATGCCATTGCATGCACAAATCAATGACAGTTCTATTCTGACAAAAAATGAGGACTACTATGATCAAGTTAAAAATAATAAAAATATAATTATATGGTATGACACTAATAGTGTTAGAGGGAGAAAACTGTTATGGGACAAGACCAGCTTATTAAAATTTATATTAACGTCAGTTTATTAATGATGCTATAATATGATTATTAAAAGCAAATATAACTTGTAAGCACAGATGGGAAAAATACAGCTTCATAAGCCACAGTGTTGCTGTCTTTTAAACTGCATTCTTTTAGTATGTAATAAGAGAAAATAGTACGTGTTGCATGAAGTGAGGCATGTCTTCTCTTTTGGCTTTTCCCAGTTAGGGGTCGCCACAGCAGAACTCCGGTCCGCTAATGATTGGCAGTAGAGTTTTACATGCTGGCTTGCCGGGCCTAACGCACAACTTCAACGAAGGAACATCCGTCGCCACACAGAAGACACTCTAACTGAGAATCAAATGGACAACGTCTAACTGTGAGGCGACAACGCTACTGCAGCACCACCACCGCAGCACGAAGTGAGGCATGCAGTTATCACAAAAAAAAGGAATTTGTTAAAAAATGTATAAAAAATGTAGTTTGTCTCTGTTGAGAGAGACTATTTTGACTTCTGCTATAAAGACCGTCTCCCAGCACTGCAAGAATAAAATTTCTGTTTGCACATCCTGAAGTGTTGTTCCTGACTAATGGTACATAAGGTAAATTCTTAATGTTATTTATTTATGACTTTAACAGGTCTGTTAGGAAAAAATTAATGTTATGTGTAAGCGGCTTAAGCAGGTTAAGACTGAAGTCAATTAAAATAAGTATGTTCTAAATGGATGGGTGGTATGGAGAACTTGCTTCCTGACTTGTTTCCATTTTTCAAGAGAGGAAGATGAATAAGATATGCAACAGAAAAATTAACTAAAGGGGTGTTACTATGAGCCAGTTGCAGTCTTGGCCATTGACAGGAGTGGTCTTAGGAGATGTGAAGAAAATTAAGGTTTTATCTATAAAGGATGACTATTACACCGCCTACACTACTGCCAAGGTAAGCACCAAAAGTATATGGATAAGCAGGAAAATGAAAACTGAGGTTGGTGTACATTTTTTAACACTGGATTGTGTAATGCTATCAAATGAGATTACTGAACAGAAACGTTCAAGGTTGTTTTTAGTACCAATACTAAAAGCATGCATTTTTAAGATGCTGTAAATAGTAGAGGAGAGTAGGGTTCATACAGGGATTTGGGCGAGGAGTGTATTCTATGTAAGTAAGGTTAGTACTACGAGTGTTAGCCTAAAAAGAATCTAAGTAATTGTTTCAAATTGGAACAAGGCTGAATTTGTTTTGTTTTTCTTGATGTATGAGAAAATAGTGGTGAAAGTGGACACTGTTGGGTAGTATATGTTGAAGGTAGGTTGGACTATCACTGTAATGGAGGGAATACAGTCAAAGATTGGTGCTCCATATACTGTAACTGATGAAGGTATGTGCATACCAGAGGGAATGACAGAATGACACTTCCTTTTGTTTTGCCACTGGAAAGACTGAAGGAAGGAAGGAAAGAAGGAAGGAAAGAAGAAATGAAAGGAATGTGACAGGATGCAAACTGTTTAATGCTGAGGGTGATGCTTAAAGTGTAGTTATTACAAAAAAAAGGAATTTGTTAGACTGACTCCTCCAGGCTAGGAGTGTGTTGTTGCTAGGGTAGGTTTGAAACATCCAAGGTCAGAAACAAGACCCCATGGAAGCAGGTGAATCATGTATAGGAAGGTGTTCACGTGAAGTCTGAGGCAAAAATCATGAGGAATGAGGACATTTGCAAAGTTTTCTATAGGACACAGTCATTGTAACGTGATGAAAGTGCATGACTAGGTTTGATTAAAAAAATGTATAAAAATGTAGTTTGTCTCTGCTCAGAGAGACTATTTTGACTGCTAATAAAGGAAGAGGATAGCTGATGTAGTGTTTGAGCTAAGAAAACTGTATGTCGACTAGCAACAATTATCTAGCTATAGAGAGTGATGACTTTTGGAATGGGTAAATGATGTACAGAAACCTTTACTCTATTTACTGTAAAAACCTCAGTGGTGATCTGGTATGTTGTTAATGCTATAACTGTGAAGGGTGGGTATGACTTTCAGAATGAACAGGAGTAGCAATAGCTTCAGATTGTGTGTGTTGGGAATATTCATTCTTGGTAGTACAGGAAGATGATTATTGGCTAGTCACCAATACATTGATACTGCTTTGGAAATTATGAAGATATTGCTACTGCTTTGGAAGAGTGGGGCATATGATTCTTTTCTACTGTAAAGGGCACCCTTAAATGAATTATGCAAAACTTCCTATTAGTGTCTTTGTCTTATTTAATACAAGATTAGATTAGCTACATCTCCCCACTGCCTTCTCTTTTTCTCCTGTACCTACCTCCAACATAAAAAAAAAACTCTTAACTAAACTTAAGCCCAGCAAATTAGCAGCAGACAACCTCCTAACTGAATACCTACAAATCGCAGCTGATGCTCTGGCCTACCCAGTATCCATCTTGATTAACTGATCTCGGTCAGAAAGTTACATTCCCACACTGTGGAAAGTATCACATATAATTCCCCTCCACAAAGGCAGCCCCATCCACAGAACTAACCAATTACCGCCCCCATAGCTATTCTCTCTCCACTCTCCAAAATACTAGAGAGATGCATACATTCTCAGGTCTCAGACTACCTCCTTGCTAACAACCTCCTTTCCAATACTCGGCAAGGTTTCCGACCAAACCATAGCACCACCACTGCCTTACTCTCCCTTACTAACACTATCCTTTAGCATAAAAACAATGGCTATCTCTTCTCTGCTACTTTCCTAGACCTATCTAAAGCATTTGACATGGTCCCACACAAACAACTCATCTCTATCCTCAATAACCTAATCCTTCTCTCAAATCAGTCACCAACTGGTTTCAGAGTTACCTGTCTGACCGCCAACAATCCGTTGTATGGCAGAATGACATATCTCCCCACGGGTTCCCAAGGATCCATCCTTGGACCCCTACTCTTCTCTGTTTTCACCAATAATCTAGCCCCTGCCACCAAACATGGCACACTCATACAATACGCAGATGACTCTACCAACTGCTTAGCCCAGTCCCTACCCAAACTGCAAAAAGTCACACAGGAAGCCTCTTCCTCTGTTGAAACTTGGTTATCCGATGCCCAATTAATACTCGACCCAAACAAAACTAAACTACTCATCTTCCAACCCACCAAACCTACTCAGAACAACTCTCACTTTATCACAGCAAAAGACAACACCACTATATATAACACATCCATGACCATAAAAAAAGTCCACAAAAAACTAGGAGCATTATACAGAAATACGCAACTTCTCACCAAAGCAGCAAAGATTTCAATAGCAAATTCCCACCTTATCTCCACCCTACTTTATGCCTCTCCAATATATACCAACCTAAGGCAATGAGATCTAAACAAGCTAGAGACCTGCTACAACAAAATTGCCAAATTCGCCACAGGGGCATCCTATCGTAGTCACCACTGTCTCTCACTTGCTGAACTGGGCTGGCTTGAACTCCCTCACCTCCTTAAATGGTATCAACTATCACTCGCTCACAAACTAGTAAACCATCCACTAAATGTCCCATCCCTCCAGAATCTACTCCAACCCTATCGCACCACCAGACCACTAAGATCCAGCAACAAAAATCACTTGCAAATCACTAAAGCCAATAACTCTGCTAGTGAAGCACTATTCTCTTGCGCCATAACCAAATTATGGAACTCCCTCCCATCCACAATTACCTCCATACCATAATGCACCCACTTCAAAACTTTACTATAAGCGCACCTAAAAACATGCTGGCTATGCCCTTGCAACTCCCACTCTAATATCACCCACTCCATCCAACCACTACCTTTCTTTCCACCCCACTAACTACCTTGATTATATAGCAAGCTCAGATGCTCATAAACCTAGTACTTATTACACAGCAGAAACTTCTTATTGTAACATTTGTTAATGTCTGTTATGTACTTTGCAGATAAAGATTCTAGTTGTCTACTGATGTACTATGTTCTTCATCTGTAAATATGTTTGTAATTAATTGGCATGTTAAATTGTTAATCGCTATGTAATCCAATGTAACTACTGTCTGTTTATTTTAACTGTGGAGCTTTTCTCCCCGGGCGTCCGCTGAAAATGGACCTACATCCAGTCGGACACTCCCGATCAACAAATGTAAATAAATAAATATATGGAGAGGACATGTACTACTTGGAGAATCAGGTGCAGTGGGTGGAGTTTAGAGAAATGTCTGAGGAGGGGGGCTGGTAGACAGATGGGGGGAGAGTGAACTGGATCACACTTCTGGTTCACAGTGGGAACCAATCAGCTTGCTCATGTGCACAAATGTGGAGTCTGGTCAGCTCAATGGTGTGGTAAGTGAAAGTAAAAACAAGTCTCCTACTACTATTTAGGTGGCCGAAAATCGCTTACTGTTTAAATAAAGAGGAAGCAACAGCCAGGAATACCAAAGTGTGATGCAGAAACCATATATCTGTGTGTTGGAAGCATGCCATTCCAGACAGTACAAGTGGGAGGAAAGATGGAGCGGTGTATGTGATATCTTAAGGACACTGCTTACCCCTATATACAATACATTAAGAGCGCATAAAAGACAGACAGTTACACATAACCATCAAGTGTTTTTATTTCAGGTAATAACAGTAATCAACACTCTCTTCAGTAGGGGAACAGTAGCCAGTAACAGAAATAGATGGGAAGAGAATGCAGTGATGCTCCCTCTCCTTTGGCTGCTGACATAGGAGTTGACCTCTAGGGAAGGGACACACAGAAAAAAAAATCAACACACTATGAAATGTGAGGAAATTATTTAAGAGCAGCACTATATGGCCACCAGCCTGAATAGTACTGCAAGCCGAAAAGGCAGGGTCGACACAGAAGTGTTAAAATATCATCAAAGAACCACAATCAGACAAAAGGGAAAAAACAAAAGCATTCAGTTAACAGTGCTGCTCAAAGTCCAAGGGCAGAAACAACTTAACTCAGCATCCATAACAAGCAGCATAAACACAGGCTGATCCTGGGAGTACAAGAAAAATATAAGCTGCCTAGGGAGATTCAGCTGTTCCAGAATATCTCTATTGGTTTGTTATGCCTGTAAACAATAGTATGCAAAACATAAAGATCTGGCACTTTAGGAGTACGCAGTAGCAGAGCCAACCTTAACTGCACGTCACAATAATTATGTGAGTACCAGACAATATCAGGTAAAGCAAATATAAAACAGTAACATGTTAATAATGGATGGAATAGATGTGCACATGGTCAGATAACAGCAGTGGGTAGATAAGCAGGAATAGCTATTCTGTAGAACAGTTCCCCTCTTAAATGCACACTTGCAACTGTGCAGGGTTCTAACCTATTAAATGTAGAGTATGTGCAAAAAGTAACAGCAGAAAGGCAGATTATTAAAGACAATTATGTTAATGCATGCAATAACTGAAGCAGAAACATCAAGTATGACCATTTTGGTTGAGACACATGCAGAGAGACGTACAAAGAAGACAGTAAGATTTCATTTGGTTTGAAAAACAAACTATACTTTAAGCCATATTGCATACCAAAAGCTTAAAACACAATCAGCCAATGATACTGAAACAAATGGTATCGGAGTCCTGAACGGCTATATGCTGGAAGATGGGGTATGGGATAAATAAATACAGGTAAGATTACTCTACAGCTCCTGAACATTAGAGGATTATTACAATTAATGCATAGTGTCTCAACATGAAAGGGAGCCTTATTACATTTGTGAAATGGCAAGCCAGACAAGCAGCACTAATAACTTTATTTTAACATAATGCCCAGTTGGCTCACACTGTGAAGTGGCATGACAAAGTGTATAATCAGGTGCTCTCAATACCACTTGCATACAGTGGGAGCAAATCAGCTTGCCCATGAGCAAAACTGTGAAACCCAGTCCACTTGGCAAATGTCTTCAAGGACTCTGCAAGCTCCAACATTAAAAAAAAAAGAGCTTTTCAGACTAAAAACCAGCTCCAACGCTAAACAGTATAAACACAGAGAATGGAAGTCTTCTATGGAATTTGCCTCTTATAAGCGCACACTTTTTTTCTGGATGGACATATCACAGCTTGCTATATATATGTCATGCCAGTACTCTGACCAAATAACTGGTTTTCATGCAACTCTGTAGCAACAAAGAAAACAAAAAAAGCAAATTGTTTCTCAATTGGGAACTTACTTGTTCAATCTGAGTTATTTGAAGACCTACACCAATAGCAGACTGAAGAAACCTCATGCCTGGTGTGAACATACACCAAAGCAAGAAAGAACTAAAGACAGAGTGCATGGACATCCCTTTATACAAGGAATGTGAAGACATCTAGGAGAAGTCAATGTCAGCAAAGTTGAAGTGGGAGGAGGGTGTTCAGTCCTAAAAGTCAGACACTGGATCCAACCTGTGGCGCAAATCCCTTATATGACAACAACAGTAACACACACACAGAAAATCAGTAACAGGCAACAGCTGCAGACCGAACTTCAAGATAACTCTTAAATAAAAGTTTTGATGCAGTAACAAACGTACTAAAAAAAAAGACAGGAAATCAAGACCAGTCCTATGAATTATTCTAGAACTAGAAGACTATTAGACAAGCAAGACAGAAACATGGTTACTTCAAAAGTTAATTCACAATTCTAAAGCCTGAAAAGACATTTACTAAAATGACTTTTGAATGTATAAAATGTATTATTTAATATAAAAAGCCCATGGCAAGCATTCTACCAAGTTAAGGCCAATTTAAATTGATGAATTTAACATAATGCATGCTACCTTACAGAATGTGTGCATGGGTGTGTTTGAGCATGCACATAAACATACATCTTTAAAAAACATGGGAGGATGCAGCTTATGGATATGTAATTTAAAAGGACTCTTGCCTCAACGATCACTAAACAACCAAGAAAACTTATCAAAAACTGGGATCTTTATACAAGATAAAACCTTACCTAACTGATTCAGCTAGAAAAATATAGCAACTACCTACCTCCCTCCCTTCATATCTTCTTTATACCTCTCCAATCCTCACAAGCCTTCTTCTCTACCCAGTTACATAACTAGAATAATTCTATAACAGTGGCTAAATCTGCAGCAAATCTACCATACAGATCTTACCATTGTACTGCTCTCAAACATTTAAACGGTTACTCATACTCTTACTTACA
This sequence comes from Protopterus annectens, assembly GCF_019279795.1. Classification (NCBI taxonomy): domain Eukaryota; kingdom Metazoa; phylum Chordata; order Ceratodontiformes; family Protopteridae; genus Protopterus; species Protopterus annectens. The sequence continues at coordinate 591,636,386 of NC_056749.1, forward strand.
CACAAACATTACTGAACTCTCCAAACAAATGCTTTAGTCTTCAACATATTGTCCAGCTATATTCACAAAGGAGAAATATTCGCTCTTCAGCTAAATGCTTCTCACCATATTTAAATCCAGCAGCACAGTTGATAACACTCTTACTCTAGTTGCGTTTCAAAAAACCATGGAACAATATACCTTACACAATTAGGCAAACTGCCTCCCTTACTCTACTGAACTTAACATTAAAAGATACTTTGTTGTGAACTTGCTTGTCTCGTCTACACACTATCAAACCCACTTTCATGCCTTATATGTAATATATCTTGCTTATTCCTGAGATTATGCAATATAATTTTTTCAACACTTTTCAATTTCTATAATTTCTTCTCTCTTAGCTTTTTTCTACCTTTCATTTTTTCTTCCCTTCCTATTTTTTTCTCTTTTTCACTCTAATCTTTCTTTACTTAACTATACCTATTAATGTTATTATAATTTTGTAGTTATGTTACTATAGTATTTTTATAAATATTATAAATGCTTCTGTATTTTTTGAATACTTGTGGACCTACTCTGAAAATGTGCTTTTAAACAAATATCAGGAGAGAGGTAACTTAACTCACGCAACCAGGTCCCTTAACACTTTTTCATTTTGTAGCAGTGTGTTGCGTATGCAGTATGAGGTGAAGGTCTGTGTACCAAAATTGATGATACTACATTTTTTAGCAATTAGTTCAATCCCATTTTTATTACACTAATAGTTACTAAGGAAAGCTCATTACATAGGGCTTGGATGATGTAGTGTGACTTAACAATCCCCAGTATGTAGTCACTTGCAAACTTTGTCAACTTGGAGATCTGAGATGTAAAGACCAAAGAGAAGAGGCCCCACCATCAAGCCATGAGGAACATCACTGGTCACTTTCATACTATCTGATGAGGCACCTCTAAGTCAAACTGTACGTGTTCCGTCTTTCGGAAAAATTGCTATCCATCTTAAAGCATTTAGCTTTTGTATGATGCCAGTATGGGGAATGGTGTTGAAGGCCATGGCCAGGTTATGATGCACTGCATGGCCACCACCTACAGCCTCTGTAAGACTTAAAAAATACACACTCTACCATTCAGAAAGCCAGATGTTGGGGGTCAAGTCTAACAAGACTCTTGATATCACAGCTTATTGGGTCACTTATAATACTTTCCATGGCTATGCAGATGAGGCTTTTAAGGCTGACAGGTCTGGATATTACCCAGTTTGGTTGTGAGGACATGCTTATGGAGAAGCATCACCAGTGCAGTGTGTCGCTCATCAGGGACAACCCCAGTACCTGAAGTTAAACAATTAGGAGTGTGTCTGCAAGGGCATCTTTAATGCTTTTAATTAACCTACCAGGTATATTTGCCAGGCCCCTTGGAGGAAGTACTTTTTGATCATGCTTTATCACTTTAAGTGGGTCTATATTAGAACATCGAAGTTTCAGAACTTCAAGTGTTCTAATATCGACCCCTAATAAGCGAAAGCTGAAAATAGCAAAGTTTCAGAAAACCAAAGAATTTGGTTGTCCATTCCTGTCACTTCGCTATTTTCAGCTCTGCGGTGGAAAGTTACGGTTCGGGTTCAGCGATTGTGTGGACGTGAGGGTTAAGGCGGGTTAGATGAGTTAAGGTTAGGGTGTGGGTGAGGTGTGTGTGCGAAAGAGACTGACCTTAGGGTTAGGGTTTGGGTTAAGGTAAGTGGGTAGATAGTGGAGTATGTACAATTTAATGTAGGTTTAGATGTAAGATTTTAGGTATATGTGTGTGGATTGCTGTTTGTTTGGTGTATTTGTGTTGTGTGTATGTGTTTTGGAACAGCAAATTTTTTTCCCTAGGAAAAAATTCGCTGTTCTGAATTTTCGATGTTAACAGTTTTTGGTTACTAGGGGTCGATATTAGAACATTCGAAGTTCTGAAACTTCGATGTTCTAACATAGACCCCTTTAAGTACATATTATAAATAATTGGTGAGTAAGGGATTCAGATACTTCAAGGCTTTGAACAGAAGTCATGGGGTGAAATTAGCACTAATATGCTTGGATGGACATTACCAATGGCGACTGGGTACAAATAGATGGTGTCATTATAAATACGTTCTGAACAAGGTAGGGTATTGTTTTCAAATTTTCTAACCTAAATAAAGCATGACTTATTACTATATTTTGCTCCAGAGGCCAGCCTACGTTTATGGGCTCCTTTAGCAGAGCTGATAATTTTCTTCAATTTTTTTTGTAATGCATCCAATACTTTTTGGAAGAGGAGCTTTGAGTCTGCTAAATAAATTAAGGAAGGTTACTTCCTTTGTTGTATAGATCATTTATGGTTTTTCAGCCACCAGAGTGATGTGTTTTCGAATTTTCTGTGGTACTCTTAATAGGGACTGCCAACTCTACGCATTTTTTTAAATGGGTGCAGAATTCCTTAATGAAGCTTCCTGGTATATTACGGTCAGGGGAAGTGCAAGTAATAAGTGAATTTTGATACGTCATCACAGAATAAGTTGAGGTTAACATGTTCTTTTTTTAGTTCAGAGTGCAACTTCCAAACAAGTCTGTGCTTTCCTTCTGGACTGCCTGGTAGATTTTATCAAGCTTTCTAGGGTCATAGAGTTCATAACATAGAGGGCCCAAATGGAGAGATGATAAATCAGCAAGCAAGGGAAAGTAGTACTGCTGGAATTTAATTCATCCTCAAGTCTTGTTAAGTACCTTCACAAGGTGGACCCTGCTTTTCACAAAATCTCACCAAGACAACACCGATATATATATTCTGTATTTTATACATCATATATCATGGACAGAAGTAGGTTAAAAAATAAAAAAGATAGCTGGGTACAGAAGGCTCGGAATAAAAAAGTGCTCAGTCCTGGTAGGTGCACTTTTGTAAGACGCGACACAGCCTCAAACGGATATGACAAGAAACAACTGTATAAAAGTTCAACCTGTCAAACAGTATATGCATGCAACACAAAAGCTAGAACGAGACATTTAACAAAAAAGGGGCTACATATAAAAGGTGGGAATAATAACTTTTTAATGCAATGATGCTGTCTGTAAGGTCTTTAAATCCCAACAGTCTCACAGATAAATACAAAAAAGAAAGAGTAGTTAACTATATTAAAAAATGTAGAGTGAAAATAGCTATGTTACAGGAGACACACTTAGAAAGAACAGAACATGTGAATTTGATAAAGAAAGGCTTTCAGGATGGTTATTCAGCGGAATACCTGGGACAAAGGAAAAGAGAAGTACTTATATTCATTGCAAGAGGAGCTCTAATAGTGATAAAAGAGGATAAAAAAGATAATGGCAGATTTGTAGTGCTAAGTGGCTACTGACAAGGGAGAAGGATTACATTGGCAGGTATTTATATTCTAAAATACAGAAGAAATCCGCTCGTAAGGCAAGTGTACGGCCAACAACAAAGGAATCTAAAAAAACGACCAGCACTCCAGTGGATGGTAAAAATGCATTTAATCAAAATTAAAATACATAAACCATTGACAAGTTTCACCCATAAGCCTTCTTCAGTATATTTTCACATCTAAACAACGAGACACCATATATAAGGAAACACAACTTAATAATTAACAAGACCACCCATTCAATTAATCAATTTGAAATAATTAAGTGTTCATTTAATCCTGGGTAAAAAAAAGACCCCCCCCCAGTTTAACAATCCAAGTTTTTTCTTTATTTAAAATATTATGCCAAACAGCTTTTGAATTTCTATTACCCAAAATTCTGTCTGTAACAGTAAATTGGAATTGTGCAGTAGGATGTTTAAGCATGTGCTTATAAAGGGCATTAGTGGAATATTTATTCCTGACATTGCTAAGATGTTCAGAAGTACAAAGTTTTATGGGTCTAGATGTCTGCCCTATATAGAATGCTGAACAAGTGCATGTAACCAGATAAATTACCCAGTCACTATTACAGTTAGCAAAAATTCTAATGTTAAATATATGGGAGGTATTTCTACTGGTAAATTCTTTGGTTTTGCATATATACCTACGAAAGATACAATAATAACGCCAAAGCAAAAAATACAAACCAGGAGCAACGCAATGAAGGGCATATAAGGTCACTTCAAAAGACACAAATCAATATTCCCAAAGATAAAAAATCCACAAGCGATAAATAAAAATGAAGTTTTAATTCAGTGCACAGAGGTAACGGTTAGCGCTTTCGCAAAATAGCTTCATCAGACCAATAGTAAACAGTGCATCTTAGTTTAAATAGTCATAGAAGCAGGAAAATCTGATAAATATTTAAAGGTATATCTCATACATCGTAAGAGTTACATCTCAACGATGTCCACAGCATAATGATTTATCTAAAACCATATAACTCATTCAATAAAAATGTATTAAATTCAATATAACATAATACAATACTGAATGTGTAAAAAACTCTTATACATAAAAAACCATATCTAATCATAAACAAATACTCTAAAAACTCATGCATTTAAAAAGCATGTATATATTTATGTACATCGCCACCTACCTAAGACTATGCAGCTTATCCAATAGAAACTACATTACATTACTACATAACTCCACGTGGGTCTAGTTTTTTCACTTTTATACAAAAGATACAATGACCACATGGGAAACAACCCAACAAGACACCTCCCTGCAATGTGCCCTGAATATTGCCAACAGATGGAACTTTATGTTTATAATGATTGAAAAAGCCCCCTAGTGTTCTGCCTTTCCTAAAAGGGAACAGACAATTAGCACCTAAAAGGTTACTGAGCTGATCATCTGCCAATAAAATCCCCAGTGCTTCTGAATGAGATCCATAAATCTGAATGTGTTATGACCATAACAAAGGGCCAACAGCGGAAAACAGGAAATGCAGAACACAGCAGAAATCTGTTAGTACGGCAAGTGCATGCTCCTCAACCAACAACAAAGGAATCCAAAAACGGCCAGCACTCCAGTGGAAGGCAAAAATGTATTTAATTAAAATACATAAACAAAGGAAATTATTTACGGATGTGATCATAATTTGTTTCTGGATGAAATAGACATTTGCCGCAGATATCTGGATCACTGATGGTTGGTGTGGAAAGCAGATGTTTAATATTTAGAGAAATTTGTACAATATTTAAATAAAAATAAGTGGTGTCTCCAGTTTACAGTACATTATGATCTACATAACATTTCCTTTGAGGATGTGTTAATTAGTCGACAGGAGGATGGCTCTTTGGACAACTCTGTTTACCATAAAAATTCACATTAGAATACTTTACTACATGCCTCCAGCTGTCATTCGCTAATTCGCAATATTCCCAAATTACAATTGATGCAATTTCGCAGAATCTGTTCAACTAAGGAGAGTTATCTTTCCCATAAACAGCAAAGTACAGTTGTGTACCTACCATAAATGTAGATGTTAGAGTGTATTCACTGTTGCACTTGGGTTATCCTTCTGGCAGGCTACCCGCAGTCGCCCTGAATTCCAAAGTCCTGGTCCGGCGTCGGTTGCTGTCACCTCTTCCCTGACGTCAGTGCACCAGGGGTATAAAAGATGCAGCCAACACCATTTTCTTCAGTTTTTCTTGCCCCAGATGTCAGGTGCCCCCAAAAGGGTAGGCTAAAAACATTGCTTACAAAAAACATGCACAAAATAAACATTACCTTCATCTACAAGCAAATACACCACATAGGTTGTATAGAATAGAGAGGTTCAGATAAGTCCCAGTAAAGAAAGGGGGATGGTGGGTGGGTAACCTGGACTGCAACAGTGAATACACTAACATCTACATTTATGGTAGGTACACAACTGTACTATGTTCGTCGTGTTTCACTGTTGCAGTCATTACACTTGGGTGGAATCCCAAAGCAGAGGTTGGGCGGCTGGATCTAAATAGGATTAGGAGTGGCTATGAGGCCCTGCAGAACTGCAGTGGCAAAGCCTGCTCTGGATTTAGAGTAAAGAGTTAAGTGGTAGTGCTTGGTATAGGTGTGCACTGAACTCCAAGTTGCAGCCTCCAAAATTTCCTTGGTTGGTACTCCTCTGAGAAAGGCTGCTGATGTGGCTGTTGCCCTGGTAGAATGTGACCTAACATTCTTAGGTACTGATTTGCCATGCTGTGCATAGCAGAAGTGAATGCAGTGTCCTATCCATTTTGAAATAGTCTGCTTTGAAATAGCCTTTCCTTGTGATCCTGCAGCATATGCCACAAAAAGTTGCTCAGTCCTTCTGAAAGCTTTAGTTTTGTCCAGGTAGAAGCATAGCTGTTTGTGAATGTCCAAAGAGTGCAGAAGTCTCTCCCCTTTATTCTGGGGATTTGGATAAAATGTTGGCAAATGAATGGTTTGGTTAAGAGCCACACTGGAAACTACCTTTGGCATAAATGTTGGGTTTGTCCTTACAGAAACCCTGTCCGGATGGAAAATGATAAAAGGTTCCACTGCCATCAATGCCTTTAACTCTGAGACCCTTCTTGCTGAAGTTATTGCTAGGAGCAGAGCAGTTTTCCATGATAAAAATGTTATCTCCGCTGTATTGGCTGGCTCAAAAGGAGGCAGTGTGAGCTTTTCCAAGACAAAATTGAGGTCCCATGTAGGTAGCGGCGCTCTCCTTGGGGGTCTTATATTTTTCCCTCTGAGGTACTGTCTTAGCAGTAGATGTCAAAAAATAGGAGGTTCCGTATTGTAATGAGCTGAAATGGCAGAGGCATGGATCTTAATTGATGAGAAGGATAGGTCTTTGTCCAACATCTCAGTTAGGTATGGTAAAATCTGAGGAATATTTGGAACAAGCGGTTCAAGTCCTTGTGCCTGGTTCTAAGCACAGAATCTCTTCCATTTTTCTGCATAAGATTTTCTTGTGCTGGGCCCTACTGGCTTCCAAAATGACATCCACAACTGCTTTGGAGAGATGTGTATTCTGAGTGGTTATATTATTCGCCAAGCAGCCAGATTTAAGGTTTTGAGTTGGCTGTGCAGAATATGATTGTTTTGTTGGGTCAGAAGATGAGGAATTTGAGGTAAAGTCCAGGCTGGACCCCGAGACAAATTCTTTAGGATTGGGTACCAGTGCTGGCGTGGCCAGTCTGGGGCAATCAGAATAATTTTTGGCTTCTCTTGTCTGATCTTTAGGAGTACCTTGGGGAGGAGAGGCAGTGGAGGAAAGGCATAAACTGTCAGGGCTTTCCTGCTGAATGATAGTGCATCCACCTTCCATGCTTGAGTGTGATAAGTCCTTGTGCAGAATCTCTATAGTTGGCAGTTGTGAGGGGAGGCAAATAGATCTATGTCTGTGAATCACCATTTCCTTATCATGCTGAAGATTTGTGGATTTAGTTTCCACTCGTGAGGGTCCATGAGGTTTCTGCTTAGTTCATCTGCCAGATTATTTTTCTTTCCTGGCAGGAATTGTGCCTGTAGATGTACTTGGTAGGCCAATGCTGTGTTCCACAAAGTCATGGCTTGCCTGCAGAGGGGGTAGGAATGTGTGCCCCTTGCTTGTTTATGTACCACATGACTGTAGTGTTGTCCGTCTTTAGTAAAAGTTGTCCTGGCTGAAGTAGATCCTTGAAGGCTGTCAGGGCATTCTGTACAGCTAGCATCTCTTTTTGATTGATATGAAGATGCATTTGGTCTGCGGGCCACGTGCCCTGAATACATTTTCCCGCCATGTTTGCCCCCCAGGCATAATCCGATGCATCTGTTGTTAGTGTCTGCCTGGCTGTGGGTAAAGTGAAAGGCTGTCCCTTGTTGTGGTGACAGGCTAGTGCCCACCATTGAAACTCTTGTTGCAGGCAGGGAATGAGAGTGATTATGGTCTCCAGGCTGTGGCAATGTTGAGTTCCAACACTTTTTAGATACCATTGTAGCTTCCTCATATGCAGTCTTGCATATGGAATTGGCAGAATGCAGGATGCCATGAAGCCTGCAGAATTTTTCTTGCAGGTAGCTGGGTCTTTGTTGCCATCATTTGGAAGTAACGAGTAAGATGCCTTTGTTTGTCTGGCGTGTGATAAGCCATCTGGGCAGTTGTATTTAAGCTTGCACCCAGGAATATTATCTCTTGAGAGGGCACTAGTTTTGATTTATTTTCGTTTACTGTGTACCCTAGGCAAATTAGTAATCTTTTTACAAATGCCAGATGCTGTAGTAAAATGTCCTTGCTCTCTGTTTGAATTAGGCAGTCGTCCAAGTAAGGATATATTTGAATTCCTTTTTGTCTAAAAAATGCAATTACTGGTGCCAGGCATTTTGTGAAGACCCTGGGTGCAGTAGATAAGCCAAAGGGCAGTGCAGAGAATTGGTAATGCATTGAGCCAGCTATGAATCTGAGGTATCTTCTGCAAGACTGTCAGATTGGGACATGCAGGTATGCCTCTGAGGTCCAAAGTAACGAGCCAAGCCTTCTTGCCCAGCATGGGTAGAAGTTGTTGCAGTGTCAACATTTTGTTGAATGTCCAGGAAAGTATTTAGAGTACACAGGTGCAGTGTTGGTCTCCAGGCTTTGTCCTTTCTGGGTACCAAGAAAAGTCTTGAGTAAAATCCTTGCCCCTGCTCTTGCTGTGGTACTTTTTGAATTGCCTTCATGTCCATGAGAGCAGAAATTTGCTTTTGTGCCTCTGCCCATTGATTGTGTGGCAGGTCTGGCATACCTTTTGCCCTTGGGAGGGTGTGGAAGTGGAACCTGTAGCCCTGAGAAATAATATTTAGTACCCATTTGTCCTGGGTGATCATGTACCAATTTTGTGAGAAAAGTGCTAGCTTTCCCCCTAAGGTTGCTGCCAAAAGGTAAGTGCTTGGCATTGGCAGTGGAAAGTCATTGAGACTGTTTCCTATACGGTTGTGATTTATCTTCTCCGCCTTTGGGGGCAGAAGCACCCCATTGCTTAGGTCTGTATGAGCCTTGAGGCTGAGATCTGCCTCTTGGGTGTCTGTCTGACACTGAAAGAACCAATTTTTAGAAGGCCAGTTCCTGCTAAATCTGGGTGGCTGAACCTGTAAGAAATCCTTTACTGTCTGAATTGATTTTGGTTTATCCTCCATTTTCTTTAACACCTCTTCTGTCTTAACACCAAACAAAGTATCATGCTGTAATGGAGCATCCAATAATTTTGCTTTAACATGATCAGGTAAACTCTGTTTTTTTAACCAAGCATGCCTTCGAATGACAGAACCTGTAACTGTGGCTCTTGCAAGAAGCCTCTAATGAATCAAAACCACATTGTAAAGTATGCTTTCCCACTTGTTCAGCTGCATGCAATAAATCCTGCATTTCCTTGTTTTCAGGACATTCAGAGCTTGCCAGCATTTTCTGTTTTAGCAGAGACATTAGGGTATTGTTGATACTTAAGCATGTGAAATTGGCAGTTTAAAGCCCTTGCAGCTAACGTAGCAGAGGTGCAAACTTTTTTCCCCCATCTGTCCAGTGCTCTAGAATCCCTATTAGAGGGAACATTGTTTTTTGCAGTGGAAGCCTTGACCCCTTTGGGACCCTGAGAAATTGTTTCTGGATCAGCAGCAGGGTTTTTATAAAGAAATTTATGGGAATCTGGAACCCTGTAGTACCTATCTGGCTTAACTGGTGCAGGGGGTAAGGAATCAGGAGACAAACTGGATTCAGAAAATACATCAACAATGTCTAGCACAGGGGGGATAGCAAAAGGCCTGTGATGGGGCAATAAAAGAAAGTCTCTGAGCCTTTTCTTGTATTCTGAATAATCCTGGCTCTCCCAATGGAAATGCTCCCTCATGGTATGCAGGGTTTCCCCAAAAGAGTAGTCCTCGGGAGGAGATGCTGAAGGGATAGATTCTTCAGCATCAGAGTCCTCATAGGGAGAAAGAGAATATCCCTGTTCTGAAGAGGAATCAGAAGAAATAGAAACCTGGTCAGAGGAATCATAGTCAGTGTCTTGCCTAGGCCTTTTATCAGGAGGGGGATGGGAACCCCTGATGAAAGTAATTAGGTCCTCAGCCATTTTAAGCATCTGTTTCTTAGGCATGGATGACTGTCCAGGAGAATGCTGTACTTGTTTTTTTGTCTTTAAAGGTGTTTTAGACTTTGCCTTGGCTGTTGAAGTGGTCTTGATAGTAAGCTGTGTAGGTCTGAAAACACCCTCAGAAGCCAATGCCTGCTCAGTGGCTCCGGACCCATCTGAGAGAATAGTTTCCATAGGCCCAATACCTTGAGTTTCCAGAGGCCTAGTTGTCTCCACGTGGGAATCGGAGGCGGCCTGTGGCTCTGAGGTAGCGGGTGTCAGGGGCTGCAAAAGCGCCTCACTGAGAACCGGCGACTGGCCTAGAAGAGGCTTCATAGTCGGTTTTGGACCTCGGATGCCTGTCCTTTTCTTTGGCTTTGCGCTTTTTATGAATTCCGATCGACGGTTGTTCCAACGGCATTATATAGTTAAACCTTCGGCCAAAATAATGTAAAGCAAAATCGAACTGACGCTTAATAGTGCATTGGTTGAATCTAGCACAAAACCGACAACTAGCAACTACGTGGTCAGGGCCTAGGCAAGGAATACAGTAAGAATGAAAATCCTTATGAGGTATTTGCTTCCCACAAGAAATACAATTGTTAACTTTTACTGACATCAGTCTGGAGCAAGAAAAAGTTTCCCCAACGGGGTACTTAGCTTTATTGAAGACTTCAGATCTGAAATTCAAATTCGAAAATCTCAGGAGTTGGCCAACCGGCACTTGCGAACTGCTTTTGCTTCGGGCACCATGCGGCAAGGAAGACGGAAGAAAATGGCGTCGGCTGCATCTTATATACCCCTGGCGCACTGACGTCAGGGAAGAGGTGACAGCAACTGACGCCGGACCAGGACTTTGGAATTCAGGCCGACTGCAGGTAGCCTGCCAGCAGAATAACCCAAGTGTAATGACTGCAACAGTGAAACATGATGAACATCTTAAGAGATATGGGGAACGTGGTTACAATAAATCTCATGTTGCTCAGGTTAATCATGAAGTTCAAATCATGGATAGAACAAAAGCATGGCTAAAACAGAATTGTTGAAATATCGTCCAAAAATAACACTAAGAATGACACTATTAGACTGACCACTAGCTATGGTCATAACACATTCAGATTTATGGATTTCATTCAGAAGCACTGGGGGATTTTATTGGCAGATGATCAGCTCTCTAACCTTTTAGGTGTTAATTGTTGGTTCTCTTTTAGAAAAGGCAGAACACTAGGGGGGCTTTTTCAATCATTATAAACAAAGTTCCATCTGTTGGCAATATTTCAGGACACACTGCAAAGAGGTGTCTTGTTGGGTTGTTTTCCATGTGGTCATTGTACCTTTTGTAGGTACATATGTAAAACCAAAAAATTTACCAGTAGAAGTACCTCCCATATATTTAACATTAGCATTTTTGCTAACTGTACTACTGAATGGGTAATTTATCTGGTTACATGTATTTGTTCAACATTCTATATAAGGAAGACATCTAGACCCATAAAACTTCATATTTCTGAACATCTTTGCAATGTCAGGAATAAATGTCCCACTAATGCCCCTTATAAGCACATGATTAAACATCCTACTGCACGATCCCAATTTACTGTTATAGACAGAATTTTGGGTAATAGAAATTCAAAAGCTGATTGGCATAATACTTTAAATAATAAAGAGAAAATGTGGATTGTTAAACTGGGATGGGGTCTTTTTTACCCAGGATTAAATGAACACTTAATTATTTCAAATTGATTAATTGAATGGGTGGCTCTCGTTAATTATTAGGTTGTATTTCCTTATATAAGGTGTCTCATGGTTGTTTAGATGTGAAAACATACTGAAGGTGGCTTATGGCTGAAAACAGTCTATGTTTATGTGTTTTAATTCTGATTAAATACATTTTTACCTTCTACTGGAGTGCTAGCCATTTTTGGATTCCTATGTATTTATATTCCACCTAAATCTGCTACAATGGCGCTTTTAAGAAAATCCTGGGAGAAATGATCAGTTTTCAGCAAGGAATATTACTTGCAGGTGGGGATTGGAATATGATTTGCAGCAGTGAAGATGCATCTGGGAGCCCCAGAAGGGTAGGTACACAAAGGAGGGTAGATTTGTGAAGAAATGTATTAAAATATTTGACACGGAAGATGTGAATTCAGTAACAGGAGTTCAGAGTGAAATTACATATTCCCAAAGATGTAAAAACTGGGCTAGGCTAGACAGAATGAAAATTTCACAAGAACATGTGCATTTAATTGAATGTCTTGATATGCACCCAATAACTATTTCAGATCATGCACCAGTAATAACTGAAATAAAAACACGGTAATGAAATAAAAAGACACTGGCACATTCCCACCTATCTGCTGAAAGGAGAGGAATTTAAGGAATGGGTAGTGGAGATTATTCAGGAGCTATTAGAGAGGATAGAAATTTCTTCTGAAAATATAGCTAGGGAGTGGGATAAAATTAATGTGGAGTTTAAAAATAGGGTGGAAATAAAAGAAAGGGAGATATGGTTATGAAGTAACAAATTATTTAGAGGGACTGACTAATGTTTAAGTATTGGAGAATAGGGAGAATCCCACAGAGCAAGATGACAATCAAACACAGAATGCTAATCAGAAAATAAGGGATTGCCTTGATAGTATGCACGAGTTTAAAAAGACTGCTGTTAATCAACTGTTTTTTGAAAACACTAGAGCACAAAAAACTTATAGCACAACAACTCAGGCAACAGAAAGTAGAAAGGGCTGTTGCCAAGCTTAGGGAGCCTATTAACAAAGAAGATACAAGAAATCCTATAGAGGTATTAGAAATATTAAGCCTGTATAAAGCAGAGAAATATGGAAATCAAAAAAGATACAAATGGAAATGTTTATGGAAGAATTAAATATGCCAAGGTTAGAGGTAGATGATGCTCAACTACTAATGGTTTGGATCCAAGTGTTTTTTTTTGGTAATGGTTAGGATAGGAGGAGGCGATATAAAAATTGTGATGTATAACTAAGGAAAGTCCCCAGGAATAGATGGCATTCCTATGGAAGTTTGGAAGCTAGGAGGGAAAAAAGCAAAAGCTTCCAGATCTTTATCATTTAACAGTATCTTAAGAGAAGTACCAACAACCTGGAAGAAAGCAGTGTAATGTCTAAAGAGGGTAAAGATTCATTGGACCCAGCTTCTTACAGGCCCATTTCAATACTAAATCAAGATTGTGAAGTGTTCATGTCTACAACGTCTAAAAGAATGATAAAAGTAATGCCAAAATTGATAGATATGGATCAATGTGGTTTTGTAGAGGGAGGCAAACATTTGACAACATTAACAGAAAACCGATAATCCAGAGGGAAGCAGAATGTAAGAAAATATTACTGCTGTTATTTCTTGATGCAAAGAAAGCATATGACAAAGTAAGCAGGGACTTTATGAACAGGGCAATGAAAGCATTTGCATTTCCTGAAAAAATTACAAGGTGGATTAGGAGAATATATGAGGGATTGGAGGTGAAAATTAAACTTGGTGGGGTGCTTTCTGATAATTTCTGCTTGAGCAAAGAAACCAGGCAGGGGTGTCATCTTTCCCCTTTGATATTTGCATTACATTTAGAACCACTGGCAAAGAAAATATGGGACTCAGAAATTCAAGGATACAATTGGTATGGTAGTTAAAAATGGCTCTGTTTGCAGATTATATTTATACCTGACAAAACCAGAGAGAGAGACATTACAGTGTTGTAGAACATTTTGAGACAGTTTCATATCTTTTCGGCATACAAAATTAATGAAGCTAAAACAAAGGCAATAGCGGTAAATTATGTACCCCCACACAAATTGGTTTACCAATATCTTTATGAAGACATGATAAAATTAAGTATTTGGGAGTATAGATTAAAAAGTATTCTGGTGTGGCAGCTAAGGATATGTGGGAAGAGACTAAACAAAGGATAATACAAAAACTGAGAAAAAAAGAAGCTTTGTTATATGGATATGGATAGCCAGAAACAAGCAGTCAATGTTTTTAGTCATTTAGTCTTGTACACAGGTCAGGCATATTTTTATCAACCAGAGAAGTTGTGGATAGCAATTAATAAAGAGCTGAAGGACTTTATTTGGGACAGGAAGAAGGCAAGAGTCAAGTGGGATAAGCTCATTCTTGAAATGGAACAGGGTAGACAAAGATTACAGAATTTGAAGAGGTATTTTCAGAGCTACACAGTTAAGGCTTCTATACATAGCACAAGCAGAAAACTATAATTCAGAGTGGAAAGGGTTGATCTTGAAACAAAGAGAAGCTGAATAAACAAGGAGAGACTGGGACTTTGGCTGCAGGCCTTTAAGGAGAATAATAATAATCATACAGAATATTACATCCATAAAGCAGCAGAAACTATTCCAAGAACTAAGCCAATATGGAAATGGAAAAAGGAGATTCTTACAATAGTGATGACTGCAATTAGGGATATAGACAACAGGCAAGAGGTAGCTGGAATTTATTGGAGAAAATTGGCAAAGGAACCAAGGTATTGGGTGCAAATCACTAGAGGGAGAAAGATGATAAATTCTTGGCATCTAGCCACGCTATTTGGACTGCAGGTTAGGATTCAAATCAGAGTATAGGCAAAGAGAAAGTAATTGGGGGGGGGGTCCTTGTGATGACATACAGTAGTGACATCTGTGCCACAGAGAGTAGGCCAGTGCATGTGTAGCATATGCCAGCATAACTAGCTGGAATTTTGTGTCATTTGACTATCACACTAATTTGTACAGACACTTGTGTTAAAATGTATTTGTAAAGTTGCTTGTGTCAAAAATGTATTAACAGTGGGTCCTGCTGGACAGAAAAAGAGATATACAGGTATGTCAGACAGTATTATTATAACTGATTAAAAGTACATGTTTTAGCAGAGAATTCTGGAAGGGAAGAAGTTAAGCTCAGCCCAGCTAATTTTGAAAAATAGGTTGAAAAATTAAATGGGTTGGTTTAGGCCATAGAGATGTTATATTACAGGTCTGATTGCAGCCAGAGACAAAAATGTCTGGGAAAACCAGGACTTGGAAACTTACTACATTGTCCTTAGGGGTGAATTAATTGCTACCCTGGAAGGGTGGAAGTTTTTGAAATTGCTTTGTAGCTTTCAAATGCTGCAACAGATTTTAGCAAAGCTCTGGGTGTGTACTGCACCAGAGTCAGGTGACTAGATGTGATGTCATTCTATAACCAGCACTGAAATGATTTTCTATGTATTAGTGAGAGACATGACAGAACACTTGCAGCAACACATTTTTCAGAACCTGACAGGAAAGATTTCTTACAGATATTCACACAACCTCATACTCCATCTTGCCTTGTTATAGTAAGCAACTCAACACTCCATCTAGCCTTGCTGTATTAACTTAGCTAGGGAACAGTAATTCTTTAGTCAGTCAGGAAAATATAGTGAGATTAGTTAAGTTTTGTTTTTCTGCACCTGTGTGACTATCCAACTGTGTTATTTGTATATCCCCTGTGACTGAGACTCTGGTGTTTATTGCAACTAGATATTCAGTATTCTCATGTTTTCTATTTTATTTATTATTAAATATTTATATACCTTTCAGTGTGGCTGGTCTTTCAGAGAATACATTTAACATCTTAAGAGTACTTATGCTTATTGTTAGCGACACTGTGGCCACTAACATCTTAAGAGCACTTATGCTTATTGTAGCGACACTGTGGCAACTCCTGAAAGCCTTGCTGCATTGGTCAAACTTAACCATTTGTATTAGTATTCATTTTACTGAGTATAACTGGGTACCCTTGTAGGAGCCTTACAGTAGCTGAATGATGGCAGTGTAATTACCTTACAGTCTGAGCAGACGTCACACAGCTAGTAAATCTGTGCTGGCCTTTTCCAGGTGTGTATGTGTGTGTACACACGTGGAAATCGAATATCCAAGTGTGTGGGTCAGCTACTTGGAACAGGGTCATAGAGCAGCAAAGTGCTCAGTGTGGAGTTTTCTTTGGGGCTGAGAGAGACAAAGTCCAGCCCCAGGTCTGGAGTGTGATCCATATATGTTCTTAAGGGAAATTTGTGCTTGGTGCAGAGAGTTGCATCTGAAAATCCTGTCTGTACCCATTTTTGTTCCTAGTGGCCGTCCTTCATCGGTGTCAGTGGTGAGGATTGAGGCTCCTTGATTACTGGCCTGGAGTATGAAGCATCACAGTCCTAAATGAAAGACTGCCACTGGTAGGTTTTTTAGTAGACTCTAGAACAGAAGTTGTCATTAAAAAAGGAATAATTAGAAGAGCAAATAAAATATTGCATGATAACTATAAGAATCAATCAGAGGAGGTTAGAACACATTGGGAAGAGAGACTGGGCAAGCAATTTACAAAAACAAAGGGAGAATATATGCATGTCTACCACATATGCAACAAAATCTAGAAGATTTAGGATTTTTGCTTGGAAATGTTTACATAGATATTTTTACACCCCAAGTAGACTCCAAAGAATTCTTCCTCAGGTAGCTAGCCAATGTTGGAGGTGTGACATTGAAGAAAGAGGTAAGTGGGAACATTTTCTGGGAGTGCAGTGAGTTGGTGGACTTAAAGGATTCCATGTAGAATGCACGGTCAGAGATGCTGGGTGGGCAGATTTGTGTGACAAGGGAGAAGATTTTTCTGAGCTATGATACAGAATCGAATTGCCTAGACATGGTAATTACGGTGGCTGCCAAAAAAAAAAAAAAAAAAAAAAAAACAATTCCTAGAAAATGGAAATCAAATTCTAAACCAACTATATTAGAAGTAGTGAATATAGTAACAGAGGTAAAACAAATGGAACTGAGATCTTTAAAAAAGGTAGGAGAAAACTACATAGGAAAAGATGGGAACTGTGGGAACATATATAGGGAAGGAATAAGGTTTAAAAGAAGGCATGACGTAAATGAACTATGCAATATTTGAAAACGACTGGGTAGATTACAACTGATATATAATGTTTGCAACTAGGAGTGTGTCAGTATGGTTTGTGATGTAAAATGCTTATAGCAAGAATTGTGTCAGTGTGGTTTGTTTTCATTTACATAAATGTATGATTGCTTATGGTGTAAGTGACTGTTTAAATAAAGAAGTTTCTTGTTTGAGAGAAAAGGGGCAGGAATTGAATAATGTATGTAATGTTGCTTAGGTTATATGACATATAGCAATATATGTGAAGCATAATGTTTGTTAATTTTAACCTGTTAATATAGTTTGATTACCTTTATATAAATGTGCCTATGTCATAAGTGATAATTCAATAAAGGTGTTTAAAAAATCCTGGTAGGCACTCTGTTTCCAGGACTGGAAAAAATGATAGTCTAGAATCCTCAAGACAAGGAAAGATTCTTGAATGGGACTAGGTCAGTCTCAAGGGGAAGATGGCCTCCCTGTTGTAGAAGGTAGTAGTACTCCACACAAATCACAAAAACTAATAGGCCAAAAAAGACCTACAAAGATGAAAGAGTGGCCAACTTACTATTATGCAAGAAGCTCAGAACTTCCAGACAGAAGATATACAAAAAATATTGAAAGAAATTAGAGGAAAGAAAAATACTTGCACAAGAAAAACTGTCAAAAGTTTCAAATGCAAATTTGTGTTTATTATTACTACAGATTTATGAAAAACATTATATAGACCAAGAAACTTTCAGACATTTGGAAAAAGAAGCGACTGAGGAACTGCAAAAATATAAAGAACAAAATCTAGAGATTTTTGAAAGATATAAAAAGAAATATTGACATGAGAAAGAAAGAGATCTGATATGGTGCAATATTTATGCAAAGTAGAAAGCCAAAATTATTTAAAAGCAGCTCCAAAGATATTCAAAGAAAAATACAGGCAAAGGCAACTAGATATAGAAAAATTTACAATACAAGAAATAAGATCACAAACAAAGAATGTAAAACAGAAGACTAGTAAAGCAGAAGTTAAAAAAATAGAATCTGAAGTTATGGAACACCTGCAAAGAGAAATATTTAGTGGTGAAAGCCTAATACAGGTTATATCACAAACAAGGAATGTAAAACAGAAGACTAGTAAAGCATAAGCTAAAAAAACAGAATCTGAAGTTACGGAATACCTGCAAAGTGAAAGATTTAGTGGTGAAAGCCTAATAAAGGTTATATCACAGCATGATGGAACAGCGAATCACCCAAATAAGGAGAAAGAGGACGAACAGGAGACATCAGAAGAAGAAATATGGACATGGGAAAGAAAAAGAAATTTAATATGGTACAATACATATCCAAAGGAGAAAGCAAAACTAATCATACAAAAAGAACAGCACCAAAGATATTTGAATAGAAATACAGGCAAAGGCATCCAGATATGGAAAATCTTACAATACAAAAAAGAAGAAAACAAAGAGGAAAAGTAGAAGAGAGGATTAGTAATGGAGAAGTTAAAGAACTAGAAACTGAGGTCATGGATTACCTGTGAACTGAAGGATTTAGTGTAGAAATCTCTAAATCTGGCAACACCACAGCAGGAAAGAGCAATGCAATCCCAAATTAAGGAGAACCCATTGGAGCGGGAAACATCTGATCAGTTGCTATATGAAGATACCTTGGCGCTTTCAGAAGGAAACCAGTACAAAAGGTCAGTTGGAGTTGCACAGTAAGGGAAGGAACAGGAAACTGTGGCAACTCTGAAGCAGTCGATGTTTGGAGTGATAGGCCAAGTGAGTTCCCATATGAAAGAGCAACTGATGACACAGGATGAAACTAAAGAGAATGTGGCACAGGAAAATGCTCTGGAACTTTCTGTAGAGTGCCCACAAGAACAAGGAAATGATCTAAGAGAAGAGTTGCTTGATTTAATACAGAAGGGCATACATATTAAGATCACTGAAAGAAACAAATTACAGAAAGTCAATAAAACCCCAAAAGTTAGAAGTTTGATAAAACAAAAGAACACCGTAATTAGGGCTGTTCATAGAAATTCATGTGATATTAATACAAGTAAATAGAATACATTACTGTGCAGATAGATTAAGTCTTACCACAAAAACACATGGCAGTAAGGGAAAGGAAGGGGAGAAATCAAATGCTATCACAGAAGTATCATGGAAGTATCAAACAGAGAAAACTCTAAAGCAATTAAACGAGAAATGCCACTGTTGAGAGAGTATACAGGAGGGAACAGATCAACAAAAATACTTGGAAAGATAGATGTGATAAAAACAATAAGCAGTAACAGAACAAATCAGGATGTATTGTGCACTATCGCAAATAGTAAACTAAAAGCATCAGCACAGGCAAAAAATCTTAGTAGCTAATACAGACAAATATAAAGGAAAAGTACAAGATAAGCAATTTACTGATGACCCAAAAAAGTTTTATAGAGAACTGGGAAAAAGTAAAAGGAATCGAAACACCCCCAAAAATAGAAGAAACTGATGCATTTTGGAAAAATATTTATGAAGATCCTCTAGAACATAAAGATGCTCAATGGATGGAAGTAGTAAAAGAAATAATAAGAAGTTTTAAGTGTACAGGATATGAAATGAGATGACGTAATGGCCAGAGAAATTGAAATAAAGTTAAGAAATCTCCTGCCTGGAAAACCTCAGGCCCAGATGCAACACCTAATTTCCAGCTAAAAGTATTAACAGTTTACATGAAGATTTAGCCGCAAGTCAGAACTATTTATGGGCACACCATGAACAGACACCAACCTGGTTAACAGGAAAAAACAATACTCCTACTTAAGAGCGAACCTGCAGCTATTCTAAAAACTATAGTATAACAACTTGCCTTCCGATGAGGTATAAACTTATACACTGAAATTGATGCCTATAGAGTTTATAGTCATTTAGAAGAAATCTCAGACTTGACAACAGAACAAAATGGTAACAAAAGAAAGTCATATGGAACAAAGGATCATTTGTTAAATAAAGTCATAATAAAGAACTGTAAAAAGGGGAAGAATCCAAGCATGGCATGGATAGACTACAAAAAAGCATTTGACAGCATTCCACATTCATGGATAAAACAGTGCTTAAAAATGTAGAAAATACACCCTACACTGATTGATTACATTATAGCGACCATGAAACAGTGGCAAACCACTTTGCAGTTTACTCGTGATAATGGAACAAATTATTATTCCTAGGAAAAAAATTCAAACGGGGGATATTCCAGGGTGACTCTCTTACCGCTGCTCTTTTGTCTTGTCCTTAATCCATTAAGCTACTTAACAGATTAGGCAATGGCTACAATTTGGCTCCCAAAAAAAACGACAGTGTAAGGATTTTTTTCTTTTTGTGGATGACTGAAAACTGTACAGTTCATCAGATGAGAAACTGAAAGCATAACTGCAATTGGTCAAAACTTTTTCACACGATACAAGAATATCACTTGGACTTGACAAATGTGCAAAAGCAACCTTTAAAGCATGAAAGCTGCAGCAACAAGAAAACAGCCTAGGACAGGAATGCAACATTGAAGTACTTGAGTGTACAAATATTTCAGAATTGAAGGATCAACAATAAAACATGAACAAATGCAAATAAAACTCAAAAGAAATATTTAAGACGATTAAAATTAATATTGAAAACAGCACTGACATCTAGGAACAAAGTCCAAGCTATAAATCAATTTGCTCTTCATGTCTTAACTTACAGTTTTGGAGCGAGTGACTGACCCCAAAAGGTAATGGATCGGATGGACAGGAAAACAAGGATACTTCATGCTTATCAAATGATTTACAAAAATCAGCGTATAACAAGACTATATATTTCCCGTTCTAAAGGAGGTATGGGCCTCCTCAAAATTGATTACATGCAGAGATCTGCAATCTTAGGACTGCATAAATATCTACTGACTTCAGAAGACCCAAAAGTAAAGAAAGTTTTAAAACATTAGGAGAATAAGTCTAAGAGGACTTCCCTGCTTAGTTTAGCAGAAGCATATCAGTGTCAAGCAGGAATGGAAATCAAACCAGAAGTAGATAAAAATCAGGCAGCAAATGAATGTGCCAAAAAAAAAAAAAAAACAAAATAAAGAATATAAGACTGAAGGATCAGATAAGAAGGCAAGAAATGTGGAAAATGCATAAATATAGTTGCAAGTTTAGAAAACTCCTATAACAACCTCATGCTGATCAAGATCGAATGCAGGAATGGTTAAGGAGAGGTGAATTTAAACCAAAAGATGAAAGGTTAATTTTGGCAGCCCAGGATAGTGGACTACATACACATTGGTTTACAAAGTCGACTGAACATGTGGGAGAAACAGACAAATGTAGGTGTTGTAAAACAGAATTGGAAACAGTACACGTCTTGTTGCTGGTTGTAATATACTAAATGGCAGAAAGACTACATACTGAAGAGCATAATAATATGGCAAGACTGTTGCACTGGGGATTGTGCAAACAGTACAATACTGAAGTATTTGAAAAACAATGGAAACATAAGCCACAAAGCATTATAGAAAATTATATCACATGGGATCACCCATTACCAACAGTTCAAAAAACAGATGCGAGAAAACCAGATACAGTAGTCCATGAAAAGAAGACAAAGTAGCATTAATCACTGTAATTACTACACTCAGTCTCTTAGGTAGATAAGACACCGAGTGTAGTAACAACTCTGCACGTAAAAATCTACTGCCAATCATTAGCGGACCGGAGTTCTGCTGTGACGACCCCTAACCGGGAAATGCAGAAAGACACAACAAGTGTCTTGGGTAGATAGGGAGAGAGAGTTAAAATACCAGGATTTGCAGGCAGAAATGAAGGCCGTGCGGAAGGAGGATACTCAGACAGTTCTGACAGTAGTAGGAGCAACAGGTCTTACAAAATAGAATTTATAATCATTTTGATACATTACCAGTAACGCCATGTGAATTGCAGGAGGCATCAATACTGGACACAATGCAGGTGCTGCAAAGAGCACTTCTGGCCAACATCAAAGAAAGAAATAATACTACATTTCATGAACTTTATTATACTTTGACTTAGGAATGGGTTCCATTCCCATCATGGTATTAAAAACCCTAAAGATTTTAAAAAGGATTATGATCGGGTCACCAATCCTAACTGACTTATGATCTGTTCATGAAATGGATGCCAAGAAACTCACCTCGACAGCAAAGCTTGAGAGGTGACTCTTGGCATGAATGTCCAGAGCACATAATGGTAGATTAGGCTCGGAGACCTGATCATAATTCTTTGTAGTGCATGGTGCTTTATCTAATCCATGTACCATATGTTACAATAAAAATGAAAAAAAAGGCAGTTTACTGGCTTTCAAAGCCTTTAAGCACTTAACAAGTGCTGACAAAGCCGGTGTAACATAGTTCCTTACATTTTCACTCATCTTCCATGTTTCTACTGTACAACGTTTTGCAGAATGTCCAGATTTTTGGCTCATGTTTGGTCTTTTCCTCTTGAAGTCAGTGGATTTTGGACTAAAGTTATAAAATGACGACCTACATTGCATCCTTCAGAAAATGCAGGGAACATACTTTCTGTTGTTCTTTTGGCTTTTCCTGGTTAGGAGTCACCATAGCGGAACTCCGGTCTGCTAATGATTGGCAGTAGATTTTTACGGTGCCGAGGTGCCCCCCGACGCCCAACCTTCAACGAAGGCACGCCCATTCATGCATGTCTTTCGAACGCCACACGACCACGGGGAGGACATGCAAACTCCACAAAGAAGGCGCTCCAGCCGAGAATCGAATGGGAGAACCTTTTGCCGTGAGGCAACAATGCTACCGCTGCACCACCGCGGCTTAGTGAACATACTTTCTGTAACTCTAGCAACTCTCTTAAGTTTACAACAGGAAATCAGGATATATTGCCAGTACAGACAGTAGGCAGAAATAAATAATCTGATGTCAATTTTCATTCTATCCTCAACTGATGGGTTCAGATCCAATCCTTCGGCTATGACTTGCTGCTGTTAAAGCTTGCGGCAACTTAGAACTCTCGAGCTTCACCCTTACCCACAATGCAACAAGCCCAATTACCTCAGATTTGCCACTTCCAGGGAAAGACATGGTTCTTGGTTCTCTCAAGCTTGGATTATGATATGGGTTTAAAACTGTATCTTCAAAAATTTTATATATTAGTCTGTTATCTTGTCAGCCTTTTACTCCCTTTCCCTTATCTTCCAGTTGTTCATTCCTTACTTCAGACCATTTTTTTTCTCTGTCCACTTTATTACCTGTCTGATAATCTTGGTTACTATTGTTAGTAACTCTCCTCCTTCTCCACTGTTGGAGTCCTTTCATACCATTGCCGATACCCCCCCCTCAAAAAAAAAATCTTATTTTTCTACTATTGTAGACTTTCATTAGTTGTCACTGTTTTTTTTTTTTTGGCCTATCATTACTGTTTTTTGACCGGTCATTGGTGGTTGTCTTTAAAGTTGTCATGTCTGAGAAAGGGGCTGCTGGTTTTAAGAAGTGTTGTAAATTCGGACACAAAATTCCTCTTTCAGATGTGCATAGCTTATGTGTTTACTGCTTAGGGCCCCTGCATTTGCAGGAAGACTGTTTTATTTGCCATGCTTTTAACCCCAGGGCCCTAGGTAGAATGTAAAAATAAATTGATTCTAAAGGCATTACTTCCCTCTTCTTTTGGAGAGGCCATTTCTGGAGACAAGTTCCCCAAATCAAAAGAAAATGTCTCAACCTCATTACGAAAGCATCTTCATCAGCTTCAAAGTCATCAAGGAAAAGGAAAAAGACAGATCTGACTTCAACCTCAGATCCGAGAAAAAGTACAGTTGTTTACACTTATCATACATGTAGATGTTCAATTGTATTCACTGCTGCAGTCATCACCTGTGGGAGGATTCCCAAAGCTGAGGAGATGGGTGGTAGGATTAGTAAGAGATCTAGGAATGGGTCAGCATGCCCTGCAGAACTGCAGAGGCAAACCCTGCCCTAGCCTTAGAAAAGACAGGCAGGTGGTAGTGCTTGGTAAAGGTGTGGACAGAAGTCCAGGTGGCAGCTTCCAGGATGTCCTTGGTGGGAACTCCTCTGAGGAATGCTGTGGAAGTGGAGGCTGCCCTAGTAGAATGGGTTCAAATGGACTTGGGGGGGTTCTCATGCAATTTGTAGCAGAAATGGATACAGTGTGATATCCATTTGGAAATGGGACTCCCCTCTGCCCCTGGGGCAAAGCTGACAAGTAGTTGGTCTGACTTAAGGTCCAGATAGGATCTGAGCTGTCTGTGCACATCTATTGAGTGCAGAATTCTTTCCCCCTTGTTTTGAGGGTTAGGAAAGAAGGTGGGTAGCTGTATGGCCTGGTTGAGAGTTGCATGAGATACCACCTTGGGCATAAAGGAGGGATTAGTCCTCAGGGAGACCCTGTTTGCATGGAAGACGATGAAGGGCTCAATGGCCATCAGTGCCTGAAGTTCTGAAACCCTTCTGGCCGAGGTGATAGCTAGGAGAAAAGCAGTCTTTCAGGAGAGGCATCTTAGTTCTGCTGAAGCAGCAGGTTCGAAGGGTGGCAAAGTTAGTGTTTCCAAAACATAATTCAGATCCCAGGGTGGAGTGGGTGGCCTTTCTGGGAGGTCTGATATTAGAAGCCCCTCTGAGGAATTGTTTAATCAAAGGATGGGAGAACAGAGGCTGTTCTGTATCAAAATGAGCTGAAATGGCTGAGGTGTGGATTTTAATAGAGGAGAAGGAGAGACCACTATTAAGTAGCTCCACTAGGTAGTCCAAGATAAGAGGGATGGAAGGTTGTGAGGTATTGCCCCCTCTGCACTGGCTCCAGGAGCAGAATCTTTTCCATTTTCCTGTGTAAGATTTTCTGGTACTGGGCCTTCTGGCCGCTGTGATAATGTCTAGGACCCATTTGCTTAACAGGGGTCCCTTGTTTGCCTTTAGAATATTAGCCAAGTTGACAGTTTGAGAGTCTGTAAGTCTGGGTGTAGTGTCCCCCCCCCCACCTGAGTTAAGAGGTCTGAGATCAGGGGAAGCTGCCTAGGAGGCTGTAAGGTCAGGCTGCACAGTAAGGGGTACTAATGTTGTTTGGGCCAATCTGGATCAATGGGGATAGCCTTTGGTCTCTCCTCCCTTATTTTGATCAGTACCTTTCGAATAAAAGGCAAAGGAGGGAATGCGTACACGAAGAGGGTGTTCCAGGGGAAGGTCAAGGCATCCACCTTCCACGCTAGGTGGCGATACTCCCTGGTACAGATTTTTTTCAGCTGATGGTTGAGATGCAAAGCAAAGAGATCCATCTCCGGAGTCCCCCACGCCAGAGTGATTTGTAAAGATTTTTCTGTGGAGCTGCCATTCGTGGGGGTCCAGTAAGTTTCTGCTTAAGTGGTCTGCCAGGGTGTTGTTGATCCCTGGTAAGTATTAGACTATCAGGTGTAGTCCCATGGAAGAGGCAGTCAGCCAGAGGTTCATGGCTAGCCTGCACAGAGGGTAAGATTGGGTCCCTCCCTGTTTGTTGATGTACCAAATTACTGTGGTGTTCTGTTTTGATAAGGAGAACCCCACTTGAGATGGGGCTTGAAGGACGTCAGAGCCTTTTAGGCTGCCATCACTTCCTTCTGGTTGATGTGTAAGAGAAGGTGCTGGGTATCCCAAAGACCCTGGGGGTGCACCTGCTTTCTAGGTGAGCGTCCCAAGCTATGTCTGAAGCATCAGTGGTAATGGTCTGCCCGGTTGGGCGGAGGGTGAAGGAAAGACCCTTGTTCTGGGCACAGACCCCTGCCCACCAGAAACTCAGCCCTTCTACAGGGGTTCAAATGGAAAGAGGTCTCTAGAGGTTGAGAGTGCTGACACCAAAGGTTCTTTAGGTGCCACTGAAGTTTTCTCATGTGAAGTCTGGCCAGAGGAATTAGAAGGATGCAAGAAGCCATGTACCCCAAGGCTTGCAGGAACCTACTCACAGTGAGGTAACTTCTGGAGGCCAACTGGGTAAAATAGAGAGGCAGGAAGCTCTGCTTTTCTGGGGATAGGAAAGCCATTTGGGATGCTGTGTCCAGCAGTACTCCCAAGAAAATAATCTTCCTGGAGGGTGTTTGCTTTGATTTCTTTGCGTTGATGATGTACCCCAAAGTAGGTTAGGAGGGTTTTGACAAAGAGGAGGTCTTTCAGCAGCTTTTCTTTGCAATCTGTCTGAATGAGGCAGTCATGCAGATCAGGACGAATGTGTACATTTTTCTGTCTGCAAAAGGCTATGGCCGGGGCTAAGCATTTGATGAATACCCTGGGAACAGTAGGTAAGTCAAAGGGTAGCGCAGAGAACTGAAAGTGTTGTGAGCCTCCTCTGAAAGAAAGGAATTTCTGCAGGATTCCCTTATGGGGATGTGGAGGTAGGCATCTTTTAGATCTAGGGTAACTAACCAGGCATTTTTTGTCAGCATAGGCAGCAGCTGCTGCAAAGTTAGCATTATGAATTTGGGGACCACCAGGAAGGTGTTCCAAATGGATAGATCCAGGATGGGGCGCCAAGTGCCCTCTTTTCTGGGAACAAGGAATAGTCTGGAATAAAAGCCTTTGCCTGTTTGATCTGAGGGGATAGGTTCTATTGCCCCTTGGGATATGAGAGTTCGGACTTGTTTCAATGCCCACTGATTTGGAGGCAAGTCTGGGTACCCTCTTAGAATTGGGAGTTTGTTGAAAGAGAATTTGTATACCTGAAAAATGATCTTTAAGACTCACTGGTCCTTTGTTACAGAAAGCCAATTGTCTTTGCAGAGGGAGAGCCTTCCTCCTAGTTTTTGGTGAGTGAAAAGAGGACAGGGGGGAGTCATTGAGAGCTTTTGCCATAGAGGGATGGCTTAGAACTCCCTGCCTTTGGAGTGGAAGTGGTCCATTGTTTGGTTTTCTGCTGTCCCTGGGATAGGAGTCTGGGTGGTCTGTCCCTGCAGGGCTTACCGTTCCCCTGTCTGCTAGGTGCAGGAAAGGACCAGTGTTTTGGGGGAAATTTCCTGCTGAACCTAAGAGATTGTACCTGAAGGAAATCTTTTACTGTTTGCATGGATCTTGCTTTGTCTTCCATCTTTTTAAGCACCTCTTCTGCTTTTACTCCAAACAAGCTGCCCTTATCCAAGGGTGCATCAAGTAATTTAGATTTGACATGATCAGGGAGAGGTTGTTCCTTCAACCATGCATGTCTTCTAATGACAGGTCCTGACACTTCTGCCTTGCTTGAAGCTTCTAGGACGTCATATCCACAGTGTAAGGAGTGTTTAGCCACTTGACAAGTAGAATGCAGTAAATCTGCCAACTCTTTCAAATTGCACAGTCAGGAAAGGTTGAAAACTTTTGTTTTAACAGTTCCAAAGTGTGTTGTTGATATTTTAACATGTGGAACTGACAGTTGAGTGCTCTGATAGCTACGGTTGCAGAGGTGTATACTTTTTTACCCCATCTGTCCAGAGATCTGGAGTCCTTGTCAGAAGGAATAGGATTCTTTGCCGAACTAGCCTTAGCTCCTTTTGGTCCCTGTGTAATGACCACAGGGTCTGCAGCAGGATTTCTGTACAGGTATTTGTGAGAATCTGGTACTCTAAGACCTGTCAGGTTTTCTGGGAGCAGGAGGGAGGGCGTCAGGAGTTGAGCTTGATCCATGGAAGACATCATCAATCACCTCTAAGATTGGAGGGATGGCTAAGGGTCTGTGCTGGGGCAGGTCTAGAAACTCTTAGTCTTTTCTTAGACTGAGGGAAGTCCTGGGATTCCCAATAGAAATGTTCCCTGAGTGTGTGAAGGTTTTCCCCAAAGGAAAGATCTTCTGGTGGGGAGGCAGAAGGAATTGATTATTTTGCATCTGAATCCTCATAAGCAGTTGGAGGTTGCTGTTCCTCTTCAAAATCTGAATAATCAGACTCCTCAGAATCCTGTTCTGTCAGTATTTCAGGAGAAAGGTCTCTTTTCGTTTTGGAAGGTGTGGCCTGACTAACCCTGATAAGGGTAATAAGATCCTCTGCCATTTTGAGCATTTGAGCTTGGGGTGGTGGAGCAGGAGTAAAATGATGGCTAGAGGTAGTGTTGCTAGGAGTGGCCTTGCTTCTAGGCCTAAGAGTATCCATAGGACTGAGAGAAATGGTAGCAGGTTTTTGTCTGGATTCGGTAGTGAGAAAAAACTCCTCGGAAACCAGAGCCTGCATAGCGACTCCAAACCCAACCAAGGCAGAGACAACCAAAGGCTCAGAAGATGAAGATTTCTGCGGCATACCGGACTCAGTAGAGGCCTACAAAGGTATAGAATCTTACATCAGGGGCTGCGAAGGCACATCACTGAATTCTGGAGAACTGACTACCTGCTTAGTGGTAGAGTCTTTGGAAGGCATAGCCGTGTGTGGTCTGTCTCTATCTTTATCCCTATGCTTTCTCAGAATGTCTACGGATTGCATCGGAGACCATCCAGGTGCAATTAACCATAGGTAAAACTGCCCTACAGTTTGTAGCATGCTACAGACCACCCTCTCAAATGCAGGAAACCCACACAGCCTTCCTGAAGACACTGGAGAGTATGAATGTCTCTCCAAACACCATCATATTGGGTGACTTCAACTACCCAAACAGACTGGGAACATTACTCAAGCCCCAACACCCTAGCCCAAAGGTTCCTGGAGTTCATAAACTCAAATGCTATGGAACAACTAGTCACCATTCCCACAAGAGGAGAAAATATACTAGACCTGATCATCACAAACATGGGGACAAAATGCTCCACACCAGAAGTATATCCCTCATTGGTGAGATCAGACCATAAATTAATCTCACTGGAGATCCACATCCCGCCCCCAACCCCAGCAAAAAAGACCACAGTGAAGAACTTCTCAAAAGCAAACTTCACACTTCTTAAGACTGGAGTGGTATCCTTCAAGGCCCCCGAGCCAGTGGAAACTACAACCCACGCTGCTGAAACCCTTACAAATGCCTTCTACGAGCACCTCCAGGAATGTATGGATCAAGCAATCCCTAATAAAATCAAGACCCTTTCCACCAAAGGCAGGCGCCCGGTCTGGTGGACCCAAGCCATAAACAAACTCTACAACAAGAGGAGAAAGCTACTACATGACAGAGCAAAATCCCTAAAAGGGAAGGCATCTCTGATCAATACTAGCAAAAAACTACGATCACTCATAAAATCATCCAAGGCCAACTTTGAGAGAAAAATTGCTAAAGACACAAAAGACAATCATAAGGCCTTCTTTAGCTATGTTAGAAACCTGGGTGGAAACTCCCAGATATGCTCAGAATTAGTCCAAAATGATACAAAAATCACTGAACCCACAGACATTGCCAACATACTGGCAGACAGGTTCAGTGCTAATTTCTCCCCTCCCTCCACCCCAAAAGGAGAAATATCTATCCCACCAGAGTCTAGTCTCCCAAACATCTCAGATGCCCAGGTGAGAGCTGCTCTCTCTAAAGCAAAAAACACAGCATCAATGGGACCGGACGGTGTCCCCAGCTGTGTGCTACATGAACTCAATGAGGAACTAAACCCACACATAAGGCTGCTGTTTAATCTTAGCCTTACTACAGGATACGTACCCAAAGAATGGCGTACGGCAACTGTGGTCCCACTCCACAAAGGCGGTGCTTCTACAGACACTGGAAATTACCGCCCCATAAGCTTGACGAGCCTTGTCTGCAAAGCTATGGAGAGGATCATAATGGAACTCATAAATAAAGACATTGGGGACCTACAGACACTGGATCCTACCCAATTTGGCTTTGTCAAGGGCAGATCCTGCCTCTTGAACTTGGTCGACTTTTTCGAAACAGTCACTAAGGCCATTGATGAGGTTAAGGCAGTTCACACAGCCTACCTTGACCTAGCAAAAGCGTTCGACACAATACCCCACTCGGGCATCATAGAAAAGCTCACCAGCTTAGATGTAAACCCATATGTCACAAGATGGGCTGCAAATTGGCTCAAGGACAGAACCCACAGGGTTAGAGTTGCTGGTGCCATGTCAGACTCTAAGCCGGTCACGAGCAGTGTCCCACAGGGCTCAGTCCTGGGCCCCCTCTTGTTCGGCATTTATTTTTCTGAAGTGCAGGCAAACATAGGGGGATTGTGGCTGACAAAATCTGCAGATGACTGCAAACTGGGCACCATAATTGACACTCCATCAGACAGAGACATCCTCCAGAGAGGTCTCATAGAAATGGATAACTGGTGCCAGAGCCATTGCCTTAAGCTAAATGCCAAAAAATGTATAGTCATACCCTTTGGGAAAAACAAGGTAGCCCCTAATTACCACATAGGTGGTAATCCATTAAACACGGAAGAAGTTATCAGGGACCTGGGGACCCAAGTTGACAGTAACCTCTCTTTTGACACTCACATTGCCAAAGTGGTTAGGAAGACCTTCTACATTGCCCACCTGATCATGAAGGGATTCACATCCAGATCAGGAGAGGTCATTGTACCCCTGTACTCTTCACTTATCAGACCAATGATAGAGTACAACGCCCCATTCGGAATGTACCTTACCTGACACCTACAGCAGTTGGAAAGACCCCAAAAGTTCCTCACCAAAAGGATAAAGGGGCTCAAACATATGTCATACGCTGCCCGACTGAAGAAACTCCAGCTCTATTCAGTCGCATACAGTCTGCTCAGAGGTGATCTGTGCCTGACATACAAGGCCATGTCCAACCCGGAATTAATGGACATGCTCCACCTCAAAAAATCCAAATCCACCAGAGCCACGAGAGCAAGAGACTTAAACCTCAACACGGATATAAATAGGACGTGCTGGAGGGACAGATTCATCTCCCAGAGACTCCCTACACTATGGAACAGAATCCCAGTCCATGTGAGGCAGAGCCCCTCACTGACTCTGTTCAAGAGAAATCTTGATGAGTGGATGGGAGATCGTGGGTTTACCCCGGGAATCATCTCTGTGTCACTGCTGGACAGAGGCACAGCAAACTAATGGGTATAGTATTCTCATCCTAAGGGGTGGTGAAAGCCACACACACTCTGGCTAGGCTTATAAATGCCCTAGGGCAGATAGCCTAGTATGAACCTATGAACCTATGAACCTATGATGGATGCCATTTCAGAAAGTGAAGGCAGAAGATGAAAATACCTGGCTACAGTAAGAGCTCTACGATGAATGGTTCTAGTGTTAAAGAGGGCACAGAACCGGCAACAGGGGACATTGTGGTCTGGGCCTAAACAAGTGATGCAGTATGAATGGAAGTTTCGGTTTGGTATTTGCTTTCCACAGGTGAGACAACTATTAACTTTTTTAGACATTGGTTAGTGCAAGAAAAAGGGAACCCCAATGGGGTCCTTAGCTTTAGACATTTTCAGCTATAATTCAAACTCTGGTAGCGACCGACTGATACACTTGCAAACTGCTTCTGCTATGGGCTCCATGGCAAGAAAGACTGATGTAATGGTGTCAGCTGCCTTTCTTTATAGCACTGATGACATGACGTCAGGCAACAAAATGACAGCACCCGACGCAGAATAACATTGACTCTGGTATTCGGGCCGGTCGAGGTCTACCACAGCAGGGATAACCCACAGGTGATGACTGCAACAAAGAAAATCTAAAATTATTGATTCCGACCACCTCTGATCCAAACAAACAAAAAAAAAAAAAAAAAAACAGATTAAATTTCTTTGGACCATATGCAAATATCCTCTGATCCGAACTTACCCAGTCCAGCTAAATCTGTCCTCTTACCAAGGACGAGGTATTCACCCTCTCTGGATCTAGTAACTTCTCTGGTACCCTCCTCTTTTTGGAAAGACTGAAATCTCCTTCAGTCCTGTTGATTCACTCCTGCAGAAGTCTTACTGAAGAAAACGTGGAAAGAGTGGTAAGAAAAATTCTATCAGTGCAGGAACAGATGGGTGTCACTTCGGCCCCTACTCCTCTGGGTCAGGAGGTCCATTCCAGTAATTTGCAATTTCCTCATCTGACTCCCTCATGGGTTTTGGAGTCCTTGGATCCTTGCCGTCTGGATCAGTCTGCTTCAGATCTGAGGATCTTGGTATACTCGGGTCCAAAGCTCTCTCTGAGCACTCCAGCCTTGTTGGATTCCGACAGCCCTTGGAGCCGAAGCTTCCATGTTGGCTCTGAGGTGCTGTGGTTGACTCAGGTTTTCAGAGCTGTCTCTGCACCTTGGAGCATTGGCACTGGGTAGCTCAACTTTGGCTTCCACCTCGAGGTTGTCCTCGGAGTGGGGAGGAACCAAGATCTAGAAGCTTACCTTCTTGGCTCCAGGGCCGCCTTCCCCAGGTGATCCACCTTTCAGACAGCAAAGATGGTGTTTTTTGCTTTAACAGGACAGATCTACCACCCCCCCCTTGGATACTATAACACCAACCTGAAGTCACAGCGTTCAGAGTCTCACTAGGTCTTTCCATGTGGACAGTCAGTACCAAGATCCCAGGCTTCCCCACAAGGGATTTCTTCTTCTGATACCTCTCCTGAGCATCCCACTGAAGAGGTCCCCAAGAAGATGACTTGCAAGAGCAAGCATTTAGACTCCTCAGAAGAGCCCATCAGTGAAGACACAAATTTCAATGAGGGCTAAGGATCCCCACAGTCACCTCCTGAAGATGTCTCCTTTGGAGACATCCTAGAAATGCTTAAACAGAGAGGTGGCTGGATGCCCAGCAACCTGACATCTGAGGAATTTGTTCTCCTGTAGTCCTTTGGTACTGTGCTCTCTACCCCCTTAGTGAATCAGCCCACTGACGAGCTCATCGAATTGATCTCACAGTGGGTGTAGAAGGATCTAGACACCATAGAACCCATTCCTCTGAGACCGGACAGGATAATGGCACCACCTACAGACAGGCAGTTCTGAAGTAAAGGAGTTCCTATGGATGCCATGGTCACTAAGGCAGCCACTAAGAAGAAACTAGCCAAAGAAAGTTCCACAGTTCATCCCCCCAACAGGGAGTTGCAGGTAATGCACAGATTTGGCAACTATGTATACTCCTCATCCACCTTTGTGCTGCGGTCTCACAACTACTTGGCACATTTTACAAGATTACAGAGGGATTATATTAAGGAATCATCAAATACCCTCTCTCAGGTGTCGCTTGAACAAGTTAAGGCCTCTGTAACTTTCCAGCTGACTGCCCTTCAGTATATATACAATTCATCCATGAGGCTGATCTCAAATATGGCAGAGGGAACCCTCAAGAGCAGTAGGTTTAGGCATTTCTATAAGGAAACGTGCCTGGCTGTGCCTTTGTGACTTCGTGGAGCCGTTCAAGTCCTCTTTCATCAATGCTCCCTTTGATGAAACATCCTTATTTGGCCCCAAGATAAAGCGCACCCTATCCAGGTGTGAGAAGGATGGAACGCCCCTGTCTGCTGTGGGTGTGCATTTTTTTGACACCTCAACTAACCTTTTCCAGGAAGAAGTGAAGTGGTCAGGAAATGTGGTTCAAAAAGTCTCAGGGTCCTTTCCAGGACATACGTGTAGGAGGGTTCCCCTAAAGGCAGAGGAGTGGAACTCCAATGGGCATCGCCACCCACACAGCTAAGGTGGCCCGCAGAATCAGAGTTCCACAGATTCATTCTATGACAAACCCTACCATCACTCCTGAAAGGAGGCCCAATTGCCCACCTCTGAAGACGGTCAGGGACAATTATCCCTGCACTAGAGAGCCTGGCTAGCTATGACAAAAGATACTTGGGTGCAGAGGATTATTTCCAAAGGATATACAAGACCCTTTTCCCTTCCACCTTCAATCCCAAGAAAAATGCCATATATTCCACCCAATCAGAGGGAACAAATAATGACTCGAATACAAAAGCTGCTAGAAAAAAAAAAGAAGAGTTATCCAAGAAGTCCCTTCAGAACAGACAGAATCCAGAACTTACTCAAGGTTCTTTTTAGTGCCAAAGAAAACAGGGAACGAGAGACCAGTTCTGGACTTCACAAAACTAAACAAGACAGTTAAAAAAAAAAAAAAAAAAAAAAAAAAAAAAAGTTTTGGATGGTCACGGTTCAGTCCATTCTCCCTTTTTTGGGCAAGGATGACTGTATGTCCTCAATAGACCTTCAGGGCACATACAATCATATAAAGATGAACAGATGATTCAGACGGTATTTACACTTCCACCTGGGAGACGGTCATTACCAATTCAGAGTACTGCCCTTTTGAACTCAACAGATCCACCAGTGTGTTTACCAAATGCATGGCAGTAGTAGCAGCTCATCTCAGACTGCAGGGATTCTGTGTGTCACCATACTTGGATGACTGGCTCCTATTCACTCCAACCAGGCATCAATTCATAGTGGAAAAAGAACCAAGTTCTGCAGACATTCTCTTCTGGGGGTAACCACAAACTATGAGAAATCTCATCTACAACTTACCCAGAAACAAGTTTACAGGAGCAGTTTTCAGAACAAAAACTACCATTGCATTCCTGCAACTACTGAGTCCAAACAATAAGGTCAGCAGTCAAAAAGATAATCTGCTAGGCCACGATTTTGGCCCATCTGGTCCTTCAAGCCCTAGGATCTATGGGGGCAACAATAACATTAGTGCCACTAGCCAGATTTTACATGAGAATTCTTTAGTGGATGCTAACTACACAATGGTAAATTCTTTATCAGTCTGTATCTTATCAGATAAGACTCACTCAGACATGCAAGAGACACCTGGAATGGTGGAGTCATTCAGACCAAGTTCTTCTAGGGCATCTATTCATTCCCCCCAGCCCAAGGCCATAGTGACCACAGATGCTTCCCCATTAGTGTGTGTGGGGGGGGGGGCATTATCTGGGGAAGACAGTCCAAGGCAACTGGTCCCCAGAGGACGCCAAATTGCATATAAATGTTCTAGAGATAAGAGTAGTACTGTTAGCATTTCAAGCATTCCAAAATGCTCTCCCCTTAGAGACCATTGCAATAAAGACAGACAAGATGTCAGTGGTCTGGTACATCAACAAAAAAGGAACCATATCCTACCCACTGTGTCGAGAAGCTCTCAGGGTATGGCAGTGGGTGATCTCGTCCAACCACTTTCTCTTAGCAACACACATTCCAGGGAAATCCAGTGTGTTGGCAGACAAATTGAGCAGGTGCATTATTCTACCCTACAAATGGTCCTTCAGCAAGAAAATTGTAGACAAGATATTCCGTCAGTGGGGCCAGCCTTGCTGCAATCTATTTGCTTCCCCCCTGAAGAAGTGCAGCAGCTACTTTGCCCTAATCCCTGTAGAGGGGTAATCTCCAAGGGATGCTCTACTTCATGAGTGGCTCCCTGGTCTTCTGTATGCATATCCACCCATTCCCTTAATTCCCAAGTTCCTGCAGAAAGCTTCCAGGATGAAGAGCAAGGTCATCCTCATTGCTTCATATTGGCCTTGACAGATTTAGTTTCCCTTTCTTTGACCTCACCTGATTCAACCACCTTGGTTTCTGGATCCAACTCCAGACCTTCTGTCTCACCATCAAATTGGATACAACCAGATTTGACAAACCTCAGGATGACTGCTCTGCTTCTCCAATTCCATTGATAGCCAGACAACCAATGCTCTCTTCTCCTGTCCATCATATTTTGATGTCTTCCCATAAGCCTTTAACCAGGAATCTATACCTCACCAAATGGAAAAGATTTATTTTTTGGGCTCAAAAACATAACATTGAACCTTTAACAGCTCCAATACATAATATATTGGACTTTTTATTACATCTCTTCGATGAAGGAACTAGTTCTTCCACAGTTTGAGTCCAGTTAGCAACAATATCATTTTTTCTTGGGGTAAATAGCTCTTCCATATCATCTCACAAGTTAAGCAAAACATTTTTAAGAGGCAAACTTCTCTTAAGACCTCCCTTTAAAGACTACTCCTCCTTGGGACTTAAAATTTGTGCTGGAGTACCTTATTCAACCCCTATGTGAGCCTAGAGCTACCTGCGCCCTTAAATTTCTTCCATGGAAGACAATTTTCTTAGTAGCAATTACTTCAGCCAGAATTTCTGAGATCCAAGCAGTATCCTCAGAACCCCCATACTTAACTTTTCATACGGACAGCGTAACTAATTAACAATCCATCACTTCTTCCAAAGGTGGTGTCAGAATACAATATTAACCAATTTATTAATGTGCCTGTGCTTTTCCCCAAATTTTCTAACAAAGGTGAACATGCACTACATTTACTTGATGTCCACAGGCAGTTGCATTTTTATTTGAATAAGACTAAAGATATCAGGAAATCATATCAACTGTTTGCCTCATTTACAGAGCCCATATCAAGTAAACCAGTTACCAAGGTGACACTATCTAAATAGATAAATTGCATTTCCTTTGTGTATAACAAAATTGGGCATCACTCCAACAAAAACGATTTGTGCTTATTCTACTAGATCCATGACAGCTTCCTCAGTACTTCAATCCAGAATGTCTCTGGATGATATTTGTGCAGCAGCTACTTGGGCTAGCCCCCCCCCCCATACCTTTATTACTCATTACAAATTAGATCTTGTCTCCAAGGAAGGGCATATTTTGGTTCTGTGGTGCTCAGGAATATTCTTCCTTGTGTCTGCCTTGGAAATTAGGCAGCTGGGGACTCTGTCACATCAACTGAGGACAGAATGAAAACTGACATCAGATAAAGAAGTTATGCACTCACCATAACGTTCCATCTGTGGTGTCCATTTTCATTGTTCCTCAACTCCCCTCCCACCAACTCCCATCCTTTAAACTTCTGGAAGAATGAGTATTTACTGGACAAGTGTGTTCTAACCTTTTATGTGCATAACTCCAGACATAGCCTTTTCCATCATTTCTGTCTTTACCTTTTACTAAGGCAGCAAACAAGATCTGATGCAATTGGGGTTGGTGCACTGTGGGTAAGGGAGAAGCTGGAGAGTTCCAAGTTGTCACGAACTTTAGCAATGGCCGAGTTGGATCTGAGGGATCGGATCCAAACCCATCAGCTGAGTAAGAATGAAAAATGGACAAAACAGATGAAACATTATGGTGACTACATAACTTCTTTTTTTATTCTCTGCACTGTCCTTTGCTACTCAAAAAACAGAAATAAACAGTACCAACAACCATGAACTATAAATTATTGATGTTTAATAAAATATGCTAAATTGTATAAAACATGCAAGTGTCAAAACACTTTCACCTTTCGGCTTCTTCAGGCTCAATGTAGTTTAAACAACAGTTACATTAAATACTATCTACATGCATCACATGATTGATTAACTTGATTATGTAGATATTTGAGGTGTGGTATGACAGTAACACTCTCCAAGTCCTGGGGGGATATGTGCTTTAAATCTATATATACATTTTAATTCTTTGTGGTCTGTTCACGTTTTAATATCACCCCCTCTTAATGAAGCATTAATAAATCAAACATCCACTTAATGGACACCCTTTTACTCTTCAAGCATATGGAAATTGTAATACTCAGAATCTTATCTACTCAGCGCAATGTCAAGCTTGTACTGTGTATTATATAGGAAAGATGATAGAAAATTGAAGGTGAGAATAAGCCAACATTTATCAGACACAAGTAGTATAATTATTAATGCTCTTTTTAAGCATATTCAGGAGATTAATAGCTTATTAATGATTCATGCTATCTAACCAACTAGTCAGATTAATGCCTTGTTAGTGGATTTATGACCCAACACGAGTCATACTGGATGCATCACTCTAATAATGAGCACAAGCTGGAAAAGGAATGTTGGTTTATTTACCACTTTAACACAATGAACAATAAAAAACTAAGACAAATAGCCAGGTCCAAAATCAACATCCAGACTTGGGAGGAAGGGGTTAAAAAAAATATTTTTATAACCATGGTTATTTAGAGCAGTTTTCCCTTTCTTTGATGGTAAAGGTCTAACTGCACACTTCAGAAAAGAAAAGGAAAACATTCCACAAGGTAAATGATTTGCAGTCAGTGGAAAAGTGTACTGATAAGATTTAAACCTGCATGCTACTGGGTAAGCAACTAAGGAAGTATATTAACATCCCATAAGATGGATTTCAGGCTACCCTTTAAAAGTTGCTAAGTGACTGAGGTCATGAAGTATTTAAGTAGGTAGGCTACACAGAGAAAGAGTTTCTTGGTAAGGCTTACCGTTTCTTACTAGGAATAACTCCTATTTGCTCGCTTTCTCCATGAGGTGTTACCAGGCGTGCTTGCCACCACTCATCATCTGATGCATTAATGACATGTAGAATGTCGCCATAAGAAAAACTCAAACCCTGACTTGGAAGACAGCTGTCTCGTGTCCGATCATAATCGAACAGAGCTCTAGAAAATAGAAAGAAAAAATTTATTTTTTTTACTACATAGCACTGTATTTTAGATGCAATAAATATGACTTCTTCAAAAGCAGTGTTATATGTGCAATATAAGTTCATCAGCAAAATACACTAGTGCCTTTCTTAGTTTTATATATACACACGCACACACATTTTTATATATATATATATATATATATATATATATATACAGGAGTCACTCATCACCAAAGTAAATTTTAAGCAAAATAAAAGTACAAAAATATTAGCTTGCAAAAAAAAAAAAATCCATGAACAGTAGTTCATTTTATAAATATTAAACCAAGATTCTCCATTTAAAAAACCTGTACACGCAACAGAAGAATCGGTTACTTGATCTTAAAACATACCGCATGTAACCAGTTTTCAGACACTGAAAACATTAAAATGCTTGCAGTCAGTAAGTCATTGTTGTTTACAGAACCTCTGTGACCCACTTTAAAATGCATCAAATAAGCCAGCCTTCAACCAAGAACTCAAAAATACAAAAAAACAAACTCATGTATGCATTTATCAACAGAAAATCTGATTTTGCAGAATTCCAGCTGCACAAATGGAAATGAGGATGCTGCAGTCATTAATATTTCCCTGCACACAACTCTCTCCCCATCATGCAAATCAACATCTCTCAAGAAGTACTGCCCTAGGAGAACACTTCACTCTTCCTCTATGTGAATGTGTTTAATCATGCACTTAATGTTCCCAGAATGCTTAGAGAAAACAGTTTTGTGAGATATGTCAGTTTGATATTTTGTTTCTATTTCAATTTTTAAATTCTCTCGGTTTCTTTCTTCAGACAGTGTCACTGAGACCTTCATCCCCTTAAGTAGTCAATTTCTCAAATAAGAACTCTTGACGCAAACAAATTCCCACCCATTGAGACATCTAAAATGTTTGGATGCCCCATCCCCACAACTCTTGAAGATGCTCTGCTTATAGTAGTGGAGGTTAATAATTCCACTCCAAGGCACAGACGAAAGGTATTACAAACTTTTGTGATGATGTAAAAGCTCAGGAGGTTATGGCAGGAACCCCCCTACATCATCTTCCAGATCTCTTCAAACAAAAATTTAAAAGCTTCTCAACAGGATTATAAGAAATCTGACAGAGATAACGAGAAGCAACACAGATCTGCACCATTCAGCTGGAAAAAAAAAAAGGTTTAAAACTGATCAGAAGACAGAATTGAAGGTTAAAACGAATACTGTTGCAGTTAATGAGCTCATCTTACAGAGAAGCCTCCTAACAGACCAGAAGCTCATTTCTTCTCCAGGGTTCATCTGTACTCAAGCACCTCACAAGTCTTTTTCCAGTGACTGCCTTACTCTCTTGTATTCTAATCCAGTAGACACAGTACAGTTGTGTACACTATTTTTTTTTTTTTTTTTATTTAACACTTGTTGACCGGGAAAGTCCGACTAGGTTCCACAGATCCTGTTTTCAGCAGAGGCCCAGGGAGAAATGCTCCAGAAGCATGTCTTTAGAATGTGGGAGGAAACCGGAGTACCCGAAGGAAACCCACGCGAACACAGGGAGGACATGCAAACTCCGCACAGAAGGCACCCAAGGCCGAGAATCGAACCGGAGAACCTCTTGCTGTGAGGCGACAGCGTTAACCACTGCACCACTGTGCTGCCCATAAATGTAGATGCTCGAGTATACTCACTGTTGCAGTCATTACATTTGGGTAATCTGCTGGCAGGTTGACGTCAGTTGGCCTGATTAACAAAGCCTTAGTTCCTGCATCGGATGCTGTCCCTTCTTCCATGACGTCAGGTCTTCAGGGGTATAAAACATGCATCCAACGCCATTACATCAGTTTTTCTTGCCCCAGATGTCAGGTGGCCCCCTAATGGGGAGCAAATAAATTAAAAAACACAAAAATATACCTCCAACCAAAATCAAATACACCAAAAAGGCTTTTAAGCA
This sequence comes from Protopterus annectens, assembly GCF_019279795.1. Taxonomy (NCBI): domain Eukaryota; kingdom Metazoa; phylum Chordata; order Ceratodontiformes; family Protopteridae; genus Protopterus; species Protopterus annectens. Next base: position 591,676,548 of record NC_056749.1, read on the forward strand.
TAGTAAAAGAAAGTAGAGGTATAGCCAGAGAAAATTAGGGAGCTGGAGGGAGGGTAACCAGGATTGCAACAGTGAATACACTCGAACATCTACATTTATGGTAAGTGTACACAACTGTACTATGTTCTTCGTGTTTCACTGTTGCAGTCATTACATTTGGGTAGTTTCCCAAAGCTATGGTTGGGGAGAAGGAGTTTATACAGCATTAGGACCAGCTATAAGGCCCTGAAAGACAGCAGTGGCAAAGCCAGCTCTGGATTTAGATAAAATTGGTAAATGATAATGCTTGGTGAAAGTATGTACAGAACTTCAGGTAGCAGCTTCTAGAATATCCCTGGTAGGAACAACTCTGAGAAAGGCTGCAGAAGTAGATGCAGCCCTGGTGGAGTGAGATCTGATCCCTGGGGGGATGGGTTTTCCATGGTGCTTATAGCAGAAATGAATGCAATGGCTTATCCATTTAGAAATGGTTTGTTTTGAAATAGCCTTCCCCTCTGCTCCTGCAGCAAATGTTACAAGCAATTGTTCAGATTTTCTTCGAGATTTAGTCCTGTCCAAGTAGAATCTAAGTTGTCTGTGCATATCCAAGGAATGCAGAATCTTTTCCCCTTTGTTCTGTGGATTGGGAAAGAAGGTTGGCAAATGAATGGACTGATTAAGAGCCACACTGGAAACCACCTTGGGCATGAAGGATGGATTGGTCCTCAGAGATACCCTGTCTGCATGAAAGATTATGAAAGGCTCCACTGCCATAAGGGCCTGTAATTCATTTTTCCTTCTAGCTGAAGTGATTGCTAAAAGGAGGGCTGTTTTCCAAGAAAGAAAATTTAAGTCTGCAGTAGCAGCTGGCTCAAAAGGAGGCAGAGTGAGCTTCTCCAAAACAAAGTTAAGGTCCCAGGCAGGGGTAGGAGCTCTCCTGGGTGGTCTCGCGTTCTTTGCCCCTCTGAGATACTTGCTTGAGCAGGGGATGAGAGAAGAGGGGTGGTTCTGTGTTATAGTGAGTTGAAATAGTTGAAGCATGGATTTTCATAGAGGAAAAAGACAGGCCCTTGTGAAGCATCTCAGTTAAGTATTGCAAATCTGAGGTAAATTGGGTGCTGCTGTGCTCATCCCTAAAGACTGGTTCCAGGCACAGAATCTGTTCCATTTGTCAGCATAAGATTTTCTAGTACTAGGCCTTCTCCCCTCCAAGATGACATCCATCACAGGTTTGCTGAGGGATGATAAGGGTGAATTTAAGTGATTAGCCAGGTTGCAAGGTTCAATGTTGGAAGCTGAGGGTGCAGAATTTGGTTCTCCTGCTGAGACAGCAAGGAAGGGGTCTGAGGCAGGTGCCATGGAGCTATTTGTGACACACTGCACAAGAGTGGGTACCCAGTGTTGGTGTGGCCAGTCTGGAGCAATTAAAATCATTCTTGGTTTGTCCTGTTTGACTTTTAGCAGAACGTTGGAGAACAGAGGCAGAGGGGGAAAGGCGTAGACTGATAAGTTTTTCCAGCTGAAGAACAGAGCATCCACTTTCCAGGCTTCTTTGTGGGGAGTCCTTGTGCAAAACTTGTCCAACTGGTAGTTCTGGGGGGAGGCAAATAGATCTAGGTCTGGGCTCCCCATTTGCTTGTCAACATGTTGAAAATCCGTGGTTCCAGTTTCCACTCGTGTGGGTCCATGAGATTTCTGCTTAGTCTGTCTGCCAGTGTATTCAATTTTCCTGGCAGGAATTGAGCTTATAGGAGCACTTGGTAGCTCAAGGCTGTGTTCCACAATGCCATGGCTAGTCTGCAGAGGGGGTATGAATGTGTACCCCCCTGCTTGTTTATGTACCACATAACCGTGGTGTTGTCCATCTTTACCATTAGTTGTCCTGGAAGAATGTAGTCCTTGAAGCATTCTGTACAGCTAACATTTCTTTTTGATTGATATGTAGGTGCATTTGATTAGGGGTCCATTTGCCCTGAATGCACTTCCCTGCCAGGTGAGCCCCCCATGCATAGTCTGATGCATCTGTAGTTGGGGTTTGGGCGGCAGGGGGTAGTTTGAATGGCAGTCCCTTGTTTTGGTGGCAGGCCTCTGCCCACCATAGGAATTCCAGGCGTAGGCAAAGTATGATAGGAATCATTGTTTCCAGGCTGTTGCAATGTTGACTCCATAAACTTTTTAAGTACCACTGTAGTTTCCTCATATGCAGTATTGCATATGGAATTAGAAAAATGCAGGAGGCCATGAACCCCAAGGCTTGCAGTATTTGTCTTGCAGATATAGCAGGGTTTTTGTGGCCACTTGTTTGAAGTAAGTTACAAAATGAATTTGCTTCTCTGGCATGAGGAAAGCCATCTGGACAGTTGTATTCAAGCTTGCACCCAGGAATGTAATTTGTTGAGAGGGTGCCAGTTGTGATTTCTTTTCGTTTATGGTGCAACCCACACAAGTTAGAACCCTTTTTACAAATGTCAGATGATTTAGAAGTATGCCCTGGTTTTCTGCCCGAATTAGACAATTGTCCAGGTATGGATATATTTGAATATTTCTTTGCCTGCAAAATGCAATAACTGAAGCCAGGCACTTTGTGAATACCCTGGGCAATGTAGACAAGCCAAAGGGCAGTGCAGAGAACTGATAATGCAAGTAGCCTGCTTTGAAGCGTAGGTATCTTCTGCAAGATTCCCTGATTGGGATGTGCAGGTATGCTTCTTTTAAATCTAGAGTTGCCAACCAGGCATTTTTGCCTAGCATAGGAAGTAACTGGTGAACAATCAGCATCTTGAATTTTGGAATGCCCAGAAAGGTGTTTAGAATAGACAAGTCCAGAATTGGACGCCATGACTTTTCTTTTCTAGGTACCAGAAAAGGCCTGGAATGGAAACCTTGGCCCTTTTCCTCTTCTGGTACTGGTTGTATAGCCCCTATGTTTAAGAGGGAAAGTACTCGTTTTTGAGCCTCTGCCCATTGATTTGGGGGCAGGTCTGGCCACCCGTTTGGTGTTGGCAACATGTGAAAATGAAATCTGTATCCCTGGGACACTATATTTAAAACCCATTTGTCCTGGGTTATGAGTTCCCAATTCTTTGCATGAAGAGCAATCTTTCCCCCCAAAGGGGCGTCTAAAAGGTAAGTGCTTGGAAATTTTAAAAGGAAGTCATTGAGACCGTTTACCATAGGGGGTGTCTTGTTATTTCCAGATTTGGAAGTGGAGGTCCCCCATTGCTTAGTTCCGAGAGTCCCCTGGGACTGAAACCTGGTGCTTTTCGTGCGTCTGGGTTTGGTTTGAGAGAATATAGAAGGAGCTGGAAAAGACCAATTCTTAGTAGGCCACTGTCTACTAAATCTTGGAGGTTGCACTTGTAAGAAATCTTTAACAGTTTGCATAGATTTAGTTTTATCTTCCATCTTTTTAGAACTTCTTCAGCCTTACTGCCAAACAGATGGTCCTGATTTAAAGGAGCATCCAGCAATTTCGCTTTAACATGAGGCAAAGATTGCTCCTTAAGCCAAGCATGCCTTCTAAGTGCAGACCCAGTAACAGCAGCCCTGCAGGAGGCCTCTGAAGAACCAAACCACATTGCAAAGTATGTAATGCAATTATTAACTTTTACTGACATCGGTAAGGAGCAAGAAAAAGTTTCCCCAACGGGGTACTTAGCTTTAAGTTGAAGACTTCGGTTCTTAAACTCGAAAACAAAAATTTCAGGAGTCGGCCGACCGGCACTTGCGAACTGCTTCTGCTTCAAGCACCGCATGGCCAGAAAGACTGATGTAATGGCATCGGATGCATATTTTATAGCCTTGATGACCTGACGTCATGGAAGAAGGGACAGCAACTGACGCAGGACCCAAAACTTTGTTTATCAGGTTGATTGAGGGCAACCTGCCAGCAGATTACTCAAATGTAATGACTGCAACAGTGAAACACAAAGAACATCTACAAGATCAGTAATGGATTAGAAGTTGACAACTACCATCTGCAAGTTTAAGACTTAATCTCTAACCAGGTATCTCACTCCTTCAAGATTGACATCTGTCCTAACAGACATCTCCAGACAGACACATCTTGAATATGGCTGTAAAACAGTCACTAGTCCAACTTATTCCAGCACAGCAGGTGTCCGCTCCCGTCACCAGTCTGTCTCTAATCTCAGCCTACTCAATGTGATTTTAACAGATGGTAGCTCATCAAGAGATTTTAAACAAGGTTTGTCTTCCTAGTAACTGAGCTTTCAGCAAACTGTACACTATTATGCAGGCTGCAGCCCCTTCAGTGAGTTTTACAGGTAAATGGAGTCATCAGACAGATCCTACAATTTTCCCCTCAGAACAGTCTCTTTCTAAGAAGCTTCTGTCCATTTGCATCAGACAGATCCATCATTCTCATCTAAATCTGTCTGCTTGGGATGACATGATTGACAGACCTTGATGCTTTGCCAGAGATGACCTGCATCTGTCACCCCTGGGTTTCAGGGTACTGGCTAAGGCTCTTGCCACCCCTATAGTGCCTTTTTTAGGCGATGTTACAAAGATCAAATTACTACCATAACAGCTATAAACTAAATGCAATCTGTGGGTCATGCTGCTCAATGCTATAAGTCTAAATCTCAAGATGCACTCGCTCGAAGCACTCTTCAAAATGGAGAACATCGACATTTGTGCTGTAACAGAGACCTGGTTTAAAGTGGCAGAAAGCACCCCTGCACTACCAAGCTATAACTTATTCCACACCTTTCAGCCCTGTAACAGAGACCGAAGCTCCAAAGGCAGTGGTGTCTCCATATTCATAAAGTATATGCACACCTCCAGACTAGTAGCCCAGCATAACGCATCTGAGATACTTCAGGTACAACTAACATTAGGTAAGATGGCGATTCAGGTCATAGCCTGCTATAGGTCCCCAACCATGTCCCTAGACTCTCACTCCATGCTCCCAAGCACCTGGAATCTATCAAGGTCCGACACAACACTCTCATACTAGGAGACTTCAACTACCCCTCCATCAACTGGGAAAAAGTACAGTTTTGTACCTACCATAAATGTAGATGTCCGATAGGAATGCATCTGCAGTCCTTACAAATGGGTTGTCCTGTCGTCAGGCAGCCCTTCGGTCGGCCGGATTCCAAAGTCTGGGTCTGGCCTCGGCTGGTGTCGCACTTCACCCGATGTCATAGCTGCAGTTATTTGGGTATAAAGGCATCAGCCGACGCCATTTTCCTCAGTGTTTCTTGCCCCAGATGCCAGGTGCCCTCTAGGAAGGCTAAATTTGGATAAATGCAAATGATTCCAAATAGTAGAAAGCAACAAAAAATAGGCATGTATGTACATATATACAAACAAATACACCATAATAGATTCCCCCAGCTAGCTACAAGATGGGCAAATACCCTAGGAGTACCACAGAGGGGAAGGAGGGTGGGTAATCCTGACTGCAGATGCATTCCTATCGGACATCTACATTTATGGTAGGTACAAAACTGTACTATGTCCTTCAAGGATGCATCTGCAGTCCTTACAAATGGGTAGAATACCATAGCCAAACTGGGGGAGGAGGAGAAATAAAATTATGGTGTAGTTAAGATCCCTTGCAAAACAGCAGTGGCAAAACCTGCTCGGGATCTGGAGTATAAAGGTAAATTATAATGCTTGGCAAATGTATGCACGGAGCTCCAAGTAGCAGCCTCTAAAATGTCTTTGGTAGCCACTCCTCGTAGAAAAGCTGTGGTAGTGGCTGTAGCCCTTGTAGAGTGAGGCCTGATGTTTTCTGGAGTTTTCTTTCCATGGTAGAAGTAACAAAATCTAATGCAACTTCCTATCCACTTAGAGATTGTCTGTTTTGAAATTGCTTTTCCTTCCATTCCTGTTGCATATGCTACCAGTAGCTGGTCAGTTTTCCTATTGCCCTTGGTCCTGTCCAGGTAGTAGCGTAATTGTCTATGCACATCCAAGGTATGCAACAGTCTTTCTCCCCTGTTCTGTGGGTTGGGGAAGAATGTAGGTAGGTGGATAGCCTGATTCAAAGATACTCTGGAGACCACCTTAGGCATAAAAGTAGGATTAGTTCTCATGGATACTCTATCTTGATGGAAGATCAGGAAGGGCTGTACTGCCATTAGTGCCTGTAGCTCAGAAACCCTTCTTGCTGAAGTGATTGCCAACAGGAAAGCAGTTTTCCATGATAAGTATTGTAATTCTGCTGTTGCTGCTGGTTCGAAAGGAGGAAATGTCAATTTTTCTAGCACAAAGTTCAAGTCCCATGCTGGCAATGGTGGCTTCCTAGGCGGTTTTACATTTTAATTCCTCTCAGAAACTGCCTGAGCAGAGGATGTGAGAAGACTGGAGGATCCAAGTCGTATTCTGCTGAAATAGCTGATGCATGAATCTTGATGGAAGAATAGGACAGGCCTTTGTGGAAGAGCTCTGCCAAGTATTCCAGGATGTTGGCTATGTTTACCAGTGACACATTTTCTCCTTTTGCAGTATTCCAAATGAAATATCTTTTCCATTTTGCTGAATAATTTTTTCTTGTTGAGGGTCTGCGAGCCTCCAAGATAATGTCTTTAACCCTTTGGGATAAATTTGGGTTATTTGTTCTTATGCAATGTTCCAGGCAGTCAGCTGCAGTGTTTTCAGGTTTGGATGCAGGGTGTTGTAGTTGTTCTGTGTTAACAGCAAGGGAACAAGGGGTAGAGGCCATATTTGTTCCCGAGACATGCTCCTCAGTAATGGGTACCAATGTTGTCTTGGCCAGTCTGGAGCTATCAGAAAGATCCTTGGACGGTCCTCTTTGATCTTCAATAGCACCTTGTGCATCAAAGGAAGTGGTGGGAATGCATATGCTGTCAGGTTTTTCCAGCTGAAGGATAGGGAGTCCACCTTCCAAGCGAGTGGGTGGTATGTCCTTGTGCAGAATTTCTTTAGTTGGTGATTGCGTGGGGATGCAAATAAGTCTATTTGTGGGAGCCCCCATTTTCTTGTAATTGTTTTGAAGATGTCCGGGTGCAGCATCCATTCGTGGGCATCTGTGGTAGTTCTGCTTAGTATGTCTGCTAGAATGTTTTCTTTTCCTGGTACAAAAATTGCTTGTAACTGAATGTTGTAGCTCAGGGCCACATTCCAGAGGTCCACTGCCATCCGGCATACAGGGTACGAATGTGTGCCTCCCTGTTTGTTGATGTACCACATAACTGTGGTGTTGTCTGTCCTTATCAACAGTTGACCTTGTCGAAGAAATGGTCTGAATGCCTGAATTGCCAGTTTTACTGCCAGCATTTCCTTTAAATTTATGTGTAAGTGCAGCTGGTCTTGAGTCCATAAACCTTGAATGCACTTGTCCAGCATGTGGGCCCCCCAACCGAGGTCTGAGGCGTCCGTTGTGATGGTTTGGCTTGGCTGAATGTTGTGGAAAGGCAATCCTTTGTTTGATTGACAGGCCTGAGCCCACCATTGGAATTCTTGCTTCAGGCATGGAATTATTGGAATTTGGGTTTCTAGGCTGTGCTTGTGCTGAGACCATAAATTCCTTAGGTACCACTGTAACTTTCTCATATGTAGTCTGGCATGTGGAACCAATATTATGCAGGATGCCATGAAACCCAAGGCTTGCAGGACTTTTCTTGCTGTTAGATGATTCTGCTTTGTTAATGCCAAGAAGTAGAGAGGAAGTTGCTCCTGTTTTTCTACTGTTAGGAATGCCATTTGTTTCGTTGTGTCCAGCTCTGCACCCAAAAAGGTTATCCTTTGGGATGGTATCAGTCTTGACTTTTTTATATTGACTGTGTATCCCAGAGCTTGTAGCAAGTAAATGACCCTTTTCAAGTCTTCTGCTAGCTTGTTTTTGTTGTCCGCTTGTATCAGGCAGTCGTCCAGGTAAGGGTAGATTTGGATTCCCTGAAGCCTGCAATGAGCAATTACTGACGCCAGGCATTTCGTGAACACTCTGGGCGCAGTAGATAAGCCAAAGGCCAATGCTGAGAATTGATAATGCTCTGATCCTGCAAGAAATCTGAGGTATCTTCTGCAAATTGGTCATATGGAGACGTGCAGGTATGCCTCCTTGAGATCTAGAGTTACCAGCCAAGACTCCTTGCCCAGCAGGGGAAGAAGCTGCTGTAGTGTCAGCATTTTGAATTTTGGAACAATGAGGAATGTGTTTAAGGCGGACAGGTCGAGAATAGGTCTCCAATTGCTTTCTTTTCTTGGTACCAGGAAGAGCCTGGAGTAAAATCCCTGTCCTTGCTCCATAGTTGGTACCTTTTCCACAGCTCTCATCCTTAATAATTGAGCTATTTGTTTTAGAGCTTCTGCCTTTTGATTTGGAGGTAGGTTTGGCATTCCTCTCTTCCCTGGTAGAGTATGGAAGTGAAACCTGTAACCTTGGTCTATTGTCTGCAAAATCCACTTGTCTCTTGTGATGTAATGCCAGTTTACTGAAAATAAAGCTAGCTTTCCGCCCAAGGGTGCTTCTAATTGTTCCCTGGTAGGCGGTGCTAGGGCCGAGTCACTGTGATTGTCCTGTAGCAGTGGTGGTGGCTGTGTCTGTGGCTGCACCTCGCTGGTTGTTACCCTGCCACTGGCGTCCCCTGTAGGCACCCCTGGATTGGCTTTTGCCTCTTGAACGCCTATTCCTGCCTCTCTGAGCTCTGGTGGAGTCTGGAAAGGACCAATTCTTGGAGGGCCAATTCCTGCTAAACCTTGGAGGTTGGACCTGTAAGAAATCTTTCACTGTTTGGACAGATTTTGCCTTCTCTTCCATCTTCTTCAGCACCTGTTGTGCAGGAGAGCCAAACAAATTGATCTTGTCCATGGGAGCATCTAGTAGTTTTGATTTGACATGGTCTGGTAAGGCCTGCTCTTTTAACCACACATGCTTTCTGATCACTGTGCCAGTCATGGCTGATCTAAAGGAAGCCTCCAGTGCATCATAGCCGCATTTTAAGGAATGGTTACTGACTTGCTGAATGTTATGTACCATTTCCTGAACAGATTTTTTTGTCTAATGGTTCATCCGAGGACAGTTTTCTGGCTGAATGTTACGTACCATTTCCTGAACAGATTTTTTGTCTAATGGTTCATCCGAGGACAGTTTTCTGGTTAACTGGTCTAGCATAAATTCTTGATACTGGATCATGTGGAATTGACAGTTCAAGGCCCTAGCTGAAAGAGTAGCAGAAGTGTAAACTTTTTTACCCCATCTCTCTAAGGACCTGGATTCCCTTTCAGAGGGGAGGGGTTTTTTGGCAGAGGTAGCTGCTGCAGCCTTAGGGCCCTGTGAGATAGTCTCGGGATCTGCAAAGGGAGCCTTATACAAATGGTAATGCGTGTCTGGGACCGTGTAGTACCTATCGGGCTTAGCAGGGGCCGGAGGTAGAGAATCAGGAGCAGTACAAGCATCATTAAATGCATCATCTACAACAGAAAGAACTGGAGGAATGGCTAAAGGCCTATGTTGTGGTAAATGCAGAAAGGTTCTAAGCCTTTTTCTGGAGTCTGAAAAATCCTGGCCCTGCCACTGAAATTGTTCCCTCATAGCATGCAAGGTTTCCCCAAAGGAAAATTCCTCAGGCGGAGAGGCAGAAGGAATGGACTCTTCAGCATCAGAGTCTTCATAAGGGGAGTAAGGAGCCTCTGGAGGGTTAGTGTTATCTGAATCATCAGAGGAATCATCTGTTGAATCAGGCTCAGGGGGCTCTGCTCTAGGCCTCTTCTCTGGAGGTGGGTGAGAGGCCCTGTCAGGTTGAGGTTGGGATCCCCGGATTAAAGAAATGAGGTCCTCTGCTAAACTAAGCATTTGTGAACTAGAGCTAGGCCTGTGAGAGGGGATCTTAGCAGGCACAGTTTTAGTAGTTTTAGCTGCTTTGGCCCTGGCAAAGGCCTTAATGGACATGGATGCAGGTGGCCTAGCAGCTCCACGTGCAGGGGTAGAAATATCCAAGGGGATAGTGTCAGATAATTCCTGAGAAACTGTAAGAGCAGGAGTGATTTCAGAAGCCGATTCCACCAGGTTGGAAGAGGCCTCGGTAAGAGGTAAGTTTTCGGCTGAAGGAAGAACCGCTTGTTCGGTTTCAGCCGAAACAGAGACACTCGCGGTTGGCTTAACCGCGGTTTCGCGAAACCGCGGACCGCGAGTGTCGGTCCTTTCCTTGTGCTTTTAGATATTTGCGTAGTCGGAGGATCCGGCGGCATAATGTAAGCAAAATCGGAGCGAAAAACTCCTCAGCAAATTCCGACCGACGTCTAAGCGTCCGTCGGTTAAAAGAAGCACAGGCTAGACAAGCTGCTACGTCGTGGTCTGGGCCTAAACAAGGTAAGCAGTAAGAGTGGAAATCTTTATGAGGTATTTGTTTCCCACAAGTTAAACAGTTATTCACTTTTTCTGACATCGGCTGAGGCAAGAAAGAGTCCCCAACAGGGTACTTAGCTTTTTAGAAGTCTTCGTAGACGTATTCGGTAGTAGTAATCTCTGGTTCTGACCGACCAGCACTTGCGAACAGCTTCTGCTTCGGGCGCCACGCGGCAAGAAAGACTGGGGAAAATGGTGTCGGCTGATGCCTTTATACCCGAATAACTGCAGCTATGACGTCGGGTGAAGTGCGACACCAGCCGAGGACAGACCCAGACTTTGGAATCCGGCCGACCGAAGGGCTGCCTGACGACAGGACAACCCATTTGTAAGGACTGCAGATGCATCCTTGAAGGACATCTACTCAAGCAGCAATACACTGGCCCAATGCTTCCTGGAATTCATCAGTTCCAATGCACTGGACCAGCTCATTCCGACTCCCACTAGAGGAAGCAACATCCTTGACCTGGTTATTACTAACATGGGCGACCATTGCTCTACACCAATAGTTAATCCCTCCCTGGTCAGATCCGACCATCAACTAATCACCATGAAAAAGTACAGTTTTGTACCTACCATAAATGTAGATGTCCGAACTGGATAGCATCTGCAGTCATAACAAGTGGGTTGTCCTGTCGTCAGGCAGCCCTGCAGTCGGCCGGATTCCAAAGTTGATGTCGCACTCCACCCGACGCCATCTCTGTTGGTCTTCGGTATAAAAGCATCAGCCATTTTCCTCAGTGTTTCTTGCCCCAGATGCCAGTAGCCCTCTTGCAGGCTAAAATTTGGATAGATGCCAATGTTTCCAAATAGATAGAGGTAAACACAAAAAATAAGCATATATGTACATATATACAAACAAATACACCATAAAGACTCCCCCAACAGCTAGCTATTAGGAGGTTAAACACCCTAGGAGTACCACAGAGGGAAGGCGGGAGGGTTCTGACTGCAGATGCTATCCAGTTCGGACATCTACATTTATGGTAGGTACAAAACTGTACTATGTCCTTCATGGATGCATCTGCAGTCATAACAAGTGGGTAGAATACCATAGCCAACTAGGGGAGGAGGATAAAAGTAGATTATGGTGTTTAGGATCCCTTGCAGTACAGCAGTGGCAAATCCTGCTCAGGATCTGGAATATAGAGGCAAATTATAATGCTTGGCAAATGTATGCACGGAGGTCCAAGTAGCAATAATGTCTTTGGTTGCCACCGTAGAAGGCTGTGGTAGTGGCTGTTGCCCTTGTAGAATGAGGTCTTATGTTCTGTGGAATTGGTTTTCCATGGAAGGAGTAACAGTATCGTATGCAATTTCCTATCCATTTGGAGATTGTCTGTTTGGAAATAGCTTTTCCTTCCCTTCCTGAAAGTTGGTCAGTCTTTCTGCTATTTTTGTTCTGTCCAAGTAGTAGCGTAACTGTCTATGTACATCCTGCAGTATTCTTTCCCTCTGTTTTGTGGGTTGGGAAAGAAGGTAGGTAGGTGGATTGCCTGGTTTAAAGATACTCTGGATACCACCTTGGGCATAAATGTAGGATTAGTCCTCATGGACACTCTATCTTGGTGGAAGATTAGGAAGGGTTGCACTGCCATTAAGGCCTGTAGTTCTGAAACCCTCCTTGCTGAAGTAATTGCCAGTAGGAAAGCAGTTTTCCATGACAGGTGTTGTAGGTCTGCTGTTGCTGCTGGTTCAAAGGGTGATAGTGTCAACTTTTCTAGCACAAAGTTTAAATCCCAAGCTGGTAATGGTGGTTTCCTTGGAGGTTTTACATTCTTGATTCCTCTGAGGAACTGCCTGAGCAAAGGGTGTGAAAAAACAGGGGGATCAAAGCTGTATTGTGCTGAAAGAGTGGATGCATGAACCTTGATTGAGGAGTAGGACGGGCCTCAATGAGGAAGTTCGCCAGATACTCCAGAATGTTAGGCATATCTATGTTTGACACATCTTTTCCTCTTCCATTCCAAATGACAAACCTTTTCCATTTTCCAGCATAGTTCCTTCTTGTTGAAGGTCTTTCAAGAATAATGTCTTTAACTCTTTGGGAAAGTTCTGGATTAGCTGCTGCTATGTGATGTTCCATGCAGTCAGTTGCAGCGTTTTTAGGTTTGGATGTATGATGCTGTAGTTGTTCTGAGTTAACATCAAAGGCATCAGGGGTATTGGCCACATATTGTTCCGAGACATGCTCTTCAGTAGTGGGTACCAGTGTTGTCTTGGCCAGTTTGGAGCTATCAGGATTATCCTTGGACGTTCTTCCTTGATTTTTAGTAGTACCTTGTGTATCAAAGGAAGAGGTGGGAATGCATATGCTGTTGTGCAGAATTTTTTGAGCTGGTGATTGAGAGGTGATGCGAATAGGTCTATCTGTGGCATTCCCCATTTCTTTGAGATGGTCTTGAAGATGTCCGGTGCAGCTTCCATTGCATCCGAAGTGGTTCTGCTTAATATGTCTGCTAGAGTATTGTCTTTCCCAGGTACAAATATTGCCTGTAACTGAATGTTGTAGCTGAGTGCCAGGGTCCACAGCTCCAAGGTCATTCTGCATAGGGGGTATGAATGAGTGCCTCCCTGTTTGTTGATGTACCACATGACTGTGGTGTTGTCTGTCCTTATCATCAACTGGCCCTCTTTGAGGAATGGTTTGAACTTTTGGATTGCCAGTTTTACTGCCAGCATTTCTTTTAGATTGATGTGTAGGTGAAGTTGATCCTGTGTCCACAATCCTTGCACGCATTTGTCCAGCATGTGGGCCCCCATCCTAGGTCTGAAGCGCCTGTTGTGATGGTCTGGCTTGCCTGGGTTTGACTGGCATGCCTGAGCCCACCACAGGAACTCCTGTTTTAAGCATGGAATTAGTGGGATTTCTGTTTCTAGACTGTGTCTGTGTTGGGACCATAAATTCTTTAGGTACCACTGTAGTTTGCTCATATGTAGTCTGGCAAATGGGACCAAGATTATGCATGATGCCATGAAGCCCAAGGCCTGCAGAACTTTTCTTGCTGTTAACTTGTTCAGTTTTGTTAGTGCCAAGAAGTAAAGAGGAAGTTCTTTTGTTTTTCTGTAGTCAGGAATGCCATTTGTTGTACTGTGTCCACCAAGAATGTCCTTGTTTGGGATGGTATCAGCCTTGACTTTTGTAAATTGACTGTGTATCCCAGTCCTTGTAGCAAGTAAATGACCCTTTGTAAATCTGTTGTCAGCTTGCTTTTGTTGTCCCCTTGTAGTAGGCAGTCGCCCAGGTATGGGTAAATTTGAATTTACTGATGCCAGGCATTTTGTGAATACTCTAGTAGATAAGCCAAAGGGCAATGCTGAGAATTGATAGTGCTCTGATCCTGCAAGAAATCTGAGGTATCTTCTGCAGATTGGTCGCAGGTATGCCTCCTTGAGATCTAGAGTTACCAGCCAAGACTCCTTGCCCAGCATGGGAAGAAGTTGCTGTAGGGTCAGCATTTTGAATTTTGGGACAATGATGTATGTATTTAAGGTGGACAGGTCGAGAATTGGTCTCCAACTTTTTCCTTTCTTGGAACTAGGAATAGTCTGAATAGAACCCTTTCCTTGTTCTGCTGTTGGCACTCTTTCCACAGCTCTCATGTTTGCTAACTCCATTATCTGGCGAGCCTCTGTTTTTGATTTGGAGGTAGATTTGGCATTCCTCTTTGACTGGTAAAGTGTGGAAGTGAAACCGTAACCTTGATCTATGGTTTGTAAAATCCACTTGTCTTTTGTTATGTAGTGCCAGTTCTTTGAAAATAGAGCTGCTATTTGTTGATTAAGTCACTGTGGTTGTGCTGATGTAGTGGCAGTGGCTGTGTCTGTGCCTCTGTTGTTACCTTGCCACTGTCGCCCCTGTAGGCCCCTCCTCTGGATTGGTTTCTGCCAACGCCTATTCCTGCCCCTTTGAAATTTTGTGGAGTCAGGAAAGGACCAATTTTTGGCAGGCCAGTTCCTGCTAAACCTTGGGGTTGAACCTGCAAGAAATCTTTGACAGTTTGAACAGATTTTGCCTTTTCTTCCATTTTTTTCATAACCTGCTGGGCAGGTGTACCAAACAAACTTGTCTTGTCCATAGGAGCATCTAGCAACTTAGCTTTAACATGATCCGTAAAGCTTGTTCCTTTAGCCATGCATGCCTTCTTATCACTGTGCCTGTCATGGCTGATCTAAATGAAGCCTCCAGTGCATCATAGCCACATTTTAAGGAATGGTTGCTAACTTGTTGTATGTTATTTACCATCTCTAATACATATTTCTTATCAAGAGATTCATCAGTGGTTAGTTTTTAGTTAACTGATCAAGCATAAACTCTTGGTATTGTATCATGTGAAACTGACAGTTTAAAGCTCTAGCTGAAAGAGTAGCTGAAGTGTAGACCTTTTACCCCATCTGTCTAATGACCTTGCTTCCCTTTCAGAAGGAATAGGGTTTTAGCTGTGGTCGCTGCTACTGCCTTGGGACCCTGGGATATAGTTTCTGGGTCTGCAAGAGGGGCCTTGTAAAGGTGGTGATGAGTATCTGGCACCCTGTAAAATCTGTCTGTAAAGAATCTGGAGCGGAGCAAACATCATTGAAAGCATCATCCACCAGAGAGAGAACAGGAGGTATAGCCAAGGGCCTGTGCTGTGGGAGGTGCAGAAAGGTCCTAAGTCTTTTCTGGAGTCTGAAAAGTTCCCCATGGCATGCAAGGTTTCCCCAAAGGAGAATTCTTCTGGTGAATGGATTCTTCAGCATCAGAATCTTCAAAATTGGAGAAGGAGCCTCTGGCTGGTCAGTTATGTCGGATTCATCAGCAGAATCATCAGAAGACACTGGCTCAGGGGCTCTGCCCTAGGTCTCTTCTCTGGGGCTGAGAGGCCCTGTCTGGGTGAGATTGAGATCCTCTAATTAAAGAAATTAAATCTTCTGCCAAAGAAAGCATTTGAGAACTAGAAGAGGGCCTGGATGTGGGGGTTTAACAGGCACTGATTTAGTAGTCTTGGCTGCGCCTTAATGGACATGGCTGCTGGAGGCCTAGCAGCACCACAGAGACATCCAAGGGGATGGTGTCTGGTAAGTCAACCACCGTAGTGGGTACAATTTCTGAGGTAGATTCAAGAGTTGGCAGGGGCCTCAGTTGTAAGAATAGGTTCAGCTGTACTTTGATCAGCGCTTTTAGATTGGGAACTGTTCTGCAAACGTTGAAAGAGGCACAGGCGCTGGGCCTAAACAAGGCAGACAGTAAGAGTGGAAATCTTTATGAGGTATTTGTTTCCCACAGGTTAAACAATTGTTAACTTTTTCTGACATCAGCTGAGGCAAGAAAGAGTGTATTCGTAGAAGTAAACAAGAAAGACTGAGGAAAATGGCGCCGGCTGATGCGGCTGCCTGACGACAGGACAACCCACTTGTTATGACTGCAGATGCATCCATGAAGGACATCCACATTTCACCCATACCCCCCGCAAAAGGTAACCACCTTGAAAAACTTCTCCAAAGCTGACTTTGGGCTACTAAAAACAGGGCTGGCTAACTTCACAGCCCCCATGCCAGTGAAAAATAGCTGCATGACTGCTGAATCATACACCAATGCACTGTATGAACGTGTACATAAATGCATTGAACTAGTCATACCCAACAGAACCAAGACGCTCTCCAAAAAAAGGGAGCCAATCTGGTGGTCCCCTACCATTAATAAACTCTCTTACAGAAGGAAGAAACTGTTGCAGAAAAATGTTAAGTCCCAAGACTGGAAAAACTCCCTTATTAGCCTCAACAAAAAGTTGAGATCCCTTATCAAAACCTCCAAAGCCAGCTATAAAGGCAGAATTGCAACAGAGACTAAAAACAATTACAAAGCCTTCTATAGTTATATCAAGAACCTCCACGGCAGTATCCAGATTTGCTGAGTTACTGCACAATGGTACCTCCTATATTGAGCCAATAGATATTGCCAACATAGTGGCTGACAGATTCCGTGCCAATTTTACACCTCTCTCCCACCCTAAAGGACCAATCACAATACCAGAAGAATGCCAGGCACCCAGCATTACTGCAGCACAGGTTACAGCTGCATTGTCCAAGGCCAAGAATATAGCTTCCATGGGACCAGATAATATCCCTGGCTGTGTTCTACATGAACTACAAAGTGAACTGGCACAGCATCTGTGGGCCCTGTTGAATCACAGCCTCACCTCAGGCTTTGTTCCTACTGAATGGCACACTGCTACAGTCAGCCCTCTCCATAAAGGGGGAGCGACTACAGACATTGGGAATTATTGCCTCATTAGCCTGACAAGTCTGATATGTAAAGCTATGGAGTGCATCATCATAGACCTGATTAATAAAGATACAGGAAATCTCCAAACTCTAGACCCCATGCAATTTGGCTTTGTGAAAGGGAGATGCCTGCTTGACCTGGTTGACTTTTCTGAGTCAGTCACCAGGGCTGTGGATGAAGGTAAGGCAGATACAGCCTACCTCAATCTGGCCAAGGCCTTTGATACCATTCCTCACTCGGGAATTATTGACAAACTCACCAAGCTAGGCATCAACCCCTACACCATTAGGTGTGTTGCAAATTAGCTCATAGATAGAACACACTGTGTAAAAGTAGCAGACTCCAAGTCAGACTGCTGACCAGTCACAGTCAGGAGTGGAGTCCCACAGGGAACGGTCCTGGGTCCACTCCTGTTCGGCATCTACTTTTCAGAGGTCCAGGCCAACATAAAGGGACTCTTGCTGACCAAGTTCGCAGACAACTGCAAGCTGGGAGCCATTATTAACTACCCAAGTGATGCAGACATCCTACAGAAGGGCCTCACTGAGACCAAGGACCGGTGTCGAAACCATGGCCTTAAGCTTAATGCCAAAAAATGAGTCATCATTCCCTTTGGGAAAAACTCAGTTCCCACTAATTACCGCATCAGTGGGAGTCCACTGAACACTGAAGGTGTTATAAGAGATCTGGGGATGCAGGTTGACAGCAACCTCTCCTTCGACCACTACATTGCCACTGTGGTCATAAAGTCCTTCTATGTGGCACATCTCATTACCAAGGGTTTTGCATCCAGGAAGAAAGAGGTCATAGTCTCTCTCTCTCTACTCTTCTCTCATTAAACCAATCATTGAGTATAATGCCCCATTTGGCATGTACCTCACTAGACACCTGCAAGGGAGAGGCCACAGAATTACCTCACGAACAGGATCCTAGGCATTAAACGCGTGGCCTAAATGGACAGACTCAAAAGTCTCCAGCTATTCTCTGCCTCATATCGCCTACTTATAGGCGATCTCTGCTTAACTTACAAAGCCATGTCTGACCCAGCTCTATTAGAAATGCTACATCTAAAGAAATCTCAGTCCCTCCACACCACATGCTCCAGAGACCTCAACCTCATTACCACAATCAACAGAACATGCTGGAGGGACAGGTTCCTCACACACAGACTACCCATGCTCTGGAATAGACTTCCCATACATGTCAAGCAGAGCACCTCACCATTCCTCTTCAAGAGAAAACTTGATGAGTGAATGGGTGAGAGAAAGTTCACCCCAGGGATCACTCCAATGGCACTACTTGACAGCGGTACTGGGAACTAATGTTGGGTGGCACAATAACAGGGCACTTCTATAGACTAGGCTTGTAAAGGCTCCAAGACCATTAGCCTAGTACACACCTATGAACCTATGAAGAGATCATGCTCACCCTCCTGCAAAAGTTGGCCAATGTGCCCAGCTTAAGAAAACAGCATCTTCTGCAGACTTGCAAATTATGATGCAGAGAAGGACAAAAAATAAACCCCGTTTCCAGCAAGACTAAAAGCAAACTGCAGGAGAGACAGATGACAAAGACCCAGCTTCCCTTCCTTCATTAACCAAGTACTAAATTTAGTGAGGACAGTTGTATACACTTACCGTAAATGTAGATGGAGTGTATTCACTGTTGCAATCCTGACTGTTAGGATATCCTGACATGAAAACCCTCGGCCGGCCTGACTACCAGAGAAAAACTATTTTCACTTCTCATCTGGCAGACACCCTTACAGACATCAGTACACTCCAGTATAAAGGGAACCAGTCTGCATTATCACATCAGTATTTTCTTGACCTGCTTAGAAAGAGCCTTCAGGTGCACCCTAGGAGTACCAAGATAGAGTGAACTCGAGGAGCCTCCTCGTGTACCTAAGGTGAGCCAAGGAAAAGTAGACCCAAACCAGGTTTTGGAGGTGTAGGGTCCTTTGCTAATTCTAGTAGCCTACCTAGTAGGTTGAGGAGGTAGGAGGGGGGAAAGAAGACTGCAACAGTGAATACACTTGAACATCTACATTTATGGTAAGTGTACACAACTGTACTATGTCCTTTGTGGTTCACTGTTGCAGTCATGACTGTTGAGAAGATTTACAAAGCTAGAGAAAGGGTGGAAGGAAATTAAGGAGAAGAGAGGTTTCCCTGCAGGACTGCAGATGCAAAGCCTGCTCTAGACTTGGAAAAGGTTGTCAGGTGGTAGTGCCTAGTAAGGTATACACAGAAGACCAGGTTGCTGCCTCCAAGATGTCTTTAGTGGGAACCCCTTTGAGGAAATCTGTAGAAGTAGTTGTGGCCCTAGTTCAGTGTGACCTAATCAGATCAGGGTTTTTTTGCCATGATGGCTGTGACAGAAAGAGGTGCAGTGGGAAATCCACTTCAAAATGGATTGTTTAGAAGCTGGTTTTCATTCCAAGCCTGGGGTAAAGGTAATGAACAGCTGGTCTGTTTTCCTCAAATATTTAGTCCTGTCCCGGTAGAAGTAAAGCATTCTATGTACATCCAAAGAGTGCAGTAATCTTTCCCCTTTGTCTGAGGGATGGGAAAGAAGGTAGGTAGATAAATGGCCTGATTCAGAGACACATTAGTAACCACCTTAGACATGAAGGAATGATTAGTTCAGAGGGAGACCCTGTCTTTATGGAAGATAATGAAGGGTTCCACTGATATTAGGGCCTACAATGCCAGTAGTAGGGCTGTTTTCCAGGTAAGAAACTTTAAGGTGGTAGAGGCTGCAGGCTTGAAAGGAGGCAAAGTTAACTTTTCTAGGATAAAGTTGAAGTCCAAGGAGGGGTGGGTTTTCTCCTGGGTGGCCTAATGTGAATAATTCCCCTAACTGTTTCAGCAAAGGGTGAGAATAAATTGGAGGATGACTAGGGATGTAGGCAGAGACAGTTTACGTATGTATCTTGATGGAGGACCAAGAGAGGCCTTTGTCCACTAGGTTGGCCAGGTACTCCAAAATGTTAGAAATGCTGACAGAAACTGGCTGAACTGGTGCTTCTGGAACCAAACCAAGAATCTTCTCCACTTACTGGAGTATGATTTTCTTGTTCTAGGTGTTCTAGACTCTCTTAAAATGGCCTGCACCTGCTGACTCAAATTGGAGGTGCAGTAGGGCATTGTGGAATATATCATGCTGTGAGTCTGAGTGTATGAAGGTTGGGTTGGATAATCCTTCCTTTGTTCTGAGTGGGGAGGTCCACCTCTGTGGTAACAAAGGCTTTTGACTGGTGAACTTGAGGAGGAGAGGGAACCAGTGCTGCCTGGGCCAGTCCTGTGCTATCAGGATGGCCTTTGGGCCCTCCTCCCTGACCTTCAGTAGCAAAAGAGGCAAGAGGGAAAATGGTGGGAAGGCATAAATGAAGAGGTGTGTCCAAGGGAATGAGAAGACATCTGTTCTCCATGCAGATGTCTAACTTGTCCTGGTGCAGAAGTTCAGGTGAGCGTTGTCCTTGCTGGCAAATGTGCCCATCTGTGGGATCCCCCCTCCATTGCTGTGTTCTGGACTGGAATATTTCCCGATGGAGATGCCATTCATGGGGGTCTGTCAGATTATTACTTAGGTGGTCTGCCAGGGTGTTCTTTTCGCCCGACAGGTATTGTGCCAGGAGGTGCAGGCCTACATATTGTGCTGTCTCCCATATTTGCATGGCTAGACAGCAGAAGGGGTAGCAATGCGTGCCTCCCTGCCTGTTTATGTACCACATGACTGCAGCATTGTCTGTCTGTACTGCTAGGACCCCTGGGTCCCATTTGTCCTTGAAAGCCAGTAAACCATTTTGTACTGCCATAAGTAGTTCTACTGCAGATGGTCATAACTACTGGCATCCCTCGTGCAACCCAATCAGTCCTTTTTTTCTCCCTATGTAAGATCTGCCTCTGTCCCCCTTACTTAGCACAGTACCTGCATGCTCTCACTCCAAGGAACAAGAGTAAAATGCGAACCTGTTGCATGTAATCAATCAGCTGCATTCTGTGCACTTTTCCTTTTTTTCTCTCTATATAAGCTCTGTCCCCCTTACTTAGTAAGGTACCTGCATGCCCTCACAACAAGGAACAAGAATAAAATGCAGACCTGCTACATGTAATCATAAACAGCTTCATTCTGTGCATTGGTCCTTTTTTTCTTTCTATGTAAGCTCAGTCCCCTTTATTTAGCATGGTACCTGTATGCACTCAAGCCAAGGAACAAGAGTGAAACACAGGCCTGCTACATATGATTATAAACAGCTTCATTCTGTGCATGTAGGTGCATAATTATTTGCAATGCAGCATTAGTACATCAAAAACTGACTTGCTTTACTTACATTTCATTAGCCAGTGGCTCTCCAAGTTAAACCTGTGTTGCACTAATTTGTAAGCATGCCAGTAGCGACTGCTGCCTAGACCCTACTAATTTCTGACCTCAAATATCCCCAGCTCTTTTTGTTATCTAGACCTGATGAATTTTACCTAATTCTAGCAGCATTTGTAACTTAAAGCTTGTTCCTTCAGCATACCTCTAAGCTCCATTTTTGTTCTTTGCTTTACAACTAATTTCTTCCTCTAGCTTAAACTGTCATTCTTACCTGCTCCAGCCTTATATAGATGTTTTCTTCTCATGCATGCTCTCAATCCAGGCTCAGCCCACTTTGTTCACACTTGCAATGCTTGGGCTCACTCTGCCCTCTACCCTACCCCCATTCACACCCACCCCCAGTTTCAATTAATTTATAATAAAATACCACCAAGACCACTGATCCAAGAAGTAAGTGAATTTACTCTTTACACTTGGAAGGCTGTGTAAGCCGAAGGTGCTACGTATTTTATTAAATTCGCTTACTTCTTGGATCGGTGGTCTTGGTGGTATTTTATTTTCTTTGTTTTTTTAAGTTGTATTTTCAATTAATTTATACTCTTCTGCCCACAGCTACTGCCTAGCCCACTATAATCAATTATCCAATTGCATCACTCTTGCCTCGCAGTATCCCTCCTATTTCCCTTTACCACTCCACTCACCTGACTGAGATAAGCAGATCAGCATATTTAGCCATCTCCAAATACTCCTTATTCCATCTAACAATTAAAGGTGAATTAAATAATCCTTATATCTTAAATCAATCTGATGCTACATTTCAAAAAGCTTTACCTCATACCACAGCTCATATCTACATCTTACCCACTTTACTTCTCTACCTCTCATTCCTAATTTCCTACCATACACAACTC
Organism: Protopterus annectens; assembly: GCF_019279795.1. Taxonomy (NCBI): domain Eukaryota; kingdom Metazoa; phylum Chordata; order Ceratodontiformes; family Protopteridae; genus Protopterus; species Protopterus annectens. The sequence goes on from NC_056749.1 coordinate 591,698,371, forward strand.
TATCATTTCCAACCTCTGACTACCACTACACAGTCTGTACAACATAAAGAACCCTACTTCATCTTCCCCATCTCTCTTCAATACATCTTATACCCATCTTGCAAGCGCACACACACACACACACACACACACACACACACACACACACACACACACACACACACAAAACCATATCTCCTAAACCAAAGTTCAAAAACTTATGTCACGACCATTACCTTTCAAAACCACCACCACTCTCAAACAAACTTCTACTTGATGGGGATATCCATCCCAATCCAGGCTCCCCTTCGCAACAAATTCCTCCACCAACCTATCTGCCACCAGCTACAACAGTCTTCCTTGACTCCCCCCCGCCAGTACCAAACACCTTGATATATACTTAATTAACAGGCCTACCTAGCAAAACTTCAGAACTACATTCCTGGATAACCTTCTACTTCCCACACATCATAACCCTATCCAAACCTTGGTTAAAACCCCACATCTCCAACACTGAAATCTTACACCCCCACTACATCTACCATCAAGACAGAATCACCAGAAAAAGGTGGAGTTGCAATCATGTACTCCAAGCACCTCAATTTATCCCCTTACCCACACAACCCACACCTCAATTTATCCCCTTACCCACACAACCCACCCAAATTTCCACCCAGTTGAACTACTTATCTTAAACTGTCATCTTAACCTCCCCCCCCAAAAAAAAAATTGTCATTGCTGCTATCTATATTCCACCAGGAAACAACATTCCCATCCTTGAATCCATCCTCTCATGGATGTCATTCCACATTCCCTATGAAACCATCCTGTTAGGAGATGTTAATATTGACTGGCAAAAAACATCTACCACCAGCCCTTCCCTCAACATCAACCTTTATGGCTGTCATCAGCTAATTACTACATCCACTCACTTCAACAAAAACAATAGCTCCACCTTGGATTGGGTTCTAGCATCTGACCCTAAACTCTATCAAAACCCTACTACCCTACCAAACTCCCTAAGTGAACACTAAGTGAACACCTTCCTATCAGAGTACACAATCTATTCAGGTACCCAAGTTCCAGCTCTACATTGAATGTCGCAACCTCTCCTCTTTTGATAATACCTTCAACAACATGCTGAATTCCATAAACTGGTCCATTCTGAAATTCATCCCCCTAACTGATGCAGTCCTATATTTCAATTGTACTTTTCGTGCCATCCTTGACTCTCTGGCACCTATTAGAAAAGTTAAAATCAAAACAACCCACACCTATTGGCTCTTAAAAGACACCCTCACTCTTACTAAAATACAGAAATAGAACCTGGAAACAATGGATTAAAACAAAATCTACTTCCCTTCACCAAAAATATAAAGAACTTCATAACCCTACAAAAAAGAGAGCAAAAGTCTGTTTAAGCGAATCCGTAAATGTCGACACGTATTGCATGAACCGGCATTACAGCGAACGTCCAAAACCGCGAATTTGGAAATGTTGAATTACCATGGTTGGCCCATCTGTGGTATAGCTCCATAAGGTAAGTGTGCGATAGTTACGGACCTTAGAGTTAGGGTTCGGGTTAAAGTAAGTGCATAGATAATGTATGTAAGGTTTAGTGTAGGGTTAGAAGTAGGGTTTTGTTAAATGTATGTATGTGGATTATTTATTTTGTTTGTGTATATTTTCGTAGGGGAAGTGTGCGGTAGTTACGGACCTTAGGGTTAGGGAGGGGTTAAGGATAGTACAGAGATAGTTGTGTATGTGGGGTTTAGTGGAGGGTTAGAAGTAGGGTTTTGGTGCTTTACTTTAGAAGTAGGGTTTGGTTAGTGTATGTATGTGGTTTATTTATTTTGTTTGGGTAGGTAGTATGCAGCGGGTGGTGGGGGTTGTCCGACTATGACAGTTCGAGATTTAAAATTTCGCGGTTTAGTGCATTCGGTATTCTGGCGGTTCGTGCAATTCGTGTTGGTGTTTTGGTATTCGATCAAAAGGAGTTTCGCTCTGGTAACACAGACCCCAAAAAAGCACCTTAACAAGGATAAGAAAAAATTATGTTACAATGTCCAACTCACCCATAACTAACCCAAAAAAATTCTGGCCCTCTGTTAATAGAACCCTACCACCTCCAACCCCTAACCCAACAAAACTCCCCTCGAAACTGCTAATCTTATTAACTCTGATTTCAAAGAATTTATTCGCAAACTAACCCAAAATGGTCAAAATCATAATCTCACACATACCACTCCCAGTAACACCTCTTTCACACTAAACCCCATCCCAACTTCTTACATAAAATCTCTTCTGCTTAAATTAAAACCATGCTTCCCCCTTCTCTGAAAACCTTCCTTCCCTCTTTCTTAAACTCGCTGCTCACTCAATAGCTTACCATTTCCATTTTGATTAATAGATATATACAAAAATCCACCATCCCAGACATATGAAAATCTTTTTACACCATTCCATTACACAAAAGGGGCAATAGCAGTGAACCTTCCAACTACAGGCCTATTGCCATCCTCTCTCCACTATCTAAACTCTTTGAAAAATGCACACACAAACAGCTACTTAAAAACCTAATAAATGAAAACCTCCTAACCCATACTCCACATGGATTCAGACCCCATCATAGTACATCCACTGCCCTTCTGTCCTTTACTCATACTGTTGCTGAAGCCAGAGACAAAATGTACTTGTTTCTTGCCTGCTTTCAATACTCTCTTTCATTCTAAACTTCTTACTAAACTAACTGAGCTCAATCTATCCCTTTGTACTATTAAAATGGTTCTCTAGCTATCTCACTAATAAGCAGTCAGTAAGATGGCACTCCACCTGCTCCCCTTTCTTACCCATTCATACTGGGGTCCTTCAAGGCTCCATTATTGGACCACTATTCAATGTTTTTTTATCAACCAACTACACACTTGTACAACCTCCACCTTGATACAATACACGGACAACTTCACTCTTCTCCTGTTCTAATATTTCCAACCTATCACAAAAAATACCATTTTGTCAGTAGAAAAATGGGTAACTAACAACAAATACTTAACCCCAAGAAAACCAAACTTCTACTCTTTCTTCCTAAATTTCTCCCTCCCCTTAAAACCACCTTCACCAGTTCTTCTCTTGATAACTCCATTATTCAAGATGACACACATACAAAGCTCCTCGGCATTACAACTGATGACCAATTGAAATTTGATACCCATATACAGCACTGTATCAAAAAGACAAATCAGAAACTTGGCTTACCCTTCAGACATAAAAAATACAAAGCCCCTGACTCCAGACAAATTCTAGCTCAGGCTTTGCTCCTTCCTTGCCTACTATACGCCTCTCCTATCTTTACTCATCTACAATTCACCAGTCTAGCTAAATTCCATCATACCTACTATAGTGTTACAAGATTTGCCAGTAACCAACCTTACAAATCACATCACTGCCTTGCTTTAAAACAGCTTCACTGTCTGGAATCCCCCCCCCAACACCTGCTTCTCTCCCAGTTGCAACTCACACACTCTACTTTCTAAACTCTTAGCCTGTCCCACTCTCTCCTCCCTAATATTCCTTTACACTCACTCATGCACTCTCTGCAGCTCAGATCAGCACCTACTTGAACACCTACAAACCCAACAAAATACTGGCAAACTTCTTTACAAGAACAGTGTGTCCCAAGCTTGGAATAAGCTCCCCCCCCAACATCCAAACCATTATTAGCACAATTCTCTAAATTTGAACTCAAAAATTTCCTCCTAAATGCCAGCACCTGCCATTGCCACGATCCTACTTAATCCCCTCAACTCCTTCCACTTACACCTCTTTGCTATCTCTGATGTTGCTACCTAATCTGTCTTCACTGACTCCTTTCTGAAACTTATGACTCAATCCACTTCTTACAATAATTTCTTGCACTCTGAAGACAGCAGCAATACCAATTATATTTGTCTCACCTACATACATCTTCTTACATAATACCAAGCTAATTCTCATGTGTAACCTTAAATGCTGAATTATGTATACTCATTTGCAGTTCAGCCTGTAATTACTACAGAACGTTTTTCTAAGCCTGTAATTTATTTTTCATTCTAGTCTGTCCAAAGTTTGTATTTCCTGTAATGTATATCATTTCTTTTTAATTTTTCACAAATTGTATTGTAAGTTGAAGCTTTTCCCCTCAGGTCTCCACTGAAAATGGGCCACTGGCTCAGTTGGACTAACCTGGTTAACAAATGACAAATAAAATAAATAAATAAATAAATAAATAAATGGGTTCTTTCCAATTTATGTGCCTCTTTCTGGGTTGAGAGGGCCACGATACTTGAGTTTGGAGGTTTTGAGCATGGGCCTTCCATGCTGTCTCAAACGCATCTGTGGTGAGGATTTGGCCCTGGGGCAAGAATCTGAAGGGTAGGCCCTGATTTTAGGTACAGGCCTGTACCCACCATGCAAACACCTGCTTAAGGAAGATATCAAGGGTATTTTGGTGTCCAGGGATTGACAGCTCTGGCACCACACGCTCTTCAGTTATCACTGCAGCTTCCTTATGTGCAGCCTGGCCAGAGGTATCTTGAGAATACAGGATGCCATGTAACCCAGTGCTTTGAGGAATTCCGTTTGTGATGCTTTGATTCTCTTGCATCTGTAGGAAGTTAACCTGTTAAAAAGGCGACCTTGTCTGGAGGGAGGATGGCCCGCTGAAGGAAGAAGTCCATCCAGATGAGTTCCCAGGAAGACTTGATGGGACTAGCCTGGATTTCCTGGGGTTTAGAGTGAACCCCAGAGAGATCAGGAGGCCCTGTGTGAATTTCAGATCTTTGGAATCTCTGCAGCTTGAATTAGGCAATCGTTAAAGTAAGGGTAAATCTGGAGCCCTGTGGTTCTGCAGTAAGCAATGACTGGTGCCAAGCACTTTGTGAAAACCCTTGGAGCAGTAGACAACTCAAAGGGCAGTGCTGAAAACTGAAAGTGACAGGAGCTTGCTCTGAGGCAAAGAAAGCTTCTGTGTGATTTTTGAATAGGAATGTGTAAGTAGGCGTCCTTTAGGTCTATTTTTGTCCAAAGAGTTTGTCTTTATCAAGGGGAATGTCCAAGAGGTTAGCCTTTATATGATCAGGGAGTGTCTGCTCCCTAAGCCATGCACGTCTCCTAATTACTGAACTAGTGACAGGTGACAGGTGTCCTGCAGGATGTCTCCATGGCATCACAGCCACAATGCAAATAGTGTTTGGCCACTTGGAAACTGGAGTGACGATTCCAGAATTTCTTTAGAAAGATTTTTACCTTCCATGGTTGAAACTGTTTGCTCGAGTTGCTCCAGGATGGTTTGCTGATATCTGATCATATGAAATTGACAGCTGAGGATCCTCAAACAGAGTTGTGGAGGTGGATACCTTCTTTCTAAACTTGACTAGGGCCCTACTCTACTTGTCCATGGGCAGGGGATTCTTGGAGACACTGGCCTTAGACCATTTAGGCCCTGGAGTAACAACTGTATCAGCCAAAGGATGCGTAAACAGATACTTATGGGTGTCTTGCACGCTGTCAAATGTCTGGTTTCCTAGGCGCAAGGGAAAGTGAGTCAGGATTCATGGAAGCATCCTGAAAAAATCTTCTAGCACTTCCATAATGGGGGATAGCTAAAGGTTTGTGATCAGGGAGGTCCAAGATCTCCCTAACTCTCTTCTTGGCCTGGGGGTAATCTTGTGCTTCCTACTGAAAATGCTGTCTCATAGCATGAAGAGTCTCCCCAAAAGTTTGATCCTCTGGAGGTGAACCTGAGGGAAGGTCCTTCTCATAATCTGATTCCTCAAAGATTGTGTAAGAGAGTCCTTCCTGTGAGCCAGAGTCCTCAAAGTCTGAATCCTCCTCAGATAGGAAGGGTTCAGGGTCAAAATCAGTATAGGCATCCCTTTTCCTTTTCCCTGGGGTAGCGTCACCTGTGGTCTTGTCTGCCCCTTACAATGTTAATCAAGTCCTCAGCCAACTTAATCAAATTCTGTTGGGATCCTGGTAACTGGGAGCCTGTAGGCCTAGGCAGAGGTGCTGCCACACTGCCTTTCTTTGGGATAGGTTTGGCCTTGGGCATAGGTTTGTCCAATGTCCTAGTGCCTGACTCTGTGAAAATACATCAGTGTAGGCCCACACCTCAATGTGTTTGCTGGTTAATGAGTGCTTGCCGGTAGCCATGGGCAGCTGAGAGACCTTGGATCTAACGAATGAGCTGAAGATATGAACAGTGGAAGTGGAAGGAACCTGATATGCTGGACTCCCAAATAGGTCTTGACAGAGGCCTGAGTCACTGTTTCAAATGTTGAAGGGGGCTGCAAAGGCACCTCACCTTCTTCAACAATGATCAGCCTATCAGGAGAGTCAGGTGGGAAGTGACTGTCGTCCGACGACTTTGGCTTAAGTTTCTTCTCTTTTTTTGCACTTATTCACCTCAGGATCGAGACAACCAGTGGATGCCACTGGATGCGGTTCAGCTGACTCTTGTCTTAAAAGACTAACTAAGAATTTGGCCCTACACCTAACTAAGAATTTGGCCCTACACCTAATCATTCTAGAGTTAAACCTACCACAGAAACAATTAGGGAAGTCGTGGTCTGGGCCTAGTCAAGTAACACAGAGTATGTCAGTCTCTGTGTGTGATTTCTTTACCATAGCAGAGAATTATTTACTTTATCTGACATGAGTTAAGTGAAAAAGAAGAGGGCTCCCCAATGGGGTACTTCTCTTTCCGATAACTACTTCTCTCTGGTGCTGGCCAACCAATGTACTTGAACACTGCTTCGGGCACTGGCAGCAAGAAAAGATTGAAGTGACGACCGGGTTGGCTCCTTTCATTCTTAAAAACAAATAGGTACCGAAATTAACACAGCTGAAGGTAAAACAAAAACTTGAATGCACACAAGTAAATTCTGGGATTTGTCCGGATTTTAAAACCCGGACAAATCCCAGAATTTTCAAAAAACAGACATCCCTATTTCGGAGTCTTTCCTTCGCTTTGTTTTTTTTTTGATTGGCTCATATACCGGTATACGAGCCAATCAAAAAACGGAGCTCTGTTCAATGTGGAACTGCTTGATGTTCCGCATTGAACAGAAGAGGGTCCGCTGTGCAAGGTTTTGATTGGCTCGTATACCGGCATACGGGCCAATCAAAAATCCCCAAACATGGACCTTTTTTTTTTTTGCTCTTCAGCTCTAACAGGACGAAATAATATGTGCTGGTAGCAGCACATATTTTTTCGTCCACTTTTACATACAAACAATTATGGTAACCCTGCTCTTACCACTTCATCAGACTGTTCTTAACTAGTAACAAAAGCACTTAAATATCATCAGTTAATCAGTCAATTAAGGCACTAATCAAAACAACAATTATCTAAAAGAAAAATGTCACAATTGGAAAACAGGCAAATAAAACATATAGAAACATGTAAATATATAAAAAAAAACTGTCTTATACTTAGTGTTTGAGGTATAGTTTTTAAAAAAGGCTTAAGAGAGACAACTTCATTAAGACCTGGTGTCTTATCAGCATTAAGAGACCAAATCCATTTTTGCTCTGCAGATTCTGTGCGATTCCTAAGGTCTCGCCCTCAGACTCTCAGGAATAATCTCTAGCACAAGAGATTTTAAATTATGTTCCTGTCCCCGACACATAATATGCTTAGCAAGAGCATTAGTGTCTTTCCTGTTTCTAATGTCTCTCCGACGTTCCAACACCCTGTGTTTGAGAGTTGTCTATTACTCATGCCTACGTAAAAAGCATGACAAACAGAGCAGTAACTGAAATAAACAATTTTCTTAGTCCTGCAATCAGCATAAAAGTTTGTATCTATTTTGAAGTGCATGTTAGGGTGTGTGTAAATAGGATTAGAGTGTATAAATTTGCAGGCTGTGCGATTTCTGCATTTAAAAGTGTCATGCCACTCTGACTGTAAAACCTTGTTAAAAGTAGAAGTATTATAGCACAAAAGATTTTTCAAAGATTTATTTTTAAAAGAAAAGTGTGGAACAGTGTCTATGGAATTTCTTAACTCATCTACAGTATCCAAAATGCCCCAGTTCCTTTTAACAATGTCAGATATACTACTAACATCTCCTGTCCTTCGTTCTGTAGCTATGGCTTCAGTGTTAGATGCAACATCGTAATATGGCCTACATTTGCCCAGTCTCCTTAAACGCATCAGTAATACAACAGTCAATATCCTTTTCCTTATAGCCTTTATCTATAAAATCCATTTTCAAGGTCTCCAAGGTCTCGGCAAGCTGTTTGTCATTATTACGGAGTCTCATGACCCTGTACACCTGTCCCTTAACAACATTCCGGGTAACAAGCCTAGGATGCATGCTATCTCTATGGAGCAGATTATTCTTTCTTGTGGGTTTCCTATAAATACTAGTAACTAGGCTAGTCAAATCAGTTTTGTTTACCCTAACATCAAGGGATTAAATTTCATCAAAAGAATATTTAAACGTAAATCTTAAAAAATCTGTAGACTGATGTAAAAACTCTATAAACTGCATGAGACTCTCAACTGACCCCTTCCACAATAAAAAAATATCATCCACAAATATTACACCCCATAAAATGTGTTCAGAGAAGCCCACAGCTTAGAGTAGCTTGGAGTACAACATCTTTCTCCCATTGTACCAATACAAGATTGGCGTAGATGTTGGCACACATGGTGGGTGCAGGGGGGCTTGCCCCCCATGCATTTGTGCAGTGTGTGTGTGCGTGTTTGTGTGGTGGTGTGTTTCGGTGTCTTGTTATGTAGGTGTTATGGTGTGTGTGTTTTGTGTTTTATTCTCTGTGTTCGCTGTTGTGAGTTCATGTTTGTGAGGTGTCAGTGTTTTGATGGTTTTGACTTTATATGCTCGAAATGCTGAAATTCGATATTTCAGCAGTTCAACACTCATACAGCATGGCGCTCAAATGACTGATATGCTGATATTGCAGCAAGCGCGGGCTGCCCTCCTCTACCCACGATGGGAAAGTTGACACCAAGATCTCACTCCCATCCTCTCCTGCTTCCCTATTAAAACCACCAAGGGCCATCTGGAGAGCAGTAAGGACATAATCCCTCTGCACCGCAGGACCTCTTGAAAATGCCTGTCTGAATTTTGGCTAAAACCACACTACACCTAGCCCTTTTATGAATCCCAATGGTACACTATCACAAAAGCAGATACAGGTATAAACGAAAGTGGCAATCTATACATACATCATAAACCTAGGCTTAAATCACACCCAGTCACCTACTGCCTAAACTTACAAGAGGAACAATTTTCATCACTTTCCCAATCTAGTAGTAACAGAATTTACTTATAAACAACCCCTACCCCCACTCCAATGGAAGGGCTTGAAGGCCTTCAGTCTACAACAGACTACAATCTGGACTGCCACCATGCATCACCCGGGACCTCAAAGCTCTACTATGCATGCATTTAATAACTGGTACAGACTGTAGAAGTTTCTCTGTCATTCCATTCTAATTGGCTAGAGGTGGCAGTATGAAACTCTGCTGACTAAATGTTCAACTTAAACTTTACTTCTATGTACAACTCAGCATCTTGCTGCATCTTAACCTTCCACTTCCTACAGTTTCTCATCTGTTCACATCTTTCCCAAAATATCGAGGGAGGGCCTACCATGTTGTGAAACACTCCGCAATTAACGCACACCTATTTCTGGATGAAGATATGTTCTAAAGTTTGAACATGATATTTCCATCCATGGATATCATGGAAGCTTGAAGCAGGGCTCTACAGTATTTCTCAGACATCCTCTAGTCCATTCAGGAAAGTCATGACTCTCCCATAGCAAACAGACTAAAGACACTGATGGCTAGATGGTTTCATGCTATTTATACAGATATATGACAGTGACAAGCTGTTATTCAAACAAAACGTCTTGCTTCTTGAAGGACGTACACATTGATCACATTGAAGTGCAAAAACAAACTCAGTCAAGGTCTACATATTAATTCTCACTAAATAATCTCTTCCCAGAACATTCTTGTCAAAACACCATACTTTACAAAACAAAACAATTTCTGCTGCAGACTACATGAAAACTGTTTTGACAGACTCCACAGACCACGGATGATGATTTTTCTAAGTTTTTGCTTAAACATGGTAGATAATGTCACTAACCTCTGCCACAGCTACTAGCAAATAAAAAAAAAATCTAATTTGCCTAGACAGCTATTCTTTGGTCTACCTGAAATTATAGGCCAGTGGCTATAGCCCAATTTCTTAACAGGAGTCTTTGACTTAGCTTTTGTCTTTGTGGAGATAGTAATGTGTGAAGGCCTGAAGACCCCCTCAGAAGCCGGTACCTGCACAGCGGTTCCGGACCCATCTGAAGGAGCGACGTCCGAAGGTCCTGCAGCAGACAAATTACTAGGCCTAGTTGGTTCACCATGTGAGTCCGTGTTGGCCATCGGTTCTGAAGTGGCGGACGACAGGGGCTGCAAAAGCGCCTCACTGACGACCGCCGAACCCGAAGCTGGCTCCGGCTGCAAAGTATCCTGTTTGGACCTCGGAGGCCTGTCCTTGTCTTTGCGCTTCTTCTGTAATCCGGTAGTAGGTAAAGTATCCAACGACATTCTATAATTAAATCGTCTACTGAAGTAATTCAAGGCCCAATCATACCTACGCTGCGAGAATTAAACCTGGCACAGAACCGACAACAAGAAACGTGGTCAGGGCCTAAGCAAGGTAGACAGTAAGAGTGGAAATCTTTATGAGGTATTTGTTTTCCACACGATACACAATTATTAACTTTTTCTGACATCGGAGGAGCAAGAAAAAGGTTTCCCCAACGGGGTACTTAGCTTTGAGAAGAGAAGTAGAAAACTTCGGACTACACCACGTTGTCTTGAAAACGCCAACCAACAACTAGCAAACTCCGCATGGCAAGAAAGACTGGGAAGATGGCGTCGGCTGTCATCTTTATACCCATGCGCTCTGACGTCAGAGTTCTAGTTGTAACAGCCGACGTCGGACCCAGACTTTGATATTCTGGCCGACCTCGGGCTGCCTGCCGGCAGGAGTACCCTACAGTTATGACTGCAACAGTGAAACACGAAGAACATCGTCTTGCTTCTTGAAGGACGTACACATTGATCACATTGAAGTGCAAAAACAAACTCAGTCAAGGTCTACATATTAATTCTCACCAAATAATCTCTTCCCAGAACATTCTTGTCAAAACACCATACTTTACAAAACAATTTCTGCTGCAGACTACATGAAAACTGTTTTGACAGACTCCACGGACCATGGATGATGATTTTTCTAAGTTTTTGCTTAAACATGGTAAATAATGTCACTATCCTCTGCCACAGCTACTAGCAAATAAAAAAAATCTAATTTGCCTCGACAGCTATTCTTTGGTCTACCTGAAATTATAGGCCAGTGGCTATAGCCCAATTTCTTGCAATATTTCTTGAAAAACAGATGGTTGATCAACCAGCTTTCTTCTTTCAAAAAATTCTACTAAAATTTACTCAGCATATCTTCCATAAAGGGCAAAGTACAGTCACTGCTGCATTTAATCTCATCAACCCTATCAAAGGAGCTATAAAGTCACAACAGCAAACTCTGCAGAATTTAGTAAAGCTTTGTATCTTGTGAATCACAATGCAGTATTCTCAAAACTCTTAATTCTCAAGATGCATAGGACAGTATTACCATGACCTGAAAGCATACTTCCAAAAGTATATAAACTTGTATCATAAATTTGCATTATACAGGGTGCTACTGGATGCCCTACTAGGACTCATACTTGATACTCTGGTATTCTCAGCTTTTGCTGAAACCATCTTATAATCTTTAACAAAGAGACCATCCCTTAAACAAAACAAGTCTAGCCCTTAAACAAAACAAGTCTAGAACTCTCATTTTATGGCTTTCCTTAAGCTCTTATCTACTTTGTACTAAAGATGCTTTAGACAGAAAACTCTTTACTCCACAACTTTAGACAGACAACTACTTAACTCCACAACTTTAGACAACTACTTAACTCCACAACTTCAGAATAACTGTAATACACTCTAGTATTATGCAAGAACCAAATACAAAAAATGTTGCTATCTTAAATAATGTCCACACCCCCAAACTCCAAAGGAGCAATGCAGACTTGGCCAATGCCTTGCTACATTGGTATCTCACATGATCCAATGTTGTACCTTGCAAACAACAACATATATGTTCAGAATCACTAAAATGCAAAGTATTGCTTTTAGATCAGACTGTTTCTTTGCTTTAATTATCAAGTGAGCTATAGAGGTTCCATCTTCCCTTTCCTCACCTACTGCCTCCCAATCCTTTATCCTATAACCTCCTTTCTCCTCATCAAATCAATTTCATTCTAAGCCAGCACCAGTGACCTGAGGGGAAATGTCTTTAATATTGCCCAGATGAAGAAAGTTTGACAAGTGGCTCCCACACTTGACAATGCTTCCAGAAAGGATGGATAAGCCTATTTTGGTGGAGAGGTAGGGAGGTTCTGGCCATACACACAGGGGCATGATCAGCAGGAGAGAGAAACAGAAATGTAAAAGGTGAGATATAGGCTCATCAAATCACCAACATACGGAAGTCATCACAGCAGGTTTACAGAAGCATGCGAACAGAAAGGCCACAAACTCAAAAAGGGAAGAGCGCCGTCTACCATAACAATAAGGTGAAGTGGCTCACATCTCCTGTGCCTGAGATGGGGTGCGCTAGGCCATTGAAAAGCTCTTGTTCCCAGGATGTAAGCAGAGAGAACAAAAGCACCCTCGTGGATTCCCGAATAATGTCTCCCCCTCCCCCCAAGAAAGCTCTCACTTTACCTCCATATGAAATCTCAGGAGAGGAGAAACAACTAAGAATTTTCTGATTAAGGGAGGACTGATAGTTATCAGACATGCAGTGTGGCAAAAGTTACCCCAAAAATAATAAAGTTCATCCTAATGTAACAAATAATTTTCATCTAATCTGTACAATATACAGTGCAATGTAGTCATGGATACCCAATAAGGCTGTGTGTGCAAATAAGATATCATCTGGTTTTGTCTTGCTTCTCAGTTGCTTTGCAAGTGATCATTTCAAAGTACTTTTTAGACATGGACTTGTAGAGCTATGAGTAATAGCTGCCTTGCTTTATCAAGACGGTCTCTGAAGGTAGATAGGTGTGCAGAGATTGCGTGCACTACCCTCTTATCCAGTGCAGAGATCTCTATAGAACAAATGTTGCATATAAAAAGAAAAATAATCTTACGTAAGTGTGACACCACAGCAGAACTGTGATACCATAAATGAGAACCCAGAAAGAGAACTGCGGCTGAAAAGTTTGCTAGCAGAATTTAACTGGGTCAAAAAAATGTGCTATGTGCATAAAAATAAAGAATACAACTTGCTAATTGAAATTGTGGCAATACAGCAACCAAACATCTTGGGCAGCCTGTCTTCTGAACTGGGAACAGGAAAGCAAATTCAGTACAGAACACCACATGTCACAATACAGTCAGCATGATTCACAGACTCATAGAGACCATGATTATCATATCCATCAAATGAATGACTTGCAGACTTGCACAAAACAAGATGTTTTTTCAGCCTCAAATGCATGGATTTCAGACTCGTGGGCAGCTTGCGCATTTACACAGTACGGTACGGTCTGTCATGGTTAACAGCAAAGTGTTGTAGTGATGTGGGATCACAAAACATAATTGATACCTGCACCACAAGGGAATGTCATAAGGTGGAAAGAACTCAACAAAGCTGCAGGTATGTGTACAATTTGAGGATTTGCTACCCTGAAAAAAAAAGATAAGTTTTGAAGGTGTATTTACTGTATATGAGATTTTCTAAGAAATGTGATTCAGTGACATGCATTTTAGATTAAATGCATTTTCAAAGAATTTTCAGTGTTTTTTGAATAGATGAAAAGGCCATCAAATGAAATATATACTCCTATGCATGGCTGGCATGAGGCTTAAGGTCTTCACCTCCAAACCACAAAGTACAGAGTCTGATCCTAACCACCAACCAATGCCTGTGTAGAGTTTTGTATGTTCTTTTAGGGCCTCTGTGTGGTTCCTTCCAAAACATGCTTTTTTTTTTTTTTTTTTACTTAAATCCATCCAAAATTCAATAGTCATGGCTGGCAGCAGCAGACATCGGGAAGTGCTTACTGGAGAAGAGTTATGTAGACCAACTGCTTCATGTATCAAGTACAATGTGCAGTATCCTCTAGACAGGGGAACACTGATTACAGACTGAACTCCATGTCAGGACTAACCCCTTGGTATAAGAAGGGTCTCTGGATGATGTGGTGACACTAATACTGTCAAAAATGGGCATGAGTATTTGCTGGTGATAAGTGGGGTGAGGCTCCAGCCTATTCCAACCAATGCCAGGGACCCTTATTAAGGATGGGATGAATCTATGTGCTTCTACTGGCCAGTACATACGCCCATCATACAGCCCAGTAGCCTGGGCCCCTCAATAAGCTACTGCCTGGATGCTGTCCAGTTGCCCAGCCAGGGTCAACTGAGACAGCTCTGGTGAGTGAAAGGTGGATGTAAAACCAAATAATGTGCGAAATGTGAACTAAATATTGCTGCACTGAGTAAAGGCTCACGGCTGGGATGCGAGTGACAAGATGGTAAGGAAGAGACTAGACATATTGACTATCTAGGAGACAAGGTAAAAGAGCAGTGCAATAAGGTAACTTGGCTTAGGATCCAGAGTACACTATTCAGGGAAGGAGAGACTAGAAATACCATGGGAATTTTGGTGAGGGAGAGGATTCAGAATACAGTGAGAAATATCAGAATTGGTGACAGATTTACAGCAATCAGATCCCAGTGTAAAGACAGGGCAATATTCATCTCTACTGATGAGAAGCAGTGCATTCAAGCATAAATTGCAAGACCCATTAGATAAAGGAGGACAACATTGGTTAGTGTTGATAACTGGGTATTGGAATGCACATAGGACAGACGGAACAGGATATGTGGAATGCCTGTGTCCACACAAGTGGCATACCAGGTGTAAAGAAGGAGAGGCCATTCTACAGTTCTGTCTGACAAATGGCTTAATGGTAGCAAACACACAGTTCACCAAGACAGTCAACAAGATCACATACAAGAGTAGAATCAGAGGTTGCAAAATCATCCTCAGTGAAACAGTCAGCCTACAACATAAACCACTGGTGGCCACCGGTCAGCTGCAAGGCTCTTAGGTCAACAGAGACTAGGCTGAAGACCTAGAATTAAAGTATAAGACTTCAAGGAAATATCCAGAACTCTGTCACCTCAGAAGAACAGGAGTTAGGTGGAGTTGAAGACAAATGGAAGAGTCTCAAAACAGCAAGTGCAAAGACTATATAAAGTACAGCTGTGTACACTTACCATAAACGTAGATTGTTTGAGTGTATTCACTGTTGCAGTCATCACCTGTGGGTTATCTCTGCTGTGGTAGCTCTCGGCCGGCCTGAATACCAGAGTCAATGTTTTTCTGCATTGGCTGTCACCTGTAGTTTGATATCAGGTCATCAGTGCTATAAAGCAAGGCACCCGACGCCATTACTTCAGTCTTTCTTGCCCTAACCAGCCAGAAGCACAAGGAAATATGGTAAAGTGGTCCTAGTGGCTAAAAGCCACAGTGAGAAGCTTAGGTCTCCCTAAGGAAAGAGGATATAAGGGGGAAGGAGGGAGGGAAACCAGGACTGCAAGTGAATACACTTGAACATCTACATTTATGGTAAGTGTACACAACTGTACTATGTTCTTTGTGTTTCACTGTTGCAGTCATCACCTGTGGGAGGATTCCCAAAGCTGAGGAGAAGTGTGGAAGTCTTAGTTAGAGACCTATGCATGGGTCAGCATGCCCTGCAGAAATGCAAAGGCAAACCCTGCCCTAGCCTTAGAGAAAAGAAGTAGGTGGTAATGCTTTCTAAAGGTATAGACAGATGTCCAGGTGGCAGCTTCCAAGATATCCCTGGTGGGAACTCCTCTGAAGAATGCTCTGGAAGTGGAGGCTGCCCTAGTGGAATGGGTATGAACAGACTTAGGGGGTGGTTTCCCATGTAGTCTGTAGCAGAAATGGATACGGTGCGATATCCATTTGAAAATTGTTTGCTTGTAAATGGGCTTCCCCTCTGCCTCTGGGACAAAGCTGACAAGAAGCTCGTCTGTTTTTCTGAAGGGTTTAGTATGGTCCAGAAAGTATCTGAGCTGCCTGTGCACATCTCGTGAGTGCAGAATTCTTTCCCCTTTGTTTTGAGGGTAAGGAAAGAAGGTGGGTAGATGTATGGCCTGGTTGGGGGTCACATCAGATACCACCTAGGGCATAAAGGAGGGGTTAGTCCTCTGGGAGACCCTGTCTGCATGGAAAATGATGAAGGGCTCAACGGCCATGAGTGCCTGAAGTTCTGAAACCCTTCTGGCTGAGGTGATAGCTAGTAGGAAAGCAGTCTTCCAGGAGAGGTAATCTCAATTCTGCTGAAGCAGCAGGATCAAATGGTGGTAAAGTTATTTTTTCTAAAATATAATTCAGGTCCCAGGCTGGTGTGGGTGGCCTTCTGGGAGGTCTGATATTAGAAGCCCCTCTGAGGAATTGTTTAATTAAAGGATGTGAAAACAGGAGCTGTTCTGTATCGAAATGAGCTGAAATGGCTGAGGCATATATTTTAATAGAAGAAAAGGAGAGGCCACTATTGAGTAACTTGGCTAGGTAGTCCCGGATAAAAGGGATGGAAGGTTGTGAGATACTGCCATCTCTGGACGGGCTCCAGGAGCAGAATCTTTTCCATTTCTCTGCATAGGCTTTTCTGGTGCTAGGCCTTCTGGCCTCTGTGATAATATCTAGGACCTGTTTGCTTAACAGGGGCCCCTTGTTTGCTTTTAAAGTATTAGCCATGCTGACAGTTTGAGAGTCTGCAAGCCTGGGTGCAGCATTCCAACCCCCCACCTGGGTCAAGAGGTCTGAGATCAGGGGAAGCTGCTTGGGAGGCTGTAATGTCAGGCTGCGCAGTAAGGGGTACCAATGCTGTCTGGGCCAGTCTGGAGCAATAAGGATGGCCTTTGGTCTCTTCCCCCTTATCTTGATCAGTACCTTGGGAATAAGAGGCAGAGGAGGGAATGCGTACACAAAGAGGGAGTTCCAGTGGAAAGTCAAGGCATCCACCTTCCATGCTAGGTGGTGATACTCCCTGTACAGCTGGTGGTTGAGTTGCGAAGAATTGACTTGCAAAATGATTTTTCTGTGGAGCTGTCATTCGTGGGAGTCCAGTAAGTTTCTGCTTAGGTGGTCTGCCAGGGTGTTGTTAATCCCTAGTAGGTATTGGGCAATTAGGTGTAATCCCATGGAGGAGGCTGTCAACCAGAGGTTCATGGCTAGCCTGCAGAGGATAAGATTGGGTCCCTCCCTGTTTGTTGATATACCACATTACTGGGGTGTTGTCTGTTTTGATAAGGAGAACCCCTGGCCTGAGAAGGTGTCTGAAGGATTGAAAGAGCCTTTTGTACTGCCACCATTTTCTTCTGATTGATGTGTAAGGGAAGGTGCTGGGCATCTGCCTACTAGGTGAGTGCCCCAAGCAATGTCTGAGGCGTCAGTGGTGATGGTCTGCCTGGTAGGGTGGAGGATGAAGGGAAGACCCTTGTTCCTGGCACAGGCCCCTACCCACCAGAGAAACTCAGCCCTTATACAGAGGATCAGGGGGAGAGAAGTTTCTAGAGGCTGAGTATGCTGACACCAAAGGTTCTTTAGATACCAATGTAGTTTCCTCATGTGAAGCCTGGCCAGAGAAATTAGAAGGAAGCAAGATGCCATGTACCCCAAGGCTTGCAGGAACTTCCTCGCAGTGAGGTGACTTCTGGAAGGCAGCTGGGTAAAGTAGTGAGGCAGGATGCTCTACTTTTCTGGGGATAGGAAGGCCATTTGGAATGCAGTGTCCAGCAGTGCTCCCAATAAAATGATCTTCCTGGAGGGCGTTTCCTTTGATTTCTTCTCATTGATTGTGAACCCTAGGGAAGTTAGGAGGGTTTTGACAAAGAGAAGTTCCTGAAGCAGCTTTTCTTTCCACTCTGCTTGAATGAGGCAGTCGTCCATATAACATGTATATTTCTCTGTCTGCAAAATGCTATGGCCAGGGCTAAACATTTGGTGAATATTCTGGGTGCAGTAGATAAGCCAAAAGGTATTGCAAAGAACAAAGTTTTGTCAGCCTGCTCTGAAGCGCAGGAATTTCCTGCAGGATTCCCTTATGGGGGTGTGGTGGTAGGGATCTTTTAGGTCTAGGGTCACTAGCCAGGCATTTTTTCTCAACATAGGCATCAGCTGCTGCAAAGTTAGTATTTTGAATTTGGGGATCACCAGGGAGGTGCTCAGAATGGATAGATCCAGGATGGAGCACCACGTGCCCCCTTTTCTGGGAACATGGAATAGTCTAGAATAAAAGCCTTTGCTTGTTTGATCTGAGGGGACAGGTTCTACTACCCCCTGGGATATGAGGAGTTTGGACCTGTTTCAATGCCTCTGCTCACAGACTTGGAGGCAAGTTTGGGTAACCTCTTGGATCTGGGAGTTCATTGAAAGATAATTTGTATCCCTGAAAAATGATCTTTAAGACCCACTGGTCCTTTGTTACAGAAAGCCTTTTTTTTTTTTTGCAGAGGAGCCTTCCTCCTAGCTTTTGGTGAGTGAAAGGAGGGCAGAGGGGGGAGAGGGAGTCACATTAAGAGTTTTTGCCATAGAAGGATGGCTTAGAACTCCCTGCCTTTGGGGCGGAAGCGGTCCACTGTTTGGTTCTCTTCTGCCCCTGGGATAGTGGCCTGGGTGGTCTGTCCCTGCAGGACTTACCTTGGCCCTGCCTGCTAGGTGCAGGAAAGGACCAGTGCTTAGAGTGAAAGTTCCTGATGAACCTGGGAGGTTGAACCTGAAAGAAATCTTTTACTTTGCATAGATTTTGCTTCGTCTTCCAGCTTTTTAAGCACCTCTTCTGCTTTTACACCAAACAAGCAGTCATTATCTAGGGGTACATCAATTAATTTTGACTCGATATGATCAGGGAGAGGTTGTTACTTCAACCCTGCATATCTCCTAATGACAGATCCTGACACTGCTGCCTTGTGTGAGGCTTCTGGGGCATCATATCCACAGTGTAATGAGTGTTTGGCCACTTGACAAGTAGAGTGCAGTAATTCTGCTGACTCTTTCGAATTGGCACAATCAGGAAAGTTTGCAATCTTTTGTTTTAATAGTTCCAAAGTGTGTTGTTGATATTTTAACATATGGAACTGACAGTTGAGTGCTCTGATAGCTAAGGTTGCAGAGATGAATACTTTTTTACCCCATCTGTCCAGAGCTCTGGAATCCTTGTCAGAAGGAATAGGATTCTTTGCTGAACTAGTTTTAGCTCCTTTAGGTCCCTGTGTAATGACTTCTGGGTCTGCAGCAGGATTTCTGTACAGGTATTTGAGAGAATCCGGTACTATGCAATACCTGTCAGGTTTACTGGGAGCAGGTGGGAGGGCGTCAGGGGCCAAGTTGGATTCATGGAAACCGTCATCCACCACTTCTAAAATAAGGGGGATGGCCAGGGGTCTGTGCTGGGGCAGGTCCAGAAACTCTCTTCGTCTTTTCTTAAACTTGGGGAAGTCCTGAGATTCCCATTAGAAATCTTCCCTGAGGGTGTGAAGGGTTTCCCGAAAGGAAAGGTCTTCTGGTGGGGAGGCAGAAGGAATTGATTCCTCTGCATCTGAATCCTCATAAGCAGTCAGAGGTGGTTGTTCCTGTTCAAAATCTGAATTAATCAGATTCCTCAGAATCCTGTTCTGTCATAATTTCAGGAGAAGGGTGTCTTTTCCTTTTAGAAGTTGTGGCCTGACTACCCCTGATAAGAGAGGTGCGATCCTTCGCCATTTTAAGCATTTGTGCTTGGGGTGGTGGAGCAGGAGCAAGATGGTGGCTTGAGGCAGATTTTCTAGGAGTGGCCTGGCTTCTAGGCCCAAGAGTATCCATCGGTCAGAGAGAAACTGTAGTTGGATGAGAAGACATCAGTTTTTGTCTAGATTCGGTAGTGCGAGAGGCCTTCTCGGAAGCTGGTGCCTGCTTTGTGGCTCCGGACCCAACCGATGCAGATAAAGTCAAAGGCTCGGAAAACGAAGAAGATTTCTGCGGCATACCGAACTCAGAATGGGTCTCAGTAGAGGCCTGCATAGATATCGTATCAGGCATCAGGGGCTGTGAAAGCACCTCACTGAATTCTGGAAAAAGTACAGTTTTGTACCTACCATAAATGTAGATGTCCGATAGGTATGCATCTGCAGTCCTTACATATGGGTTGTCCTGCCTCAGGCAGCCCTTCGGTCGGCCGGATTCCAAAGTCTGGGTCCGGCGTCGGCTGATGTCGCCCTTTTCCCCGATGTCAGAGCGCCTGGGGTATAAAAGCGTCAGCCGATGTCATCTTCCTCAGTTTTTCTTGCCCCAGATGCCAGGTGCCCTCTAAGGAAGGCTAAATTTGGAGAAATGCATAAAATTCCAAACATGCACAGTAATATAAAACAAATACACCATAATAGATAACCCCAGCTAGCTGAAAGGGGAAGAGAACCCTAGAAATACCACAGAGGGGAAGGAGGGAGGGTAACCTTGACTGCAGATGCATACCTATCGGACATCTACATTTATGGTAGGTACAAAACTGTACTATGTCCTTCAAAGATGCATCTGCAGTCCTTACATATGGGTAGAATACCATATCCAAGCTGGGGGTGGTAGGATCTAAGAAAAGGATGGTGGAGCTAAAATGCCTTGCAGGACTGCCATAGCAAAGCCTGCTCTGGATCTGGACTATAAGGGTAAATTGTAATGCTTGGAGAATGTATGCACGGAGCTCCATGTAGCAGCTTCTAAAATGTCCTTGGTAGCCACCCCTCTTAGGAAGGCTGTGGAGGTGGCTGTTGCTCTGGTGGAATGAGGCCTAATGTTAACTGGCACATCTTTTCCATGAAAGGAGTAGCAGAACCGAATGCAATTTCCAATCCATTTTGAAATTGTCTGTTTAGAAATTGCTTTTCCTTGTACACCAGCAGCATATGCTACAAAGAGTTGGTCAGTTTTTCTGTAAGTTTTGGTTCTGTCCAAGTAGTATCGCAACTGCCTGTGGATGTCCAAAATATGCAGAAGTTTCTCTCCTTTATTTTGTGGATTTGGAAAGAAGGTAGGCAGGTGAATAGCTTGATTCAATGAGACCCTGGATACCACCTTTGGCATGAATGAAGGATTGGTTCTCAATGAAACTCTGTCCTGATGAAAAATAAGGAATGGCTGCACTGCCATGAGGGCCTGTAATTCAGATACTCTTCTTGCTGAGGTTATGGCCAGAAGAAAGGCAGTCTTCCAAGACAGGAACTGCAGTTCTGAAGATGCTGCCGGTTCAAAGGGAGGTAGAGTTAATTTTTCCAACATGAAATTAAGATCCCAAGTTGGTACTGGTGGTTTCCTTGGAGGATTGATGTTTTTAATTCCTCTTAGAAACTGCCTTAGGAGAGGATGAGAGAAAACCGGTGGATCAGTATTGTATTCTGCTGAAATTGCTGAAGCATGAATTTTTATGGAAGAGTAAGAAAGGCCATTGTGGAGCATTTCTGCCAGGTATTCCAGGATATGTGCCATGTTCATCACGGTCGCATCCAGGCCCTTTGTGGTGTTCCAGGCGCGAAATCTCTTCCATTTTGCTGAGTATGCCTTTCTTGTGGAAGGCCGGCGAGCTTCCATGATGATATCCTTCACTCTCTTAGATAACTCATCCTGGTGAGGAGTCAAGGTATTCTCCAGGCTGTCAGCTGCAAAGTTTTCAGGCTGGAGTGCAGAGTTTTGTAATTGTGCTGTGTCAGGAGAAGTGTCCACTGTGGTAGAGGCCACAGTTTCATGCGTGACAAGTGGGTACCAGTGTTGTCTTGGCCAGTCCAGAGCTATCAGAATCACTTTTGGCTGCTCTGCCCTGATCTTCAGTAAGACCTTAGTCATTAATGGAAGAGGAGGAAATGCATACACTGCTAGAGTATTCCAGCTGAAAGAGAGGGCGTCCACTTTCCATGCTTGTGGGTGGTATGTCCTTGAGCAGAATTTCTTCAGCTGATGGTTGTGGTGAGAGGCAAAAAGATCTATGTCCGGCCTCCCCCATGATTGTGTTACCTGAAGGAAGATGTCTGGGTGCAGCATCCATTCGTGTGGATCCATGATATGTCTGCTTAGGCTGTCCGCCAGTATATTGTCTTTTCCTGGTACAAACTGGGATTGCAGCTCTATGTTGAGTTTTAGGGCAAGTTCCCAAAGATTCATTGCCAGCCTGCAAATAGGGTAGGAATGGGTACCTCCTTGTTTGTTTATGTACCACATAACTGTGCTATTGTCTGTCCTTATTAGCAGGTGGCCTTGATGCAGAAAGTGTTTGAAGGCCTCGATTGCATGCATCACTGCCAGCATTTCCTTTTGGTTTATGTGCATGCGCAATTCTTTTTGTGACCATAGCCATTGGATGCATCTGTCCTCCATGTGTGCTCCCCATCCATGGTCTGAGGCGTCCGTTGTAATGGTTTGGCTGGTTAATGGTTTGCTGAAGGGCAGGCCCCTGTTTAACTGGCTTGCTTGAGCCCACCACAAGAATTCCTTTTTTAGGGATGGAATGAGTGGTATCAAAGCTTCTAGGCTGTGACTGTGCTGGGACCATAAACTCCTTAGGTACCATTGCAGTTTCCTCATATGCAGCCTTGCTTGTGGAACCAGAAGAATGCAGGATGCCATGTAACCCAGGGCCTGCAGGATTTTCCTTGCAGTCAACTGAGTTTGTTTCGTCAGATTTTTGAAATAATCCGGTAGTTGTCTTTGTTTTTCTTTGGTGAGAAAGGCCATTTGGGTGGTTGTATCTAGTTCCGCACCCAGAAAAGTTATTCTTTGGGATGGCACAAGTCTTGATTTGTGAATGTTGACTGTGTATCCCAAAGCCTGTAGTAGGCGGATGGCATAATTCAAAGTTTGCTGGCTGTCCGCTTGTATAAGGCAGTCATCCAGATATGGGTATATTTGAATCCCCTGAAGTCTGCAGTGTGCAATTACTGATGCCAGGCATTTCGTGAATACTCTGGGCGCAGTAGATAAGCCAAAGGGCAATGCTGAGAATTGATAATGTTCTGAACCTGCAAGAAATCTGAGGTGTCTTCTGCAACTTTGTCTGATAGGGACATGCAGGTATGCCTCCTTGAGGTCCAGAGTTACCAGCCAAGACCCCTTGCCCAGCATGGGAAGGAGTTGCTGTAGGGTCAGCATTTTGAATTTTGGCACAATGAGATAAGTATTCAGTGCGGACAAGTCGAGAATAGGCCTCCATTGATTTTCTTTTCTTGGTACAAGGAATAGTCTGGAATAAAATCCTTGGCCTTGTTCTGTGAGAGAAACCTTTTCTATAGCTTTCATTTGTAATAGGTTGGAAATTTGTTTTAAAGCCTCTGCCCTTTGATTTGGTGGCAGGTTTGGCATGCCTTTTCTTTTTGGTAATGTATGAAAATGGAACCTGTATCCTTTGTCTATTATCTGCAGTGTCCATTTGTCTCTTGTAATACTGTGCCAATTTTTTGAGAATAAAGATAGCTTTCCGCCCAAAGGTGCTTCCAATTGAGCCCTGGTTGGCGGGGTCAAGGTTAAGTCATTGAGTCTGTCCTTGTGCAGCAGTTGTAGGTCCTGCACTACCTCTCTGGTTAGGAGGCTGCCATTGACGTCCTCTGTAGGCGCCTCTAGCTTGCCCTCTTCCTCTGGCACGCCTGTTCTTGCCTCTTTGAAATCTGTATGTCTGGAAAGGGCCAATTCTTAGAAGGCCAATTTCTGCTGAATCTAGGTGGCTGGACCTGGAGGAAATCTTTGACAGTTTGTACAGATTTAGCCTTTTCCTCAAAATTCTTTAAGACCTCCTGGGCAGTGGAGCCAAATAACTTTTGCTTTTCCAGTGGCGCATCCAGAAGTTTTGCTTTAACATGGTCTGGCAGAGTTTGTTCCTTCAGCCAAGCATGCCTACGTATGACTGCACCTGTCATTGCTGACCTACATGAAGCTTCCAATGCATCATAACCACACTGCAAGAAATGGTTGCTAACCTGCTGGGAGTTATGTACCAGATCCTGAAGGGACTTGCGATCTAGGGGTTCAGGTGAAGACAGTTTTTTATGCAATTCATCTAACAAATACTCTTGGTACTGTATCATATGGAATTGACAATTTAATGCCCTCATAGAAACAGTGGAAGAAGTATACACTTTTTTAAACCATCTCTCTAAAGCCCTGGACTCCCTTTCAGAGGGGAGTGGATTTTTGGTAGTGGCAGTTGCAACCCCTTTAGGGCCCTGGAAGATAGTTTCTGGGTCAGCAGAGTGGGCCTTGTAAAGGAAATGATGCGAGTCCGGGACCCTGTAGTACCTATCGGGTTTCACGGGAGCCAGAGGAAGGGAGTCAGGGGTAACACCGGACTCAGAGTACACATCATCAATGACATTCAAAACAGGAGGAATAGCCAAAGGCCTATGCTGAGGTAAATGCAAAAAGGTCCTTAATCTCTTTCTGGAATCAGAGAATTCTTGGCCCTGCCATTTAAAATGCTCTCTCATGGAGTGAAGGGTCTCCCCAAAGGACATCTCTTCAGGAGGGGAGGCCGAAGAAATAGATTCCTCTGCATCAGAATCCTCGTAGGCCGTAAAAGCCTCCTCCTGGTAGTCTGATAGAGCAGAGCCATCTGAGGCCTCATCGGAGGACTGGGGATCAGTGGGCTCAACCCTGGGCCTTTTGTCTAGAGGAGGTTGGGAGCCCCTGTCCGGGTGTGGCTGAGAGCCCCTAATTAAGATGAGGAGGTCCTCAGCTAAACTTAAAATTTGTGAACCTGTAGTGGATCCCTGAGGAATAACCCTGGGAGGCAGAGTCTTAGGCTGTGTAGCAGCTTTAGCCCTAGTGAATGCCTTAATGGACATGGATGCAGGAGGCCTGGCTGCTCCACGTGCTGGGGTAGTTTTATCCAGGGGAATGGTGTTGGAAGTTTCCAAAACGCCGGTTTCTGAGGGAAATTCTATAACCGACTCCGAGGAGACCTCCGGGGCCGAGGTTGTTGGTTGTGCGGTTTCGCCGGTCGGAAGTACCAAGGACTCTGTTTCAGCCGAGACCCTCACGGTAGGCCTAGGGGTGGTTTCAGCCGAAACCACAGACCACGCGCGTCGGTCCTTGTCCTTCCGTTTTTTGGGTAAATGTGAAGTCGGAGTCTCCGATGGCATATTATAACAGTAACTAGCCCCCAAAAATTCCTCTGCAAACTCCGCCCGATGCCTGAGAGTGCGTCGATTGAAGGAGGCACAGGCAGTACAGGCCGAGACGTCGTGGTCTGGGCCCTAGGCAGGGGAGGAAGTAGGAATGGAAATCCTTATGAGGTATTTGTTTCCCACAAGTTAAGCAATTATTAACTTTGTCGGCTGAGGCAAGAAAGAGTCCCCAACGGGGTACTTAGCTTTTGAAATCTTCGGTAGCTGAAATTACAGGAGCTGGCCGACCGGCACTTGCAAACTGCTTCTGCTTCGGGCACCACGCGGCAAGAAAGACTGAGGAAGATGGCGTCGGCTGACGCTTTTATACCCCAGGCGCTCTGACGTCAGGGAAAAGGGCGACATCAGCCGACGCCGGACCCAGACTTTGGAATCCAGCTGACCGAAGGGCTGCCTGAGGCAGGACAACCCATATGTAAGGACTGCAGATGCATCCTTGAAGGACATCTGACTATCTGCTTAGCGGTAGAGTCATCAGAAGGCTTAGCCTTGTGTCGTCTGTCTCTATCTTTATCTCTGTGTTTTTTCAGAATATCCACGGATTGTCTGCTGACGGATGCCATTTCGGAATGTGAAGACGGAAGGCGAAAATACCAGGC
This sequence comes from Protopterus annectens, assembly GCF_019279795.1. Lineage (NCBI taxonomy): Eukaryota > Metazoa > Chordata > Ceratodontiformes > Protopteridae > Protopterus > Protopterus annectens. Next base: position 591,724,315 of record NC_056749.1, read on the forward strand.
TACAATAAGAGCTCTACGGCAAATGGTTCTCACGTTAAAGAGGGCACAGAACCGGCAATGGGGACGTCGTGGTCTGGGCCTAAACAAGTGATGCAGTATGAATGAAGTCTTGGTGTGGGATTTGCTTTCCACAGGCGAGACAATTCTTAACTTTTTTGTACATCAGTTAGTGCAAGAAAAAAGGATCCCTAATGGGGTACTGAGTTTTAGATGTTTTCAGCTGTAATTCAAACTCTGGTAGCGACCGACCGGCAAACTTGCGAACTGCTTCTGCTACGGGCTCTATGGCAAGGAAGACTGATGTAATGCCGTAGCCTGCCTTGCTTTACAGAAATGATGACCTGACGTCAGACTACAGGCGACAGCAGCCGATGCAGAAAAACACTGACTCTGGTATTCGGGCCGGCCGAGGGCTATCACAGCAGGGATAACACAGAGGTGATGACTGCAACAGTGAAACACGAAGAACATCTGCTATGTGGTCAAACCAGGTATGAAAATAAGTTACATAAGAAAAGCTGGTTGAGGAATGCAGAAGTCCAGGAGCTCATCAAAAGGAAGGCGGGAGTGCAGGAAAAAAGTGGAGACAGAGAAGATGAACAAGACTAAGAAGGAATACCAAATGGCCAACCAAGAGAGCAGTAGCAACAGCAAAGAAAGAATAGTTGGGTAAAATCTTACCATAACCATAGATGTCCTTCTCTTCCATGTTGCGGTACTCTTGTGGGATTTCCTGCCCTCAGCCTACTCGTACATCTGCTCCTATACAAAAGCTTCAGCTCGGTTGTTGTAGCTGCATGGGACATCACACATAAGGCCATAAACCAGGGGCCTTAAATGTGACGTCTGCACGTACAATCTTAAGAACTTAGCAGGTAGAGTAGAAGGCCCAGCAGGAGAAGATGCCAGTGGTGTTAGGTATGGGACCCTGGGGTCTTTCTGTAGCATAGATAGGTCAAGGGTGATGCTGGGATGAAAGGAGAATGATGAGGGGGTTACTGGTGGGTGGGAAGGAATACTGCAATATGGAAGAGAAGGACATCTATTGTTATGGTAAGATTTTACATAATTATTCTATGTCATTCTATTCCTGTGTTGCAGTATTCTTGTTGTGGGAGAGTACCGCATCTTAGTTGGATGACAGGGTGGCAGATGCAGAAGAAGATTCTACAAAGCCCTGTAGGACTGCCCTGGTGAATCCTGCACGTGCTCTGGAGGCTTGGTCTAGCTTGGAATGTATGGTGAAAGTGCGGATTATGGACCTTGTGGCTGCTTCCATAATGGAAGCCATATCCAGACCTTTTAGGAAAGCCTTGGAGGCAGCCATTGCAGAATGGGCCTTTATTCCCACTGGGTGTTTTTCCATGGTGGGAGTAGCAAAGACAGATGGCTTTCCTGACCCAACATGCAATGGTTTATTTGGAGACTGCCTTGCCCAATGTTCTGGGATGGAAGGAAATAAAGAGTGTTTAGATTTCATAATGGATTTAGTTTTGTCGAGGTAAACCCTTAGTTGCCTGTGTACATCCAGGGTGTGGAGTATCCTCTCCCCTTCATTTGTGGAAGAGGGAAAGAAGGTGGGCAGGTAGATAGATTGGTTTAGAGACAAATCATTGACCACCTTGGGCATAAAGGAGGGGTTAGCTCTCAGGGTGAACCTGTCCTTGTAAAACATGGTGTAGGGGGGCAAGCTATTAAGGCTTACAGCTCTGAAACCCTTCTGGCTGATGTGATAGCCACTAGAATGACTGTTTTCCATGTACATATCTAAAAGGAAGCTGTGCCAGCAGGTTTGAATGGGTGTTGGGTAAGCTTTTCCAGGATGAAGTTAAGGTCCCAAGGTGGAGGGATAGGCTTTTTTGGAGGTCTAATGTGCAACACCCCTTTAAGGAAGAGTTTCACATTGAGCCTGGCTAGCAAGGGGGGATCAAGAGGCAAGCAGGCTCATATTGCAGAAAGGTGTACTTTCACTGAGGAATAGGAAAGTCCACTTTTTATCGAATGACACACATAAGTAAGAACTGGGGGGGGGGGATCAGCTATGCAAGGGTCCCTTCCATTGTCTAGATACCACTTAGTAAATTCCCATTTAGCTAGGTATAATTTTCTTCTTGTAGGTTTCCTGGCCTCCCTCAGGACTGTAAGGATGTCCTCGGAGTTGTGGTGTCTAAATGGGATCAAAAGTTCATCACCCACAATGTCAGGGACAACATCTGCAAGTGTGGGTGGAGGAGCATTCCTTTTTCTTGTGTCAGGAGGTCCATCTTGGGGGGTAACTTGTAGTGATTGCTCTAGGCTAGATTGTGAAGTAGGGGGAACCAGTGCTGCCTTGGCCAGTAGGGAGTCACTAACAAGATTTTCAGTTTGTCCTTCCTGATTTTCAGGAAGACTTTCTGAATCAGTGGGAAGGCATAAAGAAACGTCCCCTCCCTGGAGATGTTGAAAGCATCCACTCTCCAGGCTAGAGGGGAGTAGGTCTTTAAGCAGAAGGTCTGCAGCTGCCTGTTCTGGGCAGAGACAAACGGGTCTATTTGAGGAGTGCCCCACCGGTGGACTATATCTAGGAAGACAGTCCTGTCCAGCATCCATTTGTGTTGTGGAGAGAATGTCCTGCTTAGGAGATCTGCTTGCTTGTTGTCCTGCAAGGTGATGTAGGTTGCCTACAGGGACAAGCTGTGGGGAGAGGCTAGATCCCATACCAGGAGGATTAGTCTGCACAGCTGATACGCCTTTGTCCCTCCCCGTTTGTTGAGGTATCACATTACAGTGGTATTGTCTGTTACTATTTGAAGAATCTCTGGTAGAAGCAGAGGGGTAAAGGTTTTTAGAGCTAAGAAGACTGCTGTCATTTCTCTGACACTGATGTGTTTGGCCTTCAAGGAAGGGTGCCATTTTGCTTGAACCCTGTAAAAGATGCCATTGTTGCACCTCAACCTGAATCTGAGGCATCTGTATGCATTACATTGGTTGGGGGGGGGGCTGAAGTGGAAGTCCTGGGTTTAGCTGGACTTGTTGGATCCACCAGCTGATTTCTTTCTTTAGACAGGGAAGGAGGAGATTACTTGTTCCAAGTAATTTAAGTGCTGGGACCAAATGTTTTTGAGGTACCACTGTAGCTTGCGCATATGCATTCTGGACAGTGGTAGCATAGGGATGGTTGCTGCCATTAAGCCCAGGAGTAGAAGGAATTGCCTTGCAGTTACTGTCTGAGAGTGTAGAAGCTCCTTGAAGTGGGAAGTCAGGGATAGGACCTTGTCCTGTGGGAGAAAGGCCTTCATTCTGTCTGTTCGGATTCTGCAACCCAGAAAAATCTTAACCTGGTCTGGGTTCAAGGAGCACTTTGGAAGGTTGAGGGTGAACCCTAGATTCTGCAGAAGGGACATGGTGAAGTGCAAATGATTTGAGAGGGTATCTTTTGACTCTGCCAGTATTAGGATGTCATCCAGATAGGAGTAAATCTGAATTCCCTGAGTTCTGCAGAAGGCAATGACAGTGGCCAAGCATATTGTGAGCACTTGGTGGGCCGTGGACAAACCAAAGGGCAAAGCAGTAAATTGGAAATGAGAGGAGGGCCCAGAGAAATGAGGAATCTTCTGTGGGAAGTCCTGATGGGTATGTGTAGGTAGGCCTCTTAGGACCAAGGTGGCCATGAAAGCCTTGGCTGCTATGAGAGGTAGCAGGGTGGAAAGTGACAGCATTTTGAAGGTGCACCTGAAGGTAAAGATTTAGGAAGGAGAGGTCTAAGATGGGTCTCCAAGGGCCATCTTTCTTGGGAACCAGGAAGAGATGGGAGTAGAAACCCTTTCCTTCCTGTCCTGAGGGAACAGGTTCTATGGTACCCAGTGTCAGCAGATCTGTCAGAACCTGTGGAAGAAGATGTTGGTTTTGGGGGGAGTATGGGATGCCTCTCATGGGTTTTTCTTTCCAGGAGAGGAAATATCATTTTTGTATTATGGATAGTACCCATTGGTCCAAGGTTATGGTTTGCCAGAAGGGGAGGAAGTGGGAAAGGCGTGCTGAGACTGGAAGGTGGGCAAGGCAGTCACGCATTGTTGGGGCCTCCTCTGTTCTGAAAGGGTTGTCTAGGCTGAGGATGCGGGGCAGCAGGTCTGGACAAGGTGGGTCTTCTTGCACCTCTTCTAGATCGGGAAGAGGAAGTACTCGTTTGGGTAGAGTTTTGCCTTAGCTGTCTTACCTTAGGTGTCTTTAGCTGGATAGCTTCTCTAGTACTTGGGAATGGGATACACCAGTAAATGTTTTATGTCATGCAATTCCTTACTTTTTTCTTGCAGATTCTTAAAAAGATCTGCAGATTGTTTTCCAAAAAGGAAAGTGTGATTCAGCGGAGCATCCAAGATCTTTGACTTGAAGTCTTCTGGGAGATTCTGAAGTCAAAGCCAGGAGTATCTCCTGGGAACAGAAGCAGATGCTGCAGAGCAAGCAGATGCTTCTGCAGCATCATAGCTGCATCTAAATCGGGTGCCTGGTTATTTGTGTAGCCAGAGAAAGTTTGGAGGAGATGTCAGCCTTAATGGGGCTGTCAGGGATAGAAGCTAGCATGGGAGGGGGGCTTGAGAAACCAAGTCCATAGCATATTTAGTCATGTGCATCTGATAGTTAATGTGCAAGAAGTGTACACATTCTTACCAATCCTATCCATAGATTTGCTGTCTTTATCAGTGGCTAGGAGTGAGGCAGAGGGAAGGAGTCTGGATTGCTTATCAGGGTAGATGGGAATCACTGCTGGGTCTGCCATGGGTGGTTTGATTAAGAATTTCTGATCAGGCACCTTGTAGAAACGATCTGGTCACTTGAGGGCAGGTGCCTGTGAGTCTGGGTCCTTAGATGCAGAATTAAAGACATCCAAGTATGCAGGCAGAACTGGAGGAACAGCAGAAGGGGAGGGGAATTCAGCTTGAAGAAGCTCAAAATACCTCTTTTGGGTGTCAGACATTTGTGAGGTATCCCATATGAAATCTCACCAAGTGTAATATCCTTAAGGGGTAATCTCCCTCAATAGATTCCTCATCAAGAGAATAATACTCCTGGAGAGATGCAATTTGGGAGGTGTAAGAAATGGAGTTCTTTGAGGAGGAAAAGGAAGAATCATGCTCCTCTTCCCTAACCTGAGATGTCATGGGGGGAGGGAAGAGGCTGAAGCAGGCCTAGGACTGAGCAAAGGTAGAGTAGTGGAGGATGAGGCTGAAGGCCTAAGGGCCATAAAGGCCTGCATCAGGGAAGAAGTGAAGGACTGCCAATCAGGTAGGCCTTCTGCAGTGCCAGAGGCATGCTTGGTTTTCCGTTTCTTTTTAGCCGAGGTGGACATTGGAACTGGCCTGGAATCAGGTTTAGTAGGAACTGTATCTGAAGTCAGGATCCCGGTCGGAGGTATCACAGATTCTGGTTTGACCTCGACGGTAGTCACGGCCTCGGTTGGCTCTGAGGACGTGCCAGTTGTTGGCTGAGCAACGGCTTCCCCAAAGGTAGTTGTTGAAGTCGAAGGATCCACCAGTTGCCCCTCAGCTCCTAAATCAGCAGCTGTTGGGGCGTCCTGTAACAGAGCGGCAGGTGTGAAGGCCTAGGAAACTTGGGCTTCTTACACGGAGGTTCTGACGTGGCCTCTAAGGCGGGATCCATTCTTAGGGCAAACCATTTAAGGTGTTGGTTTTCTAAGTACAGGTTTAGTGCAGCCAGATGGCTGTGTAGGGTCTTCAGCACAAACAACTGACAAATGGAGCAAGTGGAATGGTCGCGCTCCTGGCCTAAGCAAAAAACACACCTATCATGGGTGTCTCTATGGGGTCTCTGGCACCCGCACTGGAATTTCCCCTTTTTACCTGCCATCGGCTATAAATTGCTACAACAAACCAAGTCTAAACAATAACAATTAGATATGAAAAACCAAAAACCCAATGGGTTACTTAGCTTTATTGAGACGTCTGACGAGAAGGAGCGAACACACGTTGCGTCGGTCGTCTGCGGCTGAAAAGATCTGAAGATTGTGCACGCAGACGTCACATTTAAGGCCCCTGGTTTATGGCCTTACATGTGAGGTCCCACGCAGTTGCAACAGCCAAGCTGAAAGCTTTTGTATAGGAGCTGACGTACGAGTCGCCTGAGGGCAGGAAATCCCACAAGAATACTGCAACATAGGAATAGAAGGACATCAAGGCATTAGAGCCACTATCAGAGCTTCTGGAAAGAGACTCAGCAGATGGCACAAAAACCATCAGGCTGTAAGGCAAACATAGAAAGACAGAGAAGATAATTATCAGACAGCACTCATAACCGATACCAGCAACAACTAGCTCACCAATCCACAGGGCTCTAAAGGCAGACAGAGGGAGTACTACCAGCAACTTCAGGATGAAGAAAATCCCACAGAGGTAGAGTGAGTATGTGTATATATGTGCTTCAGATTCTCTCTCTCTCTATATACACACATTTTATATATATATATATATATATGTCTATGTTTAACAGAACATTTCAATTGAATGGCTGAACATCGAACCCCATCCATAGAACGTTCATTTTTTCATCAGTGAAAGTAACTAGTTAGCCAACACTTCCCTGACTCACAACACAGTATATGAAATCTAACAGGGGAGGGGGGCTTTTCCCCCCCACAACCCCCTAACTATATATACCAACTCCAGGACTGCACTACAGTGGGGAAAGGACAAATAGGAAGTGTTGCCAAACTAGTTACTTTCCCGTTTGGCGAAATGAACGTTCAATAGATTGTTCGATGTTTAGCTGTTCGATGAAAATGTTATTCGACAGTTAAACATTGACCCATATATGTATGAATGTGTGTGTGTGTGTGTATACATATATATATATATACACACATACATATATACACACACACACACACACATACACACACACACACACACACACACACACACACACACACATGCGCACACACGTATCTCATCTTAACCAATTGTCTTTCCATGAAATTCTAGACAGCCAATGATGAAAGAGGAAGAGCCATGCCTTTCAACTTGGAAACATCAAAAATCTGGACAAAGGCCCAAAAACAGGTACAAATCTGTATGCGGATTAACACAGAATTTGCATACATAATTAGGTAACCCCACCCCCACTTCGATGGGAATGCAGGGTACCAACTTTTAAGCGCAAACAGACAAACAACTAATATATGGCCCAGCACAGACCCTGTAGTAATTTTTTTTTTTTTTAAATGTGTAGCAATGATTTTCAATGGGAAGGGAGAGGATGATGAACCTTAGGATTTTGTTTTTGGTGACTTGCAGTATGTGGGTTTTGTGGTAAAAGTAGGGCATTTAAATGGTGGGCAATATTCTAATCTTAACAAAAGAATATTACAATTTGCTAGAAAGGGACCTCCAAAAGTTATTCTCCATGGCCTACTGATCAGTGGCATAGCTTGAGTGTGCGTTGCCCAGGGCTGTGCCGCCCCCCTCACAAAATCATGATCGAATGGGGCCCCCCACATACACAGCCCCCCCCCCGCAGCCATTCCAATTTCCCATTACTTGGCTATTTTGCCCCATGTACCATAAACACTGTAATGTGCATACTGCTTTATTTCTATGATGATTATTTGGATAAACTGGATTGCATTTAAAACTTTTATTTTATACTTTATAGTACAAACACTAATAGACATCTGTTAAACAAAGGCATACAGTCTCACAATGAAAACAGACTTGGCATCAAAACGTCTCTGCCCTTGAAACTCAGATTCATTAAAACAGCATTGAAACCCACATTCAAAGAAAATGCATCTGGCCAGTGGCGGATAAAGATTACCTTGGGGCTGTTTTCTAATCATAGGCCCCTTGCACAATAAAAATACATGTGTTCTTTGATACTCTTTCCTGATTGTATTAAATTACATTCCTTGTATAATACAGCACACTTGTTGGAGCGCATTTTAAATGTATTGTTTTGAACATTTTTCCAGTAAGTAATGAAACAAAATGCATGAACCAATAATGACAAAACTGCCCAATTCAGAACATTTCCATCATAAAAGTCTACTCAAACTTCTACAATCCACCAGTATCAGTAAATATGCACAATCTCTGCAGAAGTAAAAGTAATTAATTCCACATTAAACAGATCTGCAAGATCTGTAACTAATGAAGAGGTTGCTGCTAGCAAACAATTTAATATTTCATTGTTTCATCTACAAATAAAGTGCCTGTTGCCCTTGAGGAATAAATTGCCTATGTTACATTAAAAAAAAAATGTTAGGGTAGTAATATTGCAATAGGGAATGGATGGATAATGGGTTCATAGTTACCAGGTATCTCTGTCAAAGAGGACATTCTCAGGACTGCAACATCCACCAATTCCACCTCCTTTAAAAGTAACACAGTACAGTATCAGCAATCCATCTACATACTGCCGGAGTAGAACCCACTATGATGCAGCTATCAATGCAACACTTTACAAACGTAGAGTGGCTACCTATGACCGAAAGAAAAACCCTACTTCGAAGCATTCTGACATTCAAAATAATAAAACTAGGTTATTGTCCCCCCTTTGAGAAGAAAACGGACACTCAGAGAACCAGAATATACCTTAAGAAACACACAAGACAGCACCATCATGCTAAGCAGATCACCTTTCAAGAATGTAATGGGGGAAGGCATTCTACAGAAAGGTACAATATTATGAAACAAGTTCCTACCTGAAATTAAGTATAAAGAATTCCTCCAAGACTTTAAAAAGACATCAAATGAACACATCAAAGAAGAACTCCATTAACAAATGCTTCTGAGACACTGGCTGATCTATTATGTGGGATGCCAACACAAGCCTGCTTTGAATCTACATTCGAAATATATTACTACTTCTGTGCCAAATGAAACTGCACATATTGCATTACAGTATATTTAATTGAAAACTGTATGTGTAAGTTACCTGTCTTGAAACTTTTGTTTGTATGTTCTTTCTCCTTTATGTATTCCATCTCTGGGGTGGTGGCTGAAAAGGGTCTTTGGACCAGCCCACCTTCCTATATGTACATATATATATTCTTTGGTGTTTTTTTTTTTTTTTTTTTTTGGGGGGGGGGGGGGGGCTAGTTTCATTGTGTCTGGCACCAAATGACTTACTTTGGGACATAAGACATGCCAGAAATACATGAAGGACATTAATTGACTTTTAAATATGCACCTAACTACCCTATACAATTATCTGTTCTTTAAAAGTGGGATCTGAATGTACGTCTTGTATTGGACGGATTTCATTGTCAATATCTTAACTTGCATTGAGTCACATTACTCATTCTGGATCCTGACATAACGCGTTTAAAAAACTATTAGCACTCCTAAGCAGAACCATCTTACAAACAGCACCTCACTCACATTCACCCTTTGCTAAGTAGAAGTTTTGCAGCATGATAACGAAGAGACCATTCCACAACCATCTCAGGGCAAAGTTGATGAACATCTCTCTACTTGCTGTAAATCAGTTTTGATCTTTACTTTAATCTTCTCAACTCGTTGATATCATAATAATAAACACGTATAAACACAATACAAAAACCGAAAAACACATAAATGACAACTTGTATACCTGGAAGAGCTTTAACATGGACCATGCCAATTACAACGGATTTCAGCCATCCAAACAGTTGCAGGAATCTCATTTTCTAATTCCACCATCAGCAACATGACCTTTGATTTGCAAAGTCACGTCTAAGAAAGTTAGTCTTAAGTACTACAGACCACAGATATGTACTTGGTGGACATCAAATCTGACCTCGTGGCAAAAGAAATCCTGAGAATTTTAGTAGTCAAGCATACAACACAGCTGCCAAATGCTGTAAAGTGCACCCTGAAGATCTAGTCACTAGAACTGCAGCTGTCAATAACATAGCGGCCATTGCTTCTAAGTGCATTCCTGGCCCCCATTAAAGTGAACGACTGCACAGTTCAAGCAGAGCAGTAACCGTGGAATTCAAATGCTGCTTTAAGCAGCTGGGGAACTGCATGCATGCACTCTATGGGCCAGAAAGTGAATCCCTCAATTCCGATAGGCTGTCCATGGAGCTGACATAATTGCGCATGCCTCTGCACGTGATGACATCAGCTGAACAACAAAAAAACATTTTTAAAGAAAACTTGGAAAGTCGCAAATGAAGGAGTGCCAGTTGGGAATCGTAGCACCCCATTATTTGGTCCTCAAAACCAGTAAAAACTGAGAAATGCAGTATAATTGAGAGGTATGGGAAGAGCCCACCCAAGAAGAAGTAAGGATAGCACCAAAGAAAATGAAATTAGGGAAAGCAGCAGGCATAAACAAGGTCACAGCAAGACATGATCAAGATATTGGGCGAGTTATGGGAGAGATGGATCCCGAGGGTACTCACAGCAGTATGGACAGAAAGACTTATCCTAGATGACTGGAGATTAAGCATAATAGTGCCAGTATACAAGAAAGTACAGTTGTGTACACTTACCATAAATGTAGATGTTTGAGTGTATTCACTGTTTCAGTCATTACATTTGGGTAATCTGCTGGTAGGTTGCCCTCAGTCGGCCTGATAAACAAAGTCTTGGGTCCTGCGTTGGTTGCGGTCCCTTCTTCCATGACGTCAGGTCGTCAGGGGTATAAAACATGCAGCTGACGCCATTACATCAGTTTTTCTTGCCCCAGATGTCAGGTGCCCCCTAAATGGGGAGCAAAAAAAAAAAAAAAAAAAATATATATATATATATATATATATATATATATATATGTATATAATTTAAAACACAAAACATATACCTCTAAACAAAAGCAAATACACCACAAAGGCTTTTAATCATAGTAAAGTTAGGAGAGGTATAGTTAGAGAAAAACAGGGGGCTGAAGGGAGGGTAACCAGGACTACAACAGTGAATATACTCGAACATCTACATTTATGGTAAGTGTACACAACTGTGCTAGGTTCTTCGTGTTTCACTGTTGCTGGAGGGAGGGTAATCAGGAATGCAACAGTGAATACACTTGAACATCTACATTTATGGTAAGTGTACACAACTGTACTATGTTCTTCGTGTTTCACTGTTGCAGTCATTACATTTGGGTAGAATCCCAAAGCTATGCTTGGGAGGATGGGTTTATACAGCATTAGGAGCAGCTATAAGGCCCTGCAGGACAGCAGTTGCAAAGCCTGCTCCGGATTTAGAGAAGAGAGGTAAATGGTTATGTTGGGTGAACATATGAACTGAGCTCCAGGTAGCTGGTTCTAGAATGTTTCTGGTAGGAACCCCTCTGAGAAAGGCTGCAGAAGTAGATGCAGCCCTGGTGGAATGAGATGTGATCCCCTTGGGGACAGGTTTACCATAGTGCATATAGCAGAAAAATACAATGGCTTATCCATTTGGAAATGGTCTGTTTTGAAATAGCCTTTCCCTCTGCCCCTGCAGCAAATGCCACCAATAGTTGTTCAGATTTTCTTAGAGATTTTGTCCTGTTTAAGTAGAATCTTAGTTGCCTGTGTACATCCAATGAATGCAGAATTTGCTCACCCTTGTTCTGTGGATTGGGAAAGAAAGTTGGCAGGTGAATGGTCAGATTAAGAGCCACACTGGATACCACTTTAGGCATAAAGGATGGATTGGTCCTGAGAGCCTCCCTGTCCGGATAAAGAATAATGGAAGGCTCCACTGCCTTAAGAGTCTGTAATTCTGAAATTCTTCTAGATGAAATGACAGCTAAAAGAAAAGCTGTTTTCCAAGAGAGAAATTTTAGGTCCGCAGTAGCAGCTGGCTCAAAAGGAGGTAGAGTGAGTTTTTCCAAAACAAAATTGAGGTCCCCATGCAGGAGTTGGTGCTCTCCTGGGAGGTCTTAATTTTTTGGCCCCTCTGAGATGCTACTTTAGCAGAGGATGAGAGAAGAGGGGAGGTTCTGTATTGTAATGAGCTGAAATGGCAGATGCATGGATTTTTATGGAAGAAAAAGATAGGCCCTTGTGAAGCATCTCAGTTAAGTATTGCAGAATCTGAGGAATATTGGACATTGTTGTGCTTAATCCTTGTGCTTGGTTCCAGGCACAGAATCTTTTCCATTTGTCAGCATAAGATTTTCTAGTACTAGGCCTTCTAGCTTCCAAAATGACATCCATGACAGGTTTGCTGGGAGATGCCAAGGGTGAAATTAGTTGATTAGCCATGCTGCAAGATTCAAAGTTTGGAGCAGAGTGTGCAGAACTTGGTAGTTCTGCTGAGACAATAGGTAAGGTATCTGCGGCAGGTGCCATGGAGGGTGTGACACATTGGGCGAGGCCAGTATGGAGCAATCAATCATTTTTGGTTTGTCCTGTCTGACTTTTAGTAGGACTTAGGAGAGCAGAGGCAGAGGGGGAAAAGCATAGACTGATAGAGCATCCAATTTCCAATCTTATTTGTGATGAATTCTTGTGCAGAATTTGTCCAATTGATAGTTCTGGGGTGAGGCAAAAAGATCTATGTCTGGGCTCCTCCATTTGCATGTCAACATGCTGAAAACTTGTGGTTCCAGTTTCCATTCGTGTGGGTCCATAAGATTTCTGCTTAGTTCATCTGCCAGAGTATTTAGCTTTCCTGGCAGGAACTGAGCTTGTAGTTGTATTGGATAGGTCAAGGCTGTGTTCCATAATGCCATGGCTAGTCTGCAAAGGGGGTAGGAGTGTGTACCCCCCTGCTTGTTTATGTACCACATATAACTGTAGTGTTGCCTGTCTATCAGTAGTTGTCCTGGGTGAAGGTAGTCCTTGAAGGCTGTCAGAGCATTCTGTACAGTTAGCATCTCTTTCTAATTGATATGTAGGTGCATTTGATTTGGGCTCCATTTGCACTGAATGCATTTCCCTGCCAGATGCGCCCCCCAAGCATAGTCTGATGCATCTGTAGTTAGGGTTTGGGTGGCAGGGGGTGGAGTGAATGGCAGTCCCTTGTTTTGGTGGCAGACCTCTGCCCACCATAGAAACTCTAGTTGCAGGCAAGGAATGATAGGAATCATAGTTTCCAGGTTGTGAATGTTGACTCCATAAACTTTTTAGGTACCATTGAAGTTTCCTCATATGGAGTCTTGCATATGGAATTAGAAGAATGCAGGAAGCCATGAATCCCAAGGCCTGCAGAATTTGTCTTGCAGATAGCTGGGTTTTTGTGCATGAAGTGCCAGTTTTCCCCCCAAAGGGGCAGCCAAAAGATAAGTGCTTGGTGACTGAAGTGGAAAGTCATTGAGACTGTTTACCATAGGGAGGCACCTTGTTGCTTCCAGATTTGGAGGTGGAGGCACCCCATTGGTTTGTTCTAAAAGTTCCTTGTGACTGAAACCTGGAGCCTTTGGAATGTCTGGATTTGACTTGAGCGGCTCTCGTGGGAACTGGAAAGGACCAGTTCTTAGTAGGCCAGTGCCTACTAAATCTGAGTGGCTGCACTTGTAAGAAATCTTTCACAGTTTGCACAGATTTAGCTTTATCTTCCATCTTTTTTAAAACTTCTTCAGCCTTACTACCAAAGAGACTGTCCTGTTGTAAAGGAGCATCCAACAATTTTGCTTTAACATGGTCAGGCAGATTTTACTCCTTGATCCAAGCATGCCTTCTTATAACAGATCCAGTAACAGCAGCCCTGCAGGAGGCCTCCAAAGAATCAAAACCACACTGCAAAGTATGCTTTCCAACTTGTTCAGCTGAATGTAATAAATCCTGCAACTCTGTTTTCCACACAGTCAGAAATCAACATCATTTTCCAAGTAAACCCATGACATGCTGTTGATATTTAAGCATATGAAATTGACAGTTTAAAGCCCTGATTGCCAAGGTTGCAAACGTGTAAACCTTCTTACCCCATCTATCCAGCGCCCTGGAATCTTTGTCTGAAGGGGTAGGATTTTTAGCAGTAGAAGCCTTAATGCCCTTGGGACCCTGAGAAAGGGCTTTTGAAAAGGAATTTGTGGGAGTCAGGAAAGTACAGTTTTGTACCTACCATAAATGTAGATGTCCGATAGGTTTGCATCTGCAGTCATCACATATGGGTTTGTCCTGCCTCAGGCAGCCCTTCGGTCGGCCGGATTCCAAAGTCTGGGTCCGGCGTCAGCTGATGTCGCCTCCTTCCCGACATCAGAGCGCCTGGGGTATAAAAGCGTCAGCTGACGCCATCTTCCTCAGTTTTTCTTGCCCCAGATGCCAGGTGCCCTCTAGGAAGGCTAAATTTGGAGAAATGCAATAAAAATCCAAAACATTTGCAAAAATATATAAACAAATACACCATAATAGATCCCCCCAGCTAGCTAATAGAGGGGTAAGCACCCTAGGAATACCACAGAGGTGAAGGAGGGAGGGTAAACCTGACTGCAGATGCATACCTATCGGACATCTACATTTATGGTAGGTACAAAACTGTACTATGTCCTTCAAGGATGCATCTGCAGTCATCACATATGGGTAGAATACCATAGCCAATCTGGCGGTGGAGGACCTAGGAAAAGGATGGTGTAGCTAAGATATCCTGCAGGACAGCCGTAGCAAAGCCTGCTCTGGATCTGGAATATAAAGGTAAATTGTAATGCTTGGCAAATGTATGCACGGAGCTCCATGTGGCAGCTTCTAAAATGTCCTTTGTAGCCACCCCTCTTAAGAAGGCTGTGGAGGTGGCTGTGGCTCTCGTAGAATGAGGTCTGATTGTAGCTGGTACAGTCTTTCCATGAAATGAGTAACAAAAGCGAATGCAATTTCCTATCCATTTAGAAATAGTCTGTTTGGAAATTGCTTTTCCTTGGGTACCAGCAGCATATGCTACTAGCAGCTGGTCAGTTTTTCTGAAACCTTTAGTTCTGTCCAAGTAGTAGCGCAACTGTCTGTGAATGTCCAGGGTGTGTAACAGTTTCTCCCCTTTGTTTTGTGGATTAGGGAAGAAGGTAGGCAAGTGAATGGCCTGATTCAATAAAACCCTGGATACCACCTTTGGCATAAAGGTAGGATTAGTTCTTAATGAAACTCTGTCCTGGTGAAAAATAATGAATGGCTGCACTGCCATCAGGGCCTGCAATTCTCAAACCCTTCTTGCTGAGGTTATTGCCAGAAGGAAGGCAGTCTTCCATGAAAGGTACTGTAGATCTGCAGATGTTGCTGGTTCAAATGGAGGCAGTGTTAATTTTTCCAACACGAAGTTCAGGTCCCATGCAGGAAGAGGTGGTTTCCGAGGAGGTTTGATGTTTTTGATTCCCCTTAGAAACTGTCTTAGGAGAGGATAAGAAAAGACAGGTGGATCAGTGTTGTACTCTGCTGAAATTGCTGAAGCATGAATCTTAATAGAAGAGTAAGACAGACCATTGTGGAACATCTCTGCCAAATATGCAAGGATATGAGCCATGTTCATCACTGTCACATCTAGGCCCTTTGTGGTGTTCCAGATGTGAAATCTTTTCCATTTTGCTGAATATGCCTTTCTTGTGAAAGGGCGGCGAGCTTCCATAATGATATCCTTCACTCTCTGGGATAGCTTATCCTGAGGAGGAGTCAAGGTATTCTCCACGCTGTTAGTTGCAATGTTTTGAGGTTGGAATGTAGAGTTTTGTATCTGTGCTGTGTCAGTAGAAGTGGCCATAGAGGCAGAGGCCATGGTTTCGTACGTGACATGCTTCTCAGCAGTGGGTATCAGTGCTGTCTTGGCCAGTCCGGAGCTATCAGAATCACTTTTGGCTGCTCTGTCCTGATCTTCAGTAACACCTTGTTCATTAATGGGATAGGAGGAAATGCATACACTGTCAGATTTCTCCAGCTGAAAGAGAGGGCGTCCACTTTCCACGCTTGTGGGTGGTATGTCCTTGAGCAGAATTTCTTCAGTTGATGATTGTGGGGGGATGCAAATAGATCTATGTCCGGGCTCCCCCAAGATTGTGTTAACTGTTGGAAGATGTCTGGGTGCAGCATCCATTCGTGTGCATCCGTGATAGTCCTGCTTAAGCTGTCCGCCAGAGTATTGTCTTTCCCTGGCACAAACTGAGCTTGCAGCTGTATATTGAGTTTCAAGGAAAGATCCCATAGATGCATTGCCAGTCTGCAAAGAGGGTAGGAATGGGTACCTCCTTGCTTGTTTATGTACCACATAACTGTGGTGTTGTCTGTCCTTATTAGTAGGTGGCCTTGATGCAGAAAGATTTTGGAGGCCTCGATTGCATGCATCACTGCTAGCATTTCTTTTTGATTTATGTGCATGCGCGGCTCCTTTCATGACCACTGTCCTTGGATACCTCTGCCTTCCATGTGTGCTCCCCAACCGAGGTCTGAAGCGTCCGTTGTAATAGTTTGGGAGGTTTTTGGCTTTGTGAAGGGCATCCCCTTGTTGGACTGGCTGGCCTGAGCCCACCACAGAAATTCCTTGTGAAGGCATGGAATAAGTGGGATTAATGTTTCCAAACTGTGACTGTGCTGAGTCCATAAACTCCTTAGGTACCACTGTAGCTTTCTCATATGAAGCCTTGCTTGTGGAATCAAAAGAATACAGGATGCCATGTAACCCAGGGCCTGCAGGATTTTCCTTGCAGTCAGCTGAATTTGCCTCGTCAGATTCTTGAAATAATCCGGTAGCTGTATTTGTTTTTCTTCTGTGAGATAAGCCATTTGGGTGGTTGTATCTAGATCGGCACCCAGAAAGGTTATTCATTGGGATGGAATAAGTCTTGATTTGTGCATGTTGACTGTATATCCCAAGGCCTGTAGAAGATTGATGGCATAATTTAAGTCCTTTATCAAAGTTTGTTGGTTGTCCGCTTGTATAAGGCAGTCGTCCAGATATGGGTATATTTGAATCCCCTGAACTCTGCAGTGTGCTATTACTGATGCCAGGCATTTCGTGAATACTCTGGGTGCAGTAGATAAGCCAAAGGGCAATGCTGAGAATTGATAATGCTCTGACCCTGCAAGAAATCTGTGGTGTCTTCTGCAACTTTGTCTGATAAGGACATGCAGGTATGCCTCCTTGAGGTCTAGAGTCACCAGCCAAGACCCCTTGCCCAGCATGGGAAGGAGTTGATGTAGAGTCAGCATTTTGAATTTTGGCACAATGAGATGAGTATTTAGTGCGGACAAGTCGAGAATTGGTCTCCATTGATGCTCTTTTCTTGGAACAAGGAATAGTCTGGAGTAAAATCCTTGGCCTTGTTCTGAAATAGGAACTTTTTCTATGGCTTTCATTTGTAGCAAGTTTGAGATTTGTTTCAAAGCCTCTGCCCTTTGATTTGGTGGCAGACCTGGCATGCCTTTTCTTTTTGGCAATGTGTGGAAATGGAACCTGTATCCGTTGTGTATTATTTGGAGTGTCCATTTGTCTCTTGTAATGTTGTGCCAATTTTTTGAGAATAAAGAAAGCTTTCCGCCCAAAGGTGCTTCTAATTGAGTTCTGGTTGGCGGAATCAAAGCAAAGTCATTGAGTCTGTCCTTGTGCAGCAGTTGCAGGTCCTGAACTGCCTGTCTGGATTGGAGGTTGCCAATGACTGCCTCTGTAGGAGCCCCTAGCTTGCCCTCTACCTCTGGCACGTCTGTTCCTGCCCCTTTTAAATCTTTCTGTGTCCGGAAAGGACGAATTATTGGAAGGCCAATTTCTGCTGAATCTAGGCGGTTGAACTTGAAGAAAATCCTTAACTGCTTGTACAGATTTTGCCTTTTCCTCAACTTTCTTTAGGACTTCTTGAGCAGTGGAACCAAATAACTTTTGCTTTTCCAGTGGAGCATCCAAAAGCTTAGCTTTAACATGGTCTGGCAAAGATTGTTCCTTCAGCCAAGCATGCCTACGTATGACAACACCAGTCATTGCTGACCTACATCACGAAGCTTCCAATGCATCATAACCACACTGCAAAAAATGATTACTAACCTGCTGGGAGTTATGTACCATATCCTGAAGGGATTTACGGTCTAGGGGTTCAGTAGAAGGCAGTTTCTTATACATTTCTTCTAACAAATACTCTTGGTACTGTATCATATGAAATTGACAATTTAAAGCCCTCATAGCAAGAGTGCAAAAGTATATACTTTTTTACCCCATCTCTCTAATGCCCTGGACTCCTTTGCAGAGGGGAGTGGGTTCTTAGTAGTAACAACTGCAACCCCTTTAGGGCCCTGTGAAATGGTTTCAGGATCAGCAGAGTGGGCCTTGTAAAGAAAATTATGTGTGTCCGGGACCCTGTAATACCTATCGGGCTTAACAGGGGCCGGAGGCAGAGTGTCAGGGGTCATACTAGAATCAGAATACACATCATCAATGACATTTAAAACAGGAGGAATAGCCAAAGGTCTATGTTGAGGTAAATGAAGAAAAGTTCTTAGTCTTTTCCTGGAATCAGAATATTCCTGGCCCTACCATTTGAAATGCTCTCTCATAGTGTGAAGGGTCTCCCCAAAAGAAAGCTCTTCAGGAGGGGAGGCCGAGGGAATAGACTCCTCTGCATCCAAATCCTCGTAGGCCGAATAAGCCTCCTCCTGGTAGTCTGAGTGATCCGAGCCCACACAGGCCTCCTCTGAGAAAAGGGGATCAATTGGATCCACCCTGGGCCTTTTGTCTAGTGGAGGTAGGGAGCCCTTGTCCGGATGGGGCTGAGAGCCCCTGATTAAAGAGATAAGGTCCTCTGCCAAGGTAAGAATCTGTGAACTAGAAGAGGGTCCCTGTGGAATAACCCTGGGAGGCATGGCTTTAGTGTGTTTTGCAGCTTTAGCCCTGGTGAAAGCCTTAATGGACATGGATGCAGGAGGCCAGGCTGCACCACGTGCTGGTGTAGCTTTGTCTAAAGGTATGGTGTCGGAAGATTCCAATACACCAGTCTCTGAAGGCAATTCTGTAACCGAATCGGTAGGAGCCTCCGGGGCCGAGGCTGTCGGTTGTATTGTTTCAGGGTTCGGAAGTTCCAAGGACTTGGTATCAGCCGAGACACTCGCGGAAGGCCTAGCCGCGGTTTCAGCCAAAACCGCGGCCCACGTGCGTCGGTCCTTGTCTTTCCGTTTCTTAATTAAATGAGAAGTCAGGGTTTCCGACGGCATTTTGTAAGAAAAACTAGCCCCAAAAAACTCTTCTGCGAACTCTGACCGATGTCTAAGGGTGCGTCGGTTGAAGGAAGCGCAGGCTGAGCAGGCCGAGACGTCGTGGTCTGGGTCTAAGCAGGGAAGACAGTAAGAGTGGAAATCCTTATGAGGTATTTGTTTCCCACAAGTTAAACAATTATTAACTAAGCAAAACCGGCACAACAAACCACAGAAACAAAAGCCGGAAGGTTAGCAGTCAGAGCAAACACCACTAAGATAATCCAATGCAGTAACGGAGGAAGCGTCCGTTACTGCATTGGATTATCTTAGTGGTGTTTGCTCTGACTGCTAAACAATTATTAACTTTATCTGACATCGGCTGAGGCAAGAAAGAGTCCCCAACGGGGTACTTAGCTTTTGAAGTCTTCGGATAGCGAATTTATATGAGCTGGCCGACCGGCACTTGCGAACAGCTTCTGCTTCGGGCACCACGCGGCAAGAAAGACTGAGGAAGATGGCGTCGGCTGGCGCTTTTATACCCCAGGCGCTTTGATGTCAGGGAGGAGGCGACATCAGCCGACGCCGGACCCAGACTTTGGAATCCGGCCGACCGAAGGGCTGCCTGAGGCAGGACAACCCATATGTGATGACTGCAGATGCATCCTTGAATGACATCCCTGTAGTATCTGTCTGGCTTACTAGGAGCCGGGGGCAGGGAATCATGAGTCATACTAGATTCTGAGAAAACATCAACAATGTCTAGAACAGGAGGTATAGCCAAAGGCCTATGCTGAGGAACAAGAAGAAAATCACTAAGTCTCTTCTTAGATTCAGAGAAATTCTGACTTTCCCAGTGGAAGAGTTCCCTTAAGGTATGTAAAGTTTCTCCAAAAGAGAAATCCTCAGGGGGAGAAGCAGAAGGGATGGAATCTTCTGCATCAGAGTCCTCATAAGTAGGTATAGATAAATCCTGTTCAGAAGAAGAATCAGAAGAAATAGAAACCTGATCTGAAGATTCATAGTCAGTGCCTTGCTAGGCCTCTTAGCAGGAGGGAGATGGGCACCCCTGATCAAGGTAATTAAATCTTCAGCCATTTTGATCATCTGTTTTCTAAGCATTGGGGCCTGTACATGTAGCCCAAGCATCGTTGTTTTAGACATAGAAGTAGACTTTGGCCTTAGTTTTGAAGATGGCATTGGTTTAATATACAAATCTTTAGGCCTGAAAACACCCTCAGAAGCCGGTGCCTGCTCAGTGGCTTCGGACCCATCTAAGGTTGAAACATCCACGGGTTCAATACTTAAAGCATCTCGCGGCATACCGGACTCAGAATGGGTCTCAGTAGAGGCCTGCGAATCAAAAGTAGCGGGTATCAGGGGCTGCGAAAGCGCCTGAGTACCGGCGAACCTGCGACTGACTTAGGAGAAGCATCATCGGTTTAGGACCTCGACGGTCTCTCTCTGTTTTTTTTCTTTGCGTTTTTTTAGGTATTCTGGTAGTCTGATTGCTAACCAATGACATTTCTGGATAGTTAAATCTTGAGCCAAAATATTTAGAAGCAAAAATATACTGATGTTTAATCGTGTGTTGATTAAATTTAGCACAAAACTGACAGCAAGGCACGTTGTGGTCAGGGCCTAGGCAAGGAATACAGTACAAATGAAAATCCTTATGAGGTAATTTGCCTCCCACAAGTAATGCAATTATTAACTTTTACTGACAAAGTTTCCCCAATGGGGTACTTAGCTTTTAGTTGAAGACTTCGGTTCTGAAACTCGAAAATGAAAATTTCAGGAGTCGGCCGACCGGCACTTGCGAACTGCTTCTGCTTCGGGCACCACACGGCAAGAAAGACTGATGTAATGGTGTCGGCTGCATGTTTTATACCCCTGATGACATGGAAGAAGGGACAGCAACCGACACAGGACACAAGACTTTGTTAATCAGGCCGACTGAGGGCAAATTGCCAGCAGATTACCCAAATGTAATGACTGCAACAGTAAAACACAAAGAACATCAAAGGGGACATTCCCTGTTGTGGGCAGTATAGTGCATGAGAGTATGATTGATAAATGAATTTGCAGTGCAACAGAAAGTAAGCAGATCAGATTTACGTCAGAATGCAGCACAACAGACCAATGTTTGCAGTGAGACAGATGGTGGAGGAGCTACAGATGAAAAAAATAGTCCAAATGAACTTTCATAGTCTTGGAAAAAGCATCCAACAAGGTCCTAGGAAACCACACCCCAGAAACATTGGCAGAATAAGTTAAGGCTACGTACAAGGAACCAATGACAAAATTACAAACAGTGTTCTATCAGAGGGATTCCCAGTGGGAGTGGGTGTGCCTTGGACTTCAGCTCTGAGCCCACTGCTATGCATAATGGTGACAAACTACATAAGCAAACTGGTCAGAGGAGACAGAACAAAGCTGCTAAATGCAGATGATGTTGCATTAACAGCAGACTCTTAACAGGGATATCAGCAAATGATAAAGGAATGGAATGGAAAACCGAATGCACATGGGATGAAATGCAGTACAGACAAGACAGCTGCCATGGCAGCAGATGAGGAACAGCTGGAAACTGAGAAAGAATGGGAAAATACTGTAACAGGTTAATAGATTCAAGTATATGGAAGGGGTGGTTGGGCTAAAGGGAAATTTGAATGAAGAGATCAAAGCTAGACTCAGAGGGGTTGCAGCCAACTGGCACAGACTATCAGGGATAATGTTTTTCAAAATAATTCAAAAAACAGCTAAAAAGTAGAAACAATGGTGCAACCAAATACTTCTGTATGGTACAGAGTCTTGGGCAGTGAAGGCAGAGCAGTTGAGAAAGCTAGAGATGATGGAGATGAACTGCTTGAGATGGTTGGCAGGATACCCCTTGTGGGACAGACAAAGAAATTATGACATCAGAGCAAAAGCCAAAGTAGATTCAGCTGCAGAAAGGTCAAAGAGAGCAGACTATGGTTGTTTAAGCACATGTGCAGGAAAGCAGAAGACTATCTGGTGAAGATGTTTTAGGAGAAACAAAAAGGCAAGAGGAAAAGAAGTTCAAGCAAAGACGTGGATAGATTGTGAAAAAGACCTGCGACAGTCGAGCATGACTGTAAAAAGAAGTATGAGAGTGATAATGAATAGAGAAAAAAATGTAGAAAAATGGGGTTGATGATGATGACGACATCTACACACACACACACACACACACACACACACACACACACACACACACACACACACACACACACACACACCTTTATTTCAAAGTTTGGAAACTACATTACTGAAATGCTGCATCTTTTACAACACTTACGGTTAGACTGAAATGCTGCGTCTTTTACAATACTTACGGTTAGACAGCATAACTACTAAGTTTTAAATCAGAAATAGGTTATATACATCATATTATTACTCAACTAATTTTTTGAAGGACTACAAAATTATAGCAATTCTTCAAAACATAACCTAGTATATGAAATGATGAAGCTATAATGAAAGCAACACAACTAGAAAAAAAAATGTGCATGCACATGCATGGCAAGGCACATCCCTACTTCCAAAATTACATATACCAACTCCAAGGTTGTACAGCAAAGGAAAAATTTAAAACAAGAATGAATCGCTGTTGACACTAACAGAAATAGCACCAGCAATGAATTCCTGAAACAAAGTCAACAAATTCAACTCATCTAGTTGATTTGCAAATCATTCACAACTGTTAACTCAACCAGGGGTAGATCAACCATCATCTGTACTATTAATACCTTACTTACAAGATCTGAAATATTGCAGATCTGAAATATTGCTATTTCTTGCAAGCGGTAAGCCACTTTGGACACCCAATATCATTAAGACGTACTCCTATTTTTACATGTCAGGAAAAGACGAAACTAAAAATGATGAAGGGCAAGAAAAACAGAATTCCGGTATGTCAGTATTTAACACCTATGATGATGATGATCATTCTGCAAAAACTCTTAACTTCTATAAACACAGTCCATCATCAAAGTCTGTTTTATAGAATGGCTAAAATTTAGGGGACAATCATAATACAGTAAAAATTAACAGCAGACAAACAGAAAAATGTCCAGTTTAGTGCATTGTTCACAATGCTTTAATAACTACATCACTATTATGTGGCTACATGGTTGTGTGCTGCATTTATCTTTTTTTGCATTTGTTTACCGGGAAAATCAGACTGGGCACAGGATCCATTTTCAGCAAAAGCCCAGGAGAAAGGTTCCAATCTACAAACAGTAATAAAAAAGTGACACAAACATTTAAAAGACATTAATTATACTACAGTCTTAACAGTTTCCAAAAGAGGGAGAACTGCATTTCACATTTGATAAAATATACAGAAAGCCATACTGATGCTATTTTCAACAGAAAGCAAAATGTCTTACAGGCAGTATAGTAGTGAGAGAGCTACATTTAAAAAACAGAAAACAGCGTAGTTGAGCGTGAAGGAGTATAACAAAAGAGGGGAAATAGTTACAGTACATGTAGGAGGAGGAGGATAAAGAGAGAGCTGAGCAGGGAAGAGGTTGAACAGGAGTGATGAGCTAATCTGATGCAGCAGATTTGCAAAGCCAGAAGTTAAGTGAGACTTCAGCTGTAGCCTGAATGACTTTAGCAAGTAGTCGTGTCTTACTGTTAGGGTAGTGGAGTTCTAGGTATTTGACACTCGATAGAGTTAGTGGGATCAGCCTGCAGAGTTATTAGGTTTTGATATACGCATTAAATCTTGTTTAGAAGAGTACAAGCACATCACGGTCTTAGAATCATGCAGAAAGTACAGTTTTGTACCTACCATAAATGTAGATGTTCGAGGATCCACATTGCTGCAGTCCTTACTATTGGGTAGTCCGCTCCCCAGATGTCAGAAGACCCTAAAAAAAAGGCCAAAATAAAAACCCCCCAAAATAAAATATAAACAATATACAATACAATATACAAAAATATCAGCATATAACCTCACTCACAACCAACCCCCCTAAAACACAGAGGGAAGGAGGGAGGGTATTGATCAGCATGTGGTGGAACATCTACCATTATGGTAGGTACAAAAACTGTACTATGTTCTTCTGTTCTTCTTGCCGCAGTCCTTACTATTGCAGAGAATCCAGAAGCAGAGGAGGAGTAAGGCAAATCATAAAGAAGCAGGAAGAAGTACAACAGGACAATGCCTTGCAAAAAACAATAGCCAAACCAAACCAATGGAAGACTTAGATAGCTTAGGAAGGTGATAACGCTTAAGTAGCAGCTGCTCTGAAAGTGCAGCTGCCCCAAATATCCTGCTGTTAGCCCCCCTTTAGAAATGCTGAAGTGGTGGCAGCCCTCCCTAGTGAATGAGGCCCTAAGCCCGCTGGAACTCCTTGCCATGATGGGAATAACAAAATGCAATGCAAACCTTTTGTTTTGACAAAACCCGTTTTTTGACACAGGCTTGCCTTTAACAACTGCTGACTCGGGAAGAAAAAATCCTTAGCTGAGACTGCTCTAAATCTAAAGCCTGTAGTAATAATAAAATACGCAAAAATCTTTTACCCATATATAGTGTGCAAAATCTTTTCCCTTAGGCAAATGGTCTGTTTGGTTTAAAGGTAAAATGAATAGAACCTTAGGCAGGAAGGATTACACACATGAAGGTTTTTCCAACTGAAAGACAGAGCATCCACTTTCCAAGCTGTGTGATGAAACCCCCTTTGCAAAAAAAGCTGCAGGGTGTTTTTTGGTGGACAAAACAAGATCTACAGAGTTCCTCCCCACACTGTCAATGTCTGAAATACATGATGAATCAGTTTCCACCCCGTGTGGGGATCCATGATTTGTCTTTTATCTGCTAAGGAGTTCTGTTCTGTGTCAGAAAGAAACCTTGCCTGAAGAGTTGTAAGAAGCTGAGCAGTCTCCTGCAAAATCATTGCTTGCATGCATAGATTGCAAGAATGTGCAGAATGTGTTTGTTACCCCTTGATGTTTGAAGGTTCACATGACAGTTGTGTTGTCTGTTAGAACCAACACCTGGACTGCAAAAAAAACTCTTAAAAGCTATTACTGCTAACATCTCCTTCATGTTGATATGTAGATGCTGTATAGTAGAGTCTGTCACTTTCTGTACCACTCTTCCATTCAGATGAGCATTTAGATGAGCCGTCCCAAGCAATGTCCGAGGCATCTGTCGCTAAAATCTGACTCGCTTCCGGCCGGGTCACAGCCCACCACAAAAATTCCTTGAACAAAGCCCACCACAAAAGGCAAGGTATTTCATGGTAAACAGTGTCATGATCCTGTCCATACAAATCCTGGCAGTGCTTGAGATACCATTGTAGAGTTACAATTTGCAGTTTGGCATGAGGAAGCACATTGGGAAGCACCAGAATACAAGATGCCATGACTAGATGTGGTTGGATAGTCCTCCTAGTTGATGGAGATTGTTATAGGATGGTTGTTGTTTGATAGGTTTGTTTCTTTTTGTTTGTCGGGCCATTTGGCTGCTGTGCTCAGTCTCTAGACATCTCCAGACACACTCACAGAGAGAGGGTACAGACTGGACACTATTCTTAGGCATCTTATACCTGTCTAGTCTTAGCACTCTGCTAATATATTATTCCAGCTGTAGAAGAAGGTCTTTTTCTGATGAGCCAGAATCAGGCAGTCGCCCTAAGCCAGAATTTGTTTGTCTTTAGAGCAAGAAAGTAGATGAAGGAGCCAGAACCTTGTGAATACTCTGCCAGAGATAGAGCCGAAGGGCAATGCAGAGAACTGATAATGAGAAATTTGTGCCTCGCAAACTTCCAGCTTACCTTGCAACTTAGTCTTATAGGCACATGAAGGTAAGCTTCCTGAGATCTAAAGTTACCATCCCAGTGATCTTTGCCCAGCAGAGGTAAGCCATGTTAACGCCTTTGATATCTTGAACTAGAGACCATCTGTCTGAGTAATTAAATCCCAATTTTCTTGAAAAAAGACAGTCTTCCTCCTCAAAGGAGCTGCCTGACGAGAATCTACTGGCAGCTGAAAGGCAGGTCATTGGGTCTGCTTGTCTTTAAAGACTGGACCCTGCCTCACCAGAAGTCTGAGCAGGTGAACTCCCCTGTCTCCTAGGGCTCTACCTTGAGCTCTGCCCCTACCCACCCTAGCCTCACCCCCCTACCCTGACTGCAGGATATCATGGATGGCCAATAGGCCCTAGGCTGGCAATTTCTACTAAACTTCAAACTGGCTGCAAAATCAAAAAATCTTTAACAGTTTGCATAGACCTAGCTTTAAACTCCATTTACTTTGAAAACAAACAACACAACAAATCACTGTAAACAAGCATCCAAAACTTTCAGCTACCGATGTTTCCTTAAAATTCTTGATCC